>NW_017728997.1:2719165-2740327 GCF_001723915.1 Gavialis gangeticus
TTGTAACACCATCTCCTGCTACTGAATGGCTCTCAGGGGAGTCCTGTGCCAAAGAGCAGACTTATAAACATGAATAAAACAGCTTCCTTGTAGGGAAGCGCACTTACTCTATACATTATGCCTCTTATATTTGCATAATCTCAGTGGCAAAATAGTATCTCAATATACAATACAGTACAAGCCATTAGCATAAGTAGTGTTTTCTTTGACTGTGCCATATCTGGTTTTCACGTATACCTGGATCCCTCACATAAGATCCTGCCAGACTTTAATCTGATAAATTCATTTCCACCAATGAAATTAGCAGCCCTTGTGTCACTAATTACAAGGATTTTACAGAGAAGGCACGTCTCTAATTAGAGCTGTATTACACATGCTACTAATTCACAGTCAAACTCTTTTTGATGAATAGTGAACAGCTGTTACTGATAATGCCAAGATATTGATCTTCTTCCCTTTAATTTCAGGAGGCATCCTTCCTCAGCTAGGTTCCTCAAGGCACTCTATATTAAGACAGTAGAATCGGGTCTGCATCCTGGAAGGTACTCATGAGATGGACAAGACCAAACATTTAAAATCAATACAGTGGGTTCGGTACCAGAGGGAATCAAGGCATTCCGGATTCTATGCCAACTGATACAGCCTTAATGTATAAACTTGGGAAAACTAGTTTGCTCTAGACAGCTCTAGGCAACTATTTTACTAACACTGACAACTACCTAACTCCTTGAGTAGCATCCATGATATAAAGTGGACTAGTTGTACATTTTAGCCATAGCCTCCACTGCGTAATTTATCATAGGTGCATTGACCTGAACTCATTGGGACTATGACTATTTGCACTAGGTGAAATTCGCTCCTGAGTATTCAATTCAACATGTGTATTGGCAGCAGAACGTGCCTCCCAGGAGATCATCCTCTGAATTATAGAAATGATTTTTCCCCTTGAAAAATATCTATGTAAACATATACTTTTTTGTCACACATTTTAGTCCAAATGTTTTTGGTAGCTGTTTCTCCCCTATAAAAATACATTTTTATGAATTTTTTTCTGCAAAAGTTTCCTTGTCATCCAAAAGACGTTTTGTTTAAAAATATTTCAGTGGAAAATGTCAAGCCAGCTCTGGTGTTCTAAGTATTTCCTCCCCAAAGGCTCAGGTCTTGAACTTATTTGCATCTTTCTACCCTCAAGTTATACCTGACCTGCCTTTATAGTGATCTGATGAAGCTTAATTGATGTGTCTATAAAGTGCTTTGAAGTCTATGAATGACAGACACTAGAAGAGTTCAGTGTTCTATAACTGTTTATTTAGATGAGCATATTTTAGTTTCCTAGTTCTTGTTACTAAATTCATGTCTTTGTTGAGTTCTAAAGAAACATTTCAATCTAAGCATAAAAGAAAAAAGCTTTTATATTTAACAGGGAGTGAGAATGTAATTAGAAATGAACCTTCATCATAAAACATAAGCGTTTCTAACAGAATAATCTAGAGCTTCTTTCTTGTAGTAGTCAATAAACTCTTAAGGCCATTGTATATATTTTCTTCTTTTCATCAATTAAGGGTTATAATTTGGCTCTATAAATCTTCCAGTGTCCATATGTGCATATAAAACACTTTAATTTATAATCGCAAGTGCCAGTGGGATTTGAAAAGCTTCTCACAAAAGATATTTCACCACAGAGAAAAAAGAACTGGAGTCTAGAAATGTGCATAAATCTGTTAAAGGACTTTGATTCCTGCAGAGTGAGTTTCTTTATATCATTGAATAGCGTCTGAAGGTGTCTTCATCTCCTGTGAAGGAACATGGGAATGTTACCTGTCTCCCATCCATTAGCTCTTACAACCACAGTGAGATGATATAGTATCATTGTAGCACACCTATACTCTTCCAGTTGGTACTAAACAGAAAAATGGTCTTGTTTTTGAGCATGTGATGGGGAGTATAAGCCACACACCAACCCTTGAAAGTCACATCAGGCAATTATAGCAGCTAGTTCCCCCTAGAATGTGGGCTGGAAGTAATTCAAGAAAGTTTCAGCTGTGAGTGGATACAAATAATGAAGGAAGAAGCCCCTGAATCCTCTCCTGAGGAGGGAAACTGAAAATAAAGACCTGGAGACACTTTGGGAAAGGCACAAAGTGAAGCTAACTCTGGGCACTGGAGAATGGGGAGTGGGCATGGGATGGACCTCTGTGGATTGGCATTCTGGGCAAAGAGCAAAGAGAGTAGTGAATTGGTTAGAAGTAGTCTATCCAGTCAAAAAGAAGACTGAGGGGGAATCCATTAGCTGCCTGTGGCAGGGTCTTTGTACTGGAACCCAGAGTAGAAGGAGGGCCCAGGCTTCCTTAGTGCCACTAAGGAAAGTTGTATGAAACTCATGGACCTTATGAGAGGTCATTTGGGGTAACTGGAACTTTTTTGGTTACCCAGCAAAACTGAGACTAACTAAGCTGGCTGGAAAGAGGTTCATTAGAAGAGGTGGACCACTATAGTGCTGTAGTAGCTATATAGCACATCCAGCCACAAGAGGGTGCACACTGGGTTCTGGGTCATTCTTCTATAAGTTACTTTCTCTTACAATCTATGTGTACAATGGTTACAATGTGGGAACTTTAGGAATTATTTTAATTCAAATGATAATAACTAAATGCAAATACAAAACAAACTTTAGGTTATTGGGCACCAAAGCTAATTAATTAGGTGAGTATCTATTCTATCCCATGAAAGAGGTTTCAATAATCTCAAGTGAAATTTTTCCACTATGCTCATTAAAATAAGGAGACAAATATGGTGGAAATTTTTTCCATGAAAGGAAATAGTGCCTTTTTTTTGTATGAGTAGTTGTGATTGACATGTCTTATCCTGAACTTAATCGAGTGCCAATCTTTATGAAAGCTAGAAACCATGAAGCGACACATCATTGTTTAGATGTCAGTTAAAAAGTGGCAGGGAGGGGGGGTTTCTTTTTTTAATCCACTGGTTGTCAATGAATGCTTCAGAAATATGAATAATACCACTTAGCGTCATGCAGGTCTTGTCATCTTCAAATCATTCCACATATATTAAGTAAACAAACTCCTCAAATCGCCCATGTTATATAGTTCAGCAGGCATTAGCAGTATTCAATAACTGTGTGCGTTTTGGTCACAAGTCAAAAATATCCCTTCTCAGTCAAGTTCTCTAACTGTAATATAATGGCAGAGGTTTTAAGTGATTTGAATCTGCGGAGGTTGGATTGGAATGGTGGAGCTGATACCTCCTCGTCAAGTAGTCTAACTATTTGACCCTATTTAAAGAATAGATAATTGTTCCCATCATTTACACCATGTCTCAACTGGTATAATTTGGCTTGGCCAAAATGAATTCAGTGGTGTTAACCAGCTTAGGATGTGGACCATGTCTTTATACTTTAATTGCAGAACAGAGCAGTGAGATTTCAATTCATCGTGAAGGTATTATGCATGACATTTGTAATCCTGCCTATGATTTAACAAATTTTTGTTAAAAATAATTGGGTAAAGGATTATAATAAGGTAGCAGTGATACTCAGTTCTGTGAATCTAATATGGGAAATTGTAGGCTTTACTTACAAAAAATAAAATATGAGGTAAGCAATAAGCAGTGGGAGCTGGAGGCATATTTCATTGGCAAATGTACTATAGAATCATTTTTATTATGCAGCAGGAAACTTACAGGTCTTTTAAAATGCAAATTGCTATTCTGATTCCAGAGATAAGAACATGCCAGATACATGGTAGCTGTAGTAATTGTGTGGTGTGTGTATGTATATTTATAGTATGCACGCACACAACACATGTGCATGCACACCTATAATGTTTGTATGTACAGCAATTGTAAAATGAAAGATGATTTATAAGAAAAAGTGTGAGATCACGTGTGGGCATGCCCTGCCTGCATACACATGCCATTCATTGGGCAGAAGATAACAAAATGCCTTTTTGTTGTTCATTTTTAAGGCATGGTACCAAGGGGATTAATTTAATGATTTGGGTCTATTAAGCAGAAATTAGGCTTCCTTGGATGCTTCCTTGTCTGACTGTGGATGTTGGTTTCTATTTCAAACCACGCACAGTCACATTCTAAATAAGGCAGGGCCAAATTTTGGCGTTGAGTCACCGGTGATCTTACGGAGACTCAGCAGTGTAAGCTCTGGCCTATGGTACTGGAACCTGCCCCATCCATTGAGAAAGTACCAGCTGCTCTCCTGCACTGGGTTAGATCTGTGTGTGGAACAGGCATGCTGCAGCTTCAGATATACTTGCCAGGTGCTGGTCCAGTTGTCTGCAGTTAAGTGTGGCTGATTCCTGAGCAGGGGCAAGGAGAAAAGACCTATCACTTTTGTAATATAATAATGCTAATCAAGTGCAGAAAGACCTGACTTTTTCTGACACTTGAAGTAAGCTAATGTTCCTCTACCTCTGCTTACAGTTCTGCTGAGGTTCTAGCTGCAATTTGTCCTCCAGCCTCCATATCTTGCTGGCTTCCAGCTGCATTATTAAGGAAACAGTACAGACTTAATTACTCTCCTACCTAGTGTTTCTTTTCACAATCTGTAGGCCCATATTTCCCAGTTGTTTTATATAGATAGGGCCTACCAATGATCAGATGTCTTAATGGGAATTTAGATGAACAAAGAACAAGAGGAGCTTTGAGCATGTATCTGCAGCTCTCAAGGGGCACAGTAGTTCACTAATATATCCAGAAACATATGCTACTAAAACCTCTTCAAATTATGAAGGATTCAAGAGATCCATAAGCTGTCAATATTGAATTGTCTTGATTTTACCTGTAATCAGGTTGTGATCCTTAAGGTTTTAAGGTATGTTCCAACTCCTGATACTGTCATTAAGACTAAGAATAGACAATCAAAAGCCAAAGGTGGAATCAATCAGACCTTTGCTGGTTTCTCTCCGCTGTGAATAGATCAAGAAGGAACAGAACATACCTTTTGCCATCTGTGGGGATGAGGGCACAAGGATGCCTGCCCTGGCCCATGGCAGTAGGCTGGGGACACTGATGCGTGCCTCCTGGCGCACCGGACACTTGGCAGGCCATGCCTGATCGGCTGCTGGGCACACGCTCCATCCCCAGCTGCCAGCTGTAGGGAGGGGGAGAGACAGCAGAGAATCTCTCCCCAGCTCCACCCCCCACCCCAGGGCTGCCTGTGGCAGCAGGGGGGTAGAAAGCAGAGGTCCCTGCTCCTGCCCCAACCTTTCTGCTGCCCAGCCAGAACCACTGGAGGGGGGTGTGCAGGTGTTCAGCCAGGGCTTTCTCTGCTCCCTGGAGAAATCCCCCACTGCACACCTCCCAGAAATTTGGGCCGGGTCAGGAGTGGGGGGCCCTGCTTTCCACCCCTCACACACCATCCCTATCCCCCTGCCTCTAACAATGAGCAGAGGGTGGAGCTGCAGAATGCAGCCCTGCCGAGCCAGTCAGCGGGGCAGCAGAGAAAGCTCCACTGCACACTCCCCCTCCTCCCCCCATGCTTCTGGCTGGGTGGGAGGGGGCACAGTGGGGGGGGACCTCCACTCCCCCCACCCCGTACTGCCCAGATGACAGATGCAGGGCATGATACAGGGCTGGGGAGTGAGGTTTTGCTGCCTCACTCTGTGACAGCCCAGGGGTAGGGCAAATGCATCACAGTACAGGGGGAGGTGTAGAGCACCCTGGGATCCTGGGGAACTGTGAGGTGACTTGAGTTGGGAGGGGTTATGGTACAGAAGTTCGATAGAGTGATTTAAACCAAATCAGTTAAGTCTGATACTGCATCCATCCAGTTCTATCTTAAACTGGGTTCAGCTATTTTGAAACTGGTTTATCTAGGTGCTAGAACTTCAGTTCTGTTACAGGTTTAGACAAGTTTCCAATCTGTTACATCAGCTTATATGTAACTTCTGTTCCTAGCCGAAATGTCAATGGTGGTTTCACTTTCCATTGTTGTTGTCACCTGTCTGAAGATGGATTTCTTCACAGTTAGATTCCACATCAGAAAGTTTTCCACAGTTAGTGACTTCATTATTGTGTGTTATGAGATGAACTTCAGAAGCAGCTGAAAATATTTTGTTTGTGGATTTCCAGCAGTGCACACTTCCAGAATATCTTAGTGGTTCAAGTAGTATTCCCATCCTGGAAATGGTACATCTACTACTCATGTTCAAAACCCTACTATTCTGCACTGTTTGATATGGCCAATAAAATCAATGTAAACCATGGAGCAGTAAGTGACACAAAAAAAATCACCCTATGAGAAATTTGTCACCTGGATGTGACTTAATTTCTGTTTGCCAAACTGTATTTCTTCTGGCAAATTGCTGAGAAGTAATGTGCGCCAAGCTGGATTTTGTCACTTCTATAATAGTGTTATTGAAGTTGAATACCTCTAACAAACCAGCCGTAAATAGGAAAACTTAACTTAATGGTCAAAGCAGTTATTATATGTTATACTTCACACAATATTACAAACCTATGACAAAAGACTTCTCAGTTGCTTTGGCTGATATATTTGTAGAACACTGTTCAGTGGACCGCACATTACCTCTTAGGTAGAAATCATTTTCTTTTCTCTCAGGAATGGAGCAGTTTTGGACCTGGAACATTCATGAAACGGCTTTGCAAATTTAATGGATCCTGAATCCTTATTTGGTAATGGACAGATGTACATTATACAAATGAGTGTCACTTGTGTGCAATGATGTAGTAGACACACTGACATATTCCTTATCCCATTAGCCTACTCTAATAGCCTGTACATTTCTGAAACAGTATCAAAGTAAAATTAATTGGATCATCAAAGGAATCTCCAGGATTCAGGATCTGGGGTTTTCCTAGCACCACTGCAGTGCAATGTGCTGGACAGAAAACTGAGACAAACAAGAAACTAGAATATTGTAAAATGCAACAAGAGAAAAGCACAGGGAAGCATTAGTCAATAACTAAACCACCATTTATCAGTTTCTAAAGTCCTCTTCAAGTCTCTCCCCCTATATAGGGCAGCATGGAAGGGACCTGATGTGCCCTACAGAAGGGCATCTTAGCCCACTTTTAAGGAAACTGGCAATTTTTAGGGCTCTCTGTCGTTTCAGAGCTTAATCCTGCCTTCTACACAGGTAACGCTACCCTTTGAGAGCTGCCTGTGTAAAGATGTCCATTCTGTGAACACTTTCCATGTTCTTTTATTTGCACCCTATCTGCAAAGGCTTCTTCACCTTTGCAGCCAACCTTAGATAAAATCCCTGGGTAGTGTCTTCACACTTGTGCACACTTGGATGACTCTGAATGGACCCTGGAAAGACCCTGAGAGCCTGTGTTGCTTGATAAAGTCTGTCAAGTGGGAGATGTTGGGTGTGAGCAAAGAAGTTGAAGCCAGGATGGAGGCTGAAGTCTCTCTAAGTGATGAGCAACACCTGAATGGCCTTCTCCTTACAGTCCCTGAAGTGGAAGTATGAGTGCTGTACAGAGACATACATGTGTAGCATTACAAGGAACAATTAAATGACTTCTAGGGGAGAACATATGCACAATTATTAAAGCTCAACATCCAAGTGGGAATACCAGATTCCAGTTCAGAAGATGCTGTGGGACTAAAATGGGAGGGATTGATTTGGACTTGGAAGAGGGTAAGTGCCATATGCCTGATCAAATGAAAAGTGTTTCCATGGTGCACAGTATGAAAGGACTGCAGCTGTTATTTAAAATAAACCACCAGCCCGGTACATGAATAAAAGAAACAAGTAATAACAATAACTAATATTGCTTCTAAAGCAATTCTGCTAATATTATATCAGGGGTTGTCAACCAGGGGTACACGTACCACTGGGGATATTTGGGAAGGCCCCAGTGGGTACAGGGCAGTAGTGCGGAGAAGCGGGGGCACTTCTGGCTTTGCTCCCAGCACTTCTGGTTTCGCTGCTGCGTACACCCCGATCCCCACCCCACTCCCGCTCGGTGACTGGCCAGGGGACTCCCTGCTTCTTGACCAGCTGCTGGGGGTACACCAACCAAAAAAGGTTGAAAACCCTGTATTATATAATGATAAAGTCTGAAACATTGGTCCAGTTTTCTTGTTCAGTACAGATGGGCCATTTTGAATGTGTGGAGCCCCTCTGAGCATTCAGGCCTCTGTCCATATGGAATAAAACACTGGACTGAAGTCATCAACTGGCTTAAATACCATCAAGCCTCCATGGGATGACTCATGTGCTTAAAGTTAAATATGTGCTTAAATACTCTACTGGCACTAGGAGTATGAATTGGAATCATATTGACTCACACTTCAAGTCCACCCTCTTGGCAGGAAGATCTACCACAAATGCATTTGTGGGCTCACTGGAGCTGCACAGTAAACTCATAAACTATTGTTTGCTGCAGAGATGGGTCTGTTTTAACTCCCACTTGTTGATTTTAGTGCCTGTTTGTATTTCCAGCTTTAATCTGTTGTTCAAGGATATAAACAGCAATTGAAAAGATTTCAAAAGAAGTACCATCCACTTTTCTAGGCAGACCTAGGTATTCAGTGATGGATACACGCCTCCACTAATATTGTAAAGCTAGAGTTAATGCTGAAAAGTTGTGGGTGCATTCAAAATCCATAGATATTAATTGGAGTTGACATCACTCAGCACCTCTTAGAAAGGTTCATGACAGAATTATAGAATCTAGTTTATCCTCATAGAATTTTGTGACTGCTTTCTGGAACACCTCTCTTGCAATGGTTATTCATAAGGTATGTTTAATATAATAATCTTCGCCTACAACTAAACCCTAATTGTCTATGTGAATTAATCTGAGTGTTTTTATCTCACAAAGTAAGTTTTAAGAAGCTAAATGTTTAAGTAGCTGTTTTTAGCATATCTATATTTTTTCACATGTACAGCCTCACAGAGGGAAAAACGAAAGGGTTTTTATAAAGGAATACTTCAAATCTAATGTTATTATAATTTACTATGGCAACAAAAGCAATATGTTAATTTTTTTTTAAAATTCTGAGCTTTATGCAGAAACCATAGCAATATGTTACCAAGCTCATATACAGGAAATAGATACGGTCAAATATCAAACAGCAGATCAACAGTACATTATCTATGAAGGTTGTCCAAAGGTTCCCTACTGAGCTAAAGCATAACTCAATTGCCTTCACATGTTTCTGATAGCTGTTGTCTAGTACAATATCATCTTGCCTGAAGTCTGAAAAGAATACATTTTTTTCCTTAAGTATTAGGGCTCAATAAGTAATCAAGGGGTCTAACGTGTTATTGTCTATTTTTATGGGTTCTATCTACACACAAACTCTGTTGTTAAAAATTCATAGTAGAAAGTGGCAAAAATTTAGAATTCCATCTGGGGTTTTTCTGGCTAGAATGATTCATACAAAAGGTTCTATTCACCCTGGGCACATCTACATGAGATGCTACCGCACAGTAGCTCATTGCTACCACACATAGCTCATTGCTACTGCTCAGTAGCATTGGAAAAAAAAATGTGCTGCAGCAGTACTGCGCAGTAATGCAAGTACTTAATGACTGCACAGTAACAACTAAAACTAGTGCCAACTGCACAGTCTGCCACTCGTGTAGATTCCTCCCTGAGTTATGCAGTCAGGGCAGTACAGAATATTGAGCATCTAGTGATGGAAAGTTCACTTGGGAACTTTGTGACAGCACAGTTGGGGGCGCTATTATGCTGAGCCATCCACCTCAGTGCCAGGCCAAAAAACCTTACTTCAGACATCTTCCATGAGGTGCCTACAGCTGGCTGTCCCACTTCTGGGAGAATACCCACAAGCCTGGGCTAATGCTGCCACCACCTGGGAACTGGTCTCTCTTAGGGCTCTGTGCAGCCTGGGGCACACAGACCCTGCAAGACTTGGGGGTGCTTTGCCCACTGGTAATATTTCTGGGTGCCTCTTTCAGCCAAAAAGACTTGCCTTTCCCTTATCCATAGCAATACAGCAAGGCATGCTGTAACCTGATACCTTTTATTGATCAGGGGGAGAGAGGAGTAGAGGTAGAACAAGGAAATCAGAATAAACTTTGAGCAAACGTAAGCAATCAGAGTCTTATACAATCTTGGAGATAATAATCCCTTTAACACACAACATCTGCCTACACATAAATCCTAACTCCTGGCTAGTTTTCAAGTTTTTACTTACAGGAATTCATCCAGGCTGCAGCCTGGAGTCACTTTGCTTGTGGCTTCTTTAAAATGCCTGCTGGTGGAAGAGAGAGCTCCCCACTCCCCTCAGAAATTTATCTGGCCAGGTCACCTGGTTGACCAGCCTGAGCCAAACAAAAAGCAAGACAGAGGGAGAGAGGTGACCAGCTAGAATGACCCAAGGGAGGGACAGAGAGAAGGGCGTTTCTTCACAGACTTCAGGAGGCTTAGAACTGGCAAGTGCAACCTGAAGGTGAGAGGTGTTGGCCAATTTGGAGGATGCATCTGGTCCCATAAAGAATGTAGATTGTCTGACATGAAACTTAGCAGGAACATAGATGCTGAAGTCTAAAATTCTGTTCCCAAAAGACTCTTCTCAACTTCTGCCTAAATATGGACAGACTGAATCTCTATGAGCACTTCAGGTTTTGACTTTAAAGTTCCCCATGTATCTAGAGTTGCAGATAGGGTGCAAATTATGGGGGAGCTGGGGGGGGCTGTGCCCCCTCCATAAGAGACAAGAGCCCCCCTGTGAGATTTGAAAATTATAACCTGGGGGGGTGTCTCCAAATGGATTGCTCCTTCCAATGAACGGGTTCAATTTTTTTGCAGACCCTCCCTCCCCCCCTTTTCCCCCCCAGAGTCAAAGTGTGATTCAAACACTGGTTGCAGAATTGTTTCAGTCTTGACAGGCTGAGCAGCTCAGCACCTCACTTGCACTGAAGCCCAATGAGCATGCCAAAGCTAATTATTCCTCCTAAGTTCCATGGGGGATGAGATTTAGTAGCACCTACTCTTTACATCTGAGTCCTTTGTTGGATCTAGCCCCATGTGTCTAAGGATGACACACAGATTAATGCATTTTAGGGCAGCATCATGAGCACCGCCTTTTTCTGGGAGGAATACCACTTAGACACCGAAGTTGCTTCTGATCATAACCTTTTAATGATCCTACTTAAGCAATATATTTTGGGGTGTCTGTGACCCACACTGTCCAATCAGCATGTGCAAGGTCCACTAGCGATAGGGCCAGCCTTCCTGTAGGGTTTCCCAGTTTCTTCTCTACTTCTAATTCCACCTGCCAGGACTTGAACTTAAAAACATTTAAAAACATTTTGGAGGCTGTCAACAGGACAAGGGATGGCCACTTCCAGGTGCCCAGTGCAGTACACAGTCTCCCAGATTTATACGCTGCTCTCCACAGGAGAAGTCATGCCTTTTAGTACTACCTATTCAATTTAAGCCTTAAGGGCATTAATTGTTATTCCCTGCTCCCCCCATAGTCAAGCCCATGCCTCACCCCAGGCTAAGGTTGTCAAATATCCTGCTTAGGAGGCTTCTTGCCTCACTAATAGCCAATCTATTATAGCCTTTAAACACTTGTTGGAGTTTCAACCATTCCCTGACCTCTGCTCCCTCTCTAGTTGGGCTCTTTCTGCCAAAAGGCCACTCTTCCTGGACCTGGCTTAGAAGCTCCAGCCCTACCAGTCTCCAGCCTTTCTCTGTCTTCTGCCCTGCTCAGGTCAGGGCACTACCCTGTGTTGCACCTCACTGGTGCCTCACCATGACCTCCACACTCCCCCTATAGTTGCACTTCCAGTCCACCTGGCAAAGTCCAACAAAAATGTAGGCTGCTGCTTATATAAACCTCTCCCTTTCCAAGGATTCAGTTAATCAGTCAATGCGCACAAAAAGAGAAAAACAAAACAAAGAACACTACCCTTTAAGGACTCTCCTTTCACTCATAGCATCAGTGTCACAGGCTGGGCTGTGCCACTGCTGCCAGCATTTCCTCCCAGGCTCTCAGCATCAGAGATGCTTAATTTCCTGGCAGTCTGCAAGACAGAAGCTCCTGTGTACTCACATGCCTCAAGAGTCCCTGTTCCCCAGCCAGACAGACCTCTCATTTCCTCCCTTTCCTCCTACCTGGCTTCCGTTCAGGCTTTTTAAGTGTCTGAGGGCACTCTTGGCCAGCCAGTTGCCTGCCTCTCCCTCCTTTTCACAGACAAGTTTCATCTTTTAACTAACTGATAGTCCTCCTGCCAGTGGCTGTGTTTTCTTTAAAAGGATAGGGTCCTGGCTCACTGCTGCAGGTCCTCTTCCTCTATATTCCTGGCTCCTACCTCTGTCCCTCTCTTTCTCTCTTCCCACCTCAACTGAGTAATAGGGTTAGGCAGTCCTGTTACACTGTCCTTCTACTGTTTATGATTTAATGGATTCCCTATCTACAAGCTCCACTTACTGTGGAGTGAGCAAATTCCACTGTGGAGTGAACAATGCATAGACAAAGCTTGATGTTGCCCTATTAGCCATGCATTTTGATACCAGAAACCCTGCTTACAGGTGTGTTGCCTCATCAGGTATATTTTTTCAGGTTTGCTAAATAAATATAATTTGTTTGTATTCAGAATCCCCTTTATTTTATAGGCAAGAATTTCTTAGGGTAATATCTTTTCTTGAACCAACTGTATAGTTGGGATGGAGTTGGGCCAGGTTTCCAATGGAAGGCGTTTTTCTTCAGGCCAGTGGCTGGTATTTGAAAGCTTGTCTAACTCTATCTGAATTATACAGTTGGACAAAGAAAAGCTCTCACCCTAAGAAATCCCTGCCTTTTGCATAATTTCTGGACCATCACAGCTACAACTTTAGTCTTACACTACTTTGATTTTATAGTCAGAGGAAACTTCCAATCAAGGAATAAGAAAGGTGGAACCTCTCAGAGAAAGCAGTGTGTGAGCGAGATCACCTTCGTGTCTCCTTTGTGGCAGATTGCACCTGAATATAAAATGGTGCTGTCTCTAGAGTGGGCAGAGGGTACTTCTCTCTAACTAAAGGCGTGGAGGGAAGGGGCTGCGGGTGGGAAATTCAAGTCACCTTGTGGTCTTATCTGGCAGTAAGTCTAGGCACCAATCATGTGATTGCATCTGTATGTAGTCAGTGATTTCTATGCATGTGAACTGACTTAAGGAAAAGGAACTTAGTTGTATGGAGCTGCGGCAATAAAGTGACCTTTGAAAGTCACAGCACATTCTCCTTAGTATTACTGTGCAGAAGCGCCATTTGCTGCATACTGCAAAGCTGCAAAGATGAAAGAGGTTTAAATTCATTAAAGGCAAATAAATATAGAACATTTTCTGAGTCCTCTTTTTTTTTCCTGCTGTTTCTCCAGTTGTTACTCAGAGGTACTGAGATGACAAAAAATGATTTCACTAATGAGTTCCAACCAGTAAATTACATTGCATTGATTTAAATGTTCGGTACATGCCAAGCGGTCAATCTGTTCATTGCATTCCTTCCAGCCCATTTTCAAATTACACTTACTGTTAAATAAATATGAAATGTATGTTTCCTGGACTGGAATTACTATTAAATTATGCGTATAGGCATTAACAATGAAGAGCCTAATGCTTACCTTCAGCAACACAGACACAAGGATGCAGAAGCTAAGTAGTGAATAGGAGGAAGGGAATACAGAGCAGAGGAAGCTTCTCCTGGAGAGTCACTCAGTAGAGTTAGGGGTCTCTGGGTGTGGGGCAAACGGTGGCTCATCCTAATGTGAGATGGGGTTGTTTCTGGCACTGTTACTTCCCACAACACCAGCTGGGTAATGTCTTCTTGAGTAGTGAAGGGGACAGTAGTCTATACATAGAAAGAGAAGATAAGCACCTCTCTGTGGACTAATGTTTCCTATCCATATAAATGTAAGGAACACATTCCCAGCTCCTTCCTCTGTCCCTCTCTTTCTCTTTTCCCCTCAGCTGAGTAATAGGGTCAGGGTATCCTGTTACATTGTCCTTCTGCTGTTTATGATTTAATGGATTTGCTATCTACAAACTCCACTCGCTGTGGAGTGAACAAAGCATTGACAAAGCTTTGTTGCCCTATTATCAGTACATTTTGATACCAGAAACTCCACTTACAGGTGTGTTGCCTCATCAGGTATATTTTTGTAGGTTTGCTAAATAAATCTAATTTGTTTGTTTGCATTCAGAAGGGTTTTGGAAGCCAACAGATCTGTCAGCAATCAAGTTAGCTAAGATGATGAGAACAGCTTTGTGGCTCATGTTGTCTGAGACAAAATATACCCATTGTGTCAAGCTCACTGTTGACTGAGGAACTTGCATTGGCCAATGGTTAGTCATTGAGAGGACCAAATTTAGACAGAGCAAAACATTTTTATTTTGAACAGACAAAGGCTAGGTACCTGGCCACTCACTCTGCATGGGAGGTTATAATAAGGACTTACACTTTGGCGTGGTTATAAATTGCAAACAGCATTGTAATAGGGAATGATGAAGGAGTAGTTAAGGTGTCTCATTATGATTCTGAATGTGAGAGTTCAACTTTGCTCTGGACTTATATCAAAGCTGACTCTAGTTGACCCAGCTCTAAGTGAGTACCTGGTCATTTGGGCTGATGCATCAAAGGACACCAACCACATTACTCCTTTGTATGCTCTTGGCTACAGAAACTGGTGTGCCTGAATCATACTAATGACATGAGCCATTTGAGCACTGTAGTAATTATAGCAAAATAGGTTTTCTGTCTAACAGCACACCACTTTAAGAAGAGAAGATTTTTTTTCTTCAAAATCCATCTTCCCGCACCTAAATCAGAATCCCTTTTTTAATCTGAGAAACTTGGAAAAACTAAATTGTTACAGCTAGCTCATTTTAAAACATACCAATTAACTGCTTCTCTGAACTCTGAAAATAAGAGTAGCTGGATTCTGAGGAGATGAAAGTATTCCCTGATAAGTTTGTCCATTTTATTCTACTACCGCATAGAAAGATGTTACTTCTTAGATCACTTTATCCATGCAATGTTTATCCATAGATGTTGCACCAAACAATGGATGTGAGAGAAGGTGCCTGTTGCTATAACATTTTGTCCTCCAGGTAAAGTGTGGAGAAAAATATTCAGTGTAATTTATTCAAAATAAAACACTTGTAACATCTCTTACAGGCTCCAACTAATCTACTGTAGCAACTAGAGATCCGTCTTGTGAAAAGACAAAATATGAAAGATCCTTGTAAGGTCTAAAGTGTCATTTACAAAACTTTGTGTAAGATGGGACAAGGCCATCTCCTTCTTGCATCTGCCAACAAGGACAGTTTGTGCAGTCAGAAAATATTTGATTGTAGGTGGAGAAAAAATATAATTTTCCTGACTCTATGCAGAAATGGTATGCTTTTACCTGAATAAATAAAATAAGTCTATTGCATCATTCAGAAAGGAAGGAAATATTCTAAGTGATACTATACAATGTGATATTTCTTTGGCAGAATGGATGGTTCCATGTTTGTGACAAAAGCTTTACCAGGTTAATGATAAGCATGCTTCTGGATGGCTATATTATAGCTACAGTTGAATTTCTTAAAAAGAAATAAGATACTATAGTGCATTCCCAATGTTTCCCCAAATAATTGCAATGATAGTTTTCAGACAAACATCTGGAAGAAATTTTAAAAGCTTTTGAATATACAGTTTCAGGAAATTTATTTCAGAAACATCTCTGAGTCAGGTGTGAGAGAATTAGCTAGTAATTTGGAAGCAGAACAATGTCGCTGGAAGACTTCCTACCTTGCATAATGTGTGCCCTTAGGTTTCATAATACTTGTGGCAGTTTGATGGAATAGGCCAGTTCTGTGCATGATTTGTAGAATTTACTGAAAAGGATAATAGTCGAATGTACACATAATTAAACATATTGGCTATGAACAGTCATTATGTGCCTACCAGGAGAATTGCTGTTCTCCCAGTAGAAACTATGAGGGTATAAGCATTCATTCAACTTCTCCCAGGGTAAACATAGCCCTTCCAGGAGAAAGATCTTTCAGATGTCAGCCTGGAACATATCCCCTGTGAGAAATTCTCTTGTGAGACTGAACGCCAATTCTGAAGAGGAGTGTAGAAGTGGGGTAATGCTCCCTTGCACTTCCCCAGACCAGGGACTGTCTGGTTAGAGCAATGGTCAGAGGTATTGTCCTGCTGCTGAACATCCCCCCCACCCCAGACCAGGGTGGGGTGGAACAGGGGGCAAGTGCCCCTTTCATCTCCCCAGGCTGGGGTCCCCAGTCTGACGAGCTGGAGCAGGGGTTTCTATGCTGCTCTCTCCATTCTGCTCCCAGCCACAATGTTAGAGAATCTTTCTTCAGATTTAGGGTTTACTTATCTTTTGCTCTGCTCTGCAGGGAGTACCTTGGTGACATTGGGACAATTAAGTGAATCCAAGGGTCTAATCCTCTTATGCTAGGTAATCTTAAATCATGACAGAGCGCACTACCAAATGAACTTTGCCTTTACCAGATCATTCTAGGCTGACTACAGATCAAATGTTTCTCCAGTTTTATAAAGAGCAGGATATGTGGGATTCATGCAAAAATGGATTTTCATGTCAACCTTCCAGCTGAGGTAATGGACATGAGAGCTGCAATCAGCAAAATTAATCTTTATGTAAAAAACTTCTAATCAACATATTCTGTCCATGCATCCTTTTTCCTTATAGCAATACTTCAATGTTCTCAGAACTTTTAAAAATATCCTGGACTTTTAACTAACAAAGAATTGGGAAAGTAGCATTGGTAAATTAATGACTTCCTGCAATATCTTTTGCCCTAAAAACACAACCTATTTTTAAATTTCTTCCCCCAAAAATCTTCTCATGATTAAACTTTCCAACTCTATTCTTGCCCAAAGTTCATCACAAGGTGGGACTGGGTGTGGCCGGGTAGTGAATTATTCAATGGAGTAAACATAGTTTGGGAACCAAGAACTCATTTAATTCCAGTTTGGAAACTGATTTATACAGTGTAGGTGACCAACCCATTTGACTAGCCCCTCATTTCTAGAATTCAGCAGGTAACTTTAATGTAATATAGGTCAAATCTTCCAGTCCTTACTCCCTCCTTTACTTTAGTGGAAGGCATACCTAGGTACGAACTTTAGAAGGACTTTTGCTTCAGTTTAGGAAGATACCTCAGTCTGTGGAAAACTCATCCAGTTTATTTACATGAGATCCAACATTATGTCTGAAATCACTTAAAGTTAGACATAATTTTAGCAGCCCATAGGAGTTAGTTGTATGGATGAAAGTCACACTTAAATAAACTTCTTTTTCACTATCTTTATACTCCTCACTCTGAAAGCCTCTCTAAAGCCTCCAACTCCTTTTAAAAAAGGAGATTTGTAGTTAAAAACAAAAGTGTTGTAGTTTTCACAGCAGGAACAAATTTTTCCACCTTTTCTCATTTTTTCATCCTCAAGCAGGACAAAATCTGAAATCACTTTAGAAACCTACCCAACATACAAATGAAGTTATAATTGCAATAAGAGCCTTTAGGACTTAGATTATTGTGCAATAACTCATGCTCGGGTGTTGTGACTAATAAAACTCATTTGCTTGAATAATTGTCCAATATTTCATATTCTTGTATATCTTATTAGTGAATTGAAATATTATTCATGTGGCAAATTATTCTTTGCAAATGTTGGTAGTTTGTCAACATTTTATTTTAAATGATGTAGTATCAAAAAGGAATCGAATGTGGCTATCTAGGGTAATGGGAGCTTACTTTCTCCTTGAAGGTATATACAGCCTGCAATTTAGTAAATATATTAGTTACACCACAAAGGAAAAATAAGCATTTTCAGCTGTACTCTACATTTCTTTTAATTTTTTCTTTCCTTTAGGTCCATTAAAGTTAATTCTTTCAGAGCAGGCACCAGAGACTTAGAACTCGTCTACTAGTATCAGCATTACTATGACTTCACTGATCACACTGATCACCAATGTACTTCTGTTAAGTCCATGCATCATGACCAGTCAGTCACCTGTTGCACACATCACTCTGAGGAGCCCTATTAGTGAGATAACAAACATATACGCAGGTTACCTCAATAGGACCATAGCAGGTATTGATTTGCATAGAAATTTAGCTCAAGGCTTGAATCCTGGCCTTATTAAATTCAATGGGAGTTTCATTATTGGCATTAATGGACCCAGTGGGTTTCAGACCAAACATTTTCTAGGGATCAGATTCTAACTCCAGATGCTCCAGGTGGATTTATGTCTTGTATTGATTTTAATGGGAATTTCTTCATGCTTTCTCCCAGTCTTTCATCTCTTTTTCAGCCTTCATGGTATGCTTTCTACTATGTTTTATGCTTGGCAAGGAAAATTTCACATTTTGCATCCATGCCTCCATCATATGCTTAAAATCTCTTCTTCAGGTCAATTGCTTCAAAGAATCTTCACCTGAGCTACACTCTTACTTCCATGAATTGTTATTTTATGACTTCTTTTTTTTTTCTTCTTCTCTATCTCAGGCTCTGATCCTCCAATCAGATTTGTGCAAGTGGATGGTAGCTCCAGACAGAGCCCTATATTAGGCATTTGGATCTACCTATATTGGGCCAGTCACAGGATTGTGACCTGTGTCGCAGGACACTAGGGTTCCCTGCTCCTCTAGAAACCTGAAACTGCTAGGGGAAGAGCCCTAGCAGTGAGTTGGAAGCCCCAGCTGTTGGTTACTAGGGGAGCCAGAAAGAGCTAGTGGCCCACAGCTGACCGGAAGAGGCAGGGCCTGGCTTCTATATAAACCCCAGGGCCAAGGCCAGGAAAGCAGTTCCCTTGCAGCAGCCAAGGGAGAAGGACCTCTCCCAGAGCAATCAAAGGGGAGAGGCCTGACTGCAGGTACAGCCTGGTGAGAGATGGAGCACCCCTGGTGTGGCTTAAATGATGTTATAGCCGGGCAGCTTGAATTTATGTTATAGTCCAGGGGCTTGTGTTTTGTTTTCTATTTAAGGCTGGTGGCTTGGGTGAGGCTATTAGGGGAAGGAGGAGCGTGGGGACCCCAGTGCCAGAGAGGGCACACTGACCCCAGCGCCAGAGGGAGCGTGGAGTGAGACAGGGCCACGGAGGGCCTGAGGAGGACCAGGGGGCCAAATTGTAACAAGGCCCAGACTGAACAATGTCAGTTCCATCTGCGAGGCTTCAGGCATGGTAAAGGGACTGTTGGAGCCATGCTATAAGGCTAGGGTGCCCCGAAACACCCATTGCAGAACGGGACCCACAAGGGGTCCAGAAGCCCACAGGGTCAGAGAGTACAGCAAAACCATGTCCAAGATGATGCAAAGGTAGCCTCCCTATTATATATTTATCAGCAAAGATGTGGTGGGTAAGAATTGAGGGTGCCCATTGGGCCAACTTGGCATGGTAAGGGGGCCTTGGGGAGATCACGGCCATCCTGCAGGACTCCATGCCATGACATCTGTTAGACTCAACAGAGAGACTTCCCTAGACTTAAATGGGCTTTCTTATAAGACCATCTGCTCCTAAAGCCATGTACTTTTATGGTGTTGTATATAGCCTGTGTGAACAAGACATGAGAGTGATTTGGCCTTATGATTTCGCATTTTTTCTCATATACAAAATGTGGTGGAGATCAAGAAAGTACAGCTGAAAACAGCATAAGCCACTTAAGAAGTCCCTGAGTAAGGTGGCCAGCCCTTTAAATTGTACAGATGCCACTAGCTATTTGCCAAATCCCCCTGGTTTAAATATTAAAGCCACCAATTAAGCAAATGTGAGAGTGCCAGCTAATTCTTGGGATGAGTTGGTTTGCAGCTGTTTGAATCTCATTAAGCTTTGTTCCTTTCTAAATCAAAACACTTTGCCTCTACCTGAGATTGACAGACCTTTTCATTGTATAATAGCTCTGGACCTAGGCCCACCAAGACCCCTGCAGTGGAAGAGGGAGGCCACTAACTGTACAACAATTAATTCTGTGGGACAAATCAAGAGAAGACAGAAACAGGAATGCAGGTTATAGGTTAATGATTAGAGTGTCAGAGGACACCAAACAGAGAAAACTAGCTAGTGCCTGCTGTCCCTTGAATGTATCTAAACCACCCAGTGAAAGTCCGCTTGGAGATATGCACTGACAGGACTTCACTGCTTTCAGGGATGCTAATAACACAGGACTGACCGTATTCAAGATGGGCTAGGATTACCACTTTCACCCTGCCTGTCGAGTGTATTTCTGATTGTCAAACAAGCCCACCTTGCCTTGACCTTAATTCTTATATAAGCCAGTGTAGCCCTGAAGACTTTGTGATACGACTGTGATTCCCCTTGTCAAATGAACCGTAGTGTCTCAAATAAATTAAGCACTTTCCATATGTTGTTTAATGTGTTCAGTGTAAACTATTTTCCATACTTTCCATCTTATTCTCTATTCCTTAGTGTTTGTTAATGAGATATACTAGTACAGATGGCCTCAAGAAGAAATGAATATCCTATGCTGGCACTAATTAATTAATGGCAAAGTGTAGCTGCATGGAGAATTTGTGGAGTTCTCTGTCTGACAAGCAGCTATTTGGATTAGACACAAAATGTACCCACTGGGAGGTGAATAATGCTGAAGAGGGTCATTTTTCAGTCCCATCTGAGAGACGAAACATGTACGAAGATGGCCAAGGGAAGTTTTATGGCTGCAGCATGATGTGTGTAAGAAGGCTTCGTAAGCAGGGGGGAGGATTGTGGATAGATAAGGGGATGGGCAGCCCAGCATAATTCTATTGGCACAAAAGTGCTACAATAGCTCTAGCCAACTGGATTTCCCTCTGAGACTCCCCAGATGGCACAGAACTGTCTTTGCCACTCTGTGCCTATCTTTTCTTGGGATTTCTGGTATAGGTAGCATGGCTGGTGGAAAGACAGTGTCTCTACCTCTATGATCCCAGCTTTTAGAGTGTCCTCATGGTGCCATAGGCAACTAGGCATGTTAGGCTGGTCTAATAACTGTAGACAAGACTGTGCCTACTGTCAATCCCCAAATCTGAGAGCTGTAAATATCACGTTAAGGTATATCCTCCTCTTCCTCTTGGTAGTTCCCCAAATTGGCTCACTTAACTCAGGACTCCAAGTTCATTGCCCATAATCTTTCTGCTCAGGGCTCTGATCCTTCTGAACACTGGCTCTCTAAC
>NW_017728997.1:2745327-2749187 GCF_001723915.1 Gavialis gangeticus
TCCTCCCTCAGGCCTCTGCTAACTGTTGCTTACCCAGCCCTAAGAGATGGCTCTGCAGCTTTCTGTTCATTTATATTTTATCATATTGCACCATTGTAAATTAGAAGCAATTGCCCAATGTCTATTGCTACACCAGAGTAAAACCAGTATTAGATCAAAATCAGGCCTTTGCCTACATCAAGCAGTAGAAACTTTCCATTTCTGATGATCAATCTTTCCATTAAAACTGGAAAATTACAACTCGCCATACTATTTGTGGCATTCCATATTCTAAATCAAGGTTTTACTTCAAATTCAGGATCAGGTATATGACAAGCATCAATGTTTATGTCACGCTTTCTGCTTTTGGTTGTCTGATATGAAAATGGCATGTTCCACATTCCCTGGGCTGAACTGTGATACTTATTTCTTGGGCACATTAACTCTAAAGAATTGCACAATGAGAAAATACTATTATTGCTAGATCCTAAAACCAATATTTCTTTTCCTATGTGACTTCAAAAGCATACTACCCCAATTTTATTGTTTCATCTCAGTAATGATGCAGGTTTGACATGTGTAATTGGACTTATAATCCAATTAAGTCCATGGACTTAATGTTTAAACTCCATGGACTTCATCCCATCTGTGTAGTGTACAAACATTCTAATGTTTAGCCAAACCCATGAATTGACCCTCCTCTCACTTCTGCTCTCTTGCTGTCATTTAATCATTTTCCATCTTTTTTAAAAGACAGTTTCTTTTCCTGACCTCTTGCCTCTTATTTTCTGTTAGAGAAAGATATGATGGGCAGCCTGGCTTCTTACAAGCTTTGTTTTGCTGGGATATGAACATAAAGGTCTTTCTGTCACGATCTTGTAATCAACAGAGTCTACAGGCATGTAAACTCTAGGGGTCATTTTGCTTCCACTTCATTACATGGCATTTCACTGAAACGAACAGGTTCAGCTCTCTAGCAGAGAACAGTGCATTTTGTTAACTTTCAGGTACAACCTTTTCTTAGACTATAAAAGAGAAGTATGAGGTAAAATATCATTGCGGTTTCATTTTGTTTTTGGAGGTTTCTTAACCATCAGGAACTGTGTCTGTAATGTAAAAAAAAAATCTATTTTATACCTGTCTTGCTTGAGTGTTTTGTTCCCCATCTGTGTGCTGATTATTCAAAGATTCAGAGAATGCAGCAGGTGTCAAGTAATTTCTGTGGGGGAAATCTTAGCCCCATTGAAGTCAACTGGAGTTTTGATATTTAGTTCAATAATGGCATGATTTCATCTTACTTATTCTAATGGTACAGGTGGGTGGATGACAATAAGATGGGATTCAATACTGACAAGTGCAGGGTACTGCACCTAGGGAGAAAGAACTAGCAGCATACCTACAGGCTGGGGAACTCCCTTCTCGTCAACACAGAACCAGAAAAGGACCCTAGAGTCATTATAGACTCCAAGATGAACATGGGCCGCCAATGTGGGGACCTGGTCTGGAAGGCTAACCGCACCTTGTCATGCATCCACAGATGCATCATGAGCAGGTCCAAGGAGGTGATCTTCCCCCTCTATGCGACACTGGTCAGGCCGCAGTTGGAGTACTGCATCCAGTTCTGGGCACCACACTTCAAGACGGATGTGGACAGTATCAAGAGGGTCCAGAGGAGGGCCACTCGCATAATTAGGGGGCAGCAGGGCAGGCCCTATGAGGAGAGGCTATGAGACCTGAACCTGTTCGGTCTCCACAAGAGAAGGCTGAGGGGGGATCTAGTGGCCATTTACAAACTAGTCAGGGAGGACCAGCAGGCATTGGGGGAGTCCCTGTTCCCCCGAGCACTACTGGGAGTAACAAGGAATAACGGCCATAAGTTGACAGAGAGTAGATTCAGGCTAGACATCAGGAGGCACTAGTTCAAAGTCAGGGCAGCTAGGATCTGGAACCAACTTCCAAGGGAAGTGGTGCTCACTCCTACCCTGGGGGTCTTCAAAAAGAGGCTAGATAGACACCTTGCCAGGGTTGTTTGACCCCAGCATCCTTTCCTGCCCAGGGCAGGGGGTCAGACTTGATGATCTGCTCAGGTCCCTTCTGACCCTACCAACTATGAAACTAGGTCTCTGCACCACCCTCTTCTTCACCTTCTCATCCCTAGTCAAAAGTTTTGTCAGGACAGGACAGAGTAGCTAGGGAGTGTTGTGCTTCAATTATTCCCGTAGACCACTATTATAAGTTAGGGCTATCCATAAGCTTCTGTAACAAACACAAGAGCTAAGGAAGTATAAATCCAACCTGAGAATCAGAGAGTTATAACTATCTTTTTCAACAGCCCTTTTCTCTTGCATGCCATAATAAAGCTCAGTGCAGTGGAGAAATTGGGTCATTTCATTATCAAATAATGCTGTATGCTTGATTATAATGACACATAGTATACTTAAAATCTATGGGCATATCTGATCATCAGTAATCTTCTGTTATTAAGTTGCTCAGAGACATGAGAGTAACAGTGATTTAGTTCCTTCCATATATAAGCCCAATTATTAAACCATTTTTGCCGAAGTACAATTCTTGTCAAACTTAAATTTAAATGGGAACAAATATTGCAGGAAGAAATACAAAACAGCCAATGAGAGTGAATGATTGCTTCTCATCATCTTGATAGGAAAATCAGATTAAAGATTTGTCTGTTTCAAATTCTGCATAAATTCCTTGGACATCATCCAGGCTTTTTCTGATGAGGGCTGTTGAATTGCAGTAAGTAATGAACTCTGGGGGAGGAAAGGGAAGGAATTGTAATTGACACTTTATGGCTAAGTACAGGCAGTCAAAAAGCACAATGGTGAATTGATTCAGTCTTTGCAAGTTAGTTTAAACTGCAGAGATTGAACCAATAAGCAAATGAACAGACATTTACTTTTAATTCAGAAAATGTAGCCATATGCTTGCAGTGGCTCAAGCCAAAAGCCAGGGAGTGCTAAAGCCTGGTTTCTGGCATGTAGCTAGCATGGCCTGCGTGTTTGCTTTCTCTTAGAGGTGCACCAATACATCGCTCCGATATTGGATTGGCACCAATATAAAGAAAATTGACTATATTGGCCTCATCAGGCTGATTCCCAATAATTTGGTTGATAAATGCTCGTACCTGTGCAGAACCACAGTGCAGCATGCAGGCAGTGAGGAGCACAGCCCAGCACCATGGAGAGCTGCGAGCAGCTGGTAAGTCTGTTATGGTGGATGGGGAATCAGGAGGGAAGGGGTGTGGGGGAGCAGATCAACACCCCATTGTGAGGGAGGGAGTCGGGGGCTGGGATAGGCACTGACCAGCTGGGGTGGGGCAGGGCACGGGGAGGGACTCCCACACCTGCGCGCACCCTGGGAGGGCATGGGGGGGTGTGTCCCACCAGATCTGCATGGGGTGGGGTGGGCTGTAGCTGCAGGCTGGTGTTGGGGGCCACACCAGGCTCTTTCCAGTGGGGGGGAGGCAGGGCCACACTGTGCTTGGAAAGGGTGGCAGCAGTACTTGGAAGGGGGTACGGGGTGGGCTGCAGCCACCCTAAATTTTTCTGTAGCCCCCTCCCACTGCTGTTGCCACCCACCCCGAGCATAGCATGGCCCAGCCCCCCCACCACTGGAAAAGCCCAGTGTGTTCCCTGGCCACAGCCTGCCTCCACACGAATCCAGGGGCACACAACCCCCCATACCCTCCTGGACTGCTTGAAGCAGCAGAAGCCACTCCCCCTCCTCATCCCCCCCTAAGATGAGCTGCAGCTTCATCCCATGCCCCAACCCAGCTACAACAATATTCCTCCTAGTTTTGCAGATATAGCCTGGTTTTTTTAAATGGAATTGCCTGTATTAAACCACAACTACCTACTCTG
>NW_017728997.1:2754187-2755179 GCF_001723915.1 Gavialis gangeticus
CCTTCCCTCCCCATGGGGGTGTTGATCTGCCCCTCACCATGCCCCTTCCCTCCCCCCTCTATTTCTACCGCAACAGACTTACCAGCTGCATGCAGCTATATCAGAAATTAGATTGGTATTGACTGATATGCTTCCCTAACAATTGGCTATCAGTATCAGCCCCCAAAATCTCTATTGGTGCACTCCTACTTCCTCTTCCTGCTGTCTCTGATGGCTCTGATTTGCAGTTCAGAATCACAGAATCATAGAAATTTAGGTTTGGAAGGGACCTCAGAAGGTCTAGCTCTCATTCTCTTTCAAACTCCCCTTCAGGTAGTTGCAGACTGCTATTAAATCCCCTCTCAGTCTTCTCTTTAGACTAAATAAGCCCAGTTCCCTCAATCTTTCCTTATGAGTCATGTTCCTCAGCCCCCTCACCATTTGTGTTGCCCTCTATTGGACTATCTCCAATTTGTCCACATCCTTTCTGTAGTGGGGGGCCCAAAACTGCATACTGTACTCCAGATGTGGCCTCACCAAGCACTGAATAGAAGGCAATAAACACTTCCCTTGACATACTGGCAACACACCTACCAATGCAGCTCAGTATGCCATTAGCTTTCTTGGCAACAAGGGCACTGTTGGCTCATATTCAGCTTATTGTCCACTGTAACCCCCAGGTCCTTTTCTTTCCAGTCCCCAGCCTGTACTGATGCATGGGATTGTTCCATCCTAAGTGCAGGACTTTGTCCTTGTCCTTGCTGAACCTCATGAGATTTCTTTCGGTCCAAACCTCCAATTTGCCCAGGCCACTCTGAATTCTATCCCTACCTTCCAATATATCTACTGCTCCCCCCAGCTTGGTGTCATCTGCAAACTTGCTGAGGGTGTACTCCATTCCAGGTTGATGACATTGAACAAAACCAGTCCCAGAACCAACCCCTGGGGCACTCCACTTGATACCAGCTGCCAACTAGACATCGAGCCATTGATTACTATTCTCTGAACCCAAT
>NW_017728997.1:2760179-2770229 GCF_001723915.1 Gavialis gangeticus
TTTTCTATCCATCTTACAGTCCGTTCATCCATTCATCCAGCCCATACTAACTTAGGTTGCCTGTGAGAATGCTGTGGGAGACCATATCAAAAGCCTTGCTAAAATCAGGGTACACCACATCCACCAGTCTCCCTGCATCTGCAGATTCAGTTACCTTGTCATAGAAGGCAATCAGGTTGGTCAGGCATGACTTGCTCCTGGTGAATCCATGCTGACTGTTCCTAATCACCTTTTTCTCCTCCAAATGCTTAGAAATTGATTCCTTGCAGGACTCTGCAGGGTTATTCATCACTTCCTCTTCCTGTTTCCATGTGCCTCTGTGATTTGTAGTCTACAGTCACAGCCAGCACTAAATAAGCAGTGCAGGGCAGCTCCATACTCAAGGGAAGGAAAGTTCAGCGCCCCCTCCCCAACACCAGACTCCAGCAGGGGTTTGCCTGGGCAGGGGCAGTGAGCCAGCCCTCACTGTTCCAGCTAGAGAGCAGAGTGGCGGGGCCAGCCCCGCCCTCTGGAGCAGACAGTACAGCCTAGCCCAGGGCTGGAAAATGCTGGGATGCTAGGGGACTCTGATTTAACTTGAACTAGAAGAGGTCTGCAACAGAAGTTTCATAAACTGGTTGGACCTAAATCAGTTAAATGTGATACTACATTCAACTAGGTTTATCTTAAACCAGTTTCAGCCACTTTGAAACAGATTTATGTGCACTGAACTTCTGTTCTGTTCCAGGTTTAAACCAGTTTCTGATCACTTAAACCAGTGTATGTGTAACTTATGTCCCTAGCCTATGAGCTTGTAATAAACCTACTAACCTTTGTGAACAAATAATTGAGGCCCACATAACTGGAGAAGTCTTAGGCCAACCATTTCAAACTTAGATTGCCCAAAGTTAGATGACTGTTACATTATTAACTTTTAAATTATTAACTACCTCAGTATGCATTTAGACAATATGCTGTGGATACTGAGTTGAAAAAAAGGGTAAGATTTTACTCTGGCCACTGCGTTTGTGCTGCTACAAAAATTACAGCCCCAAAAGAGGGAGACTAAGATAGCTCAAATGCACATTTGTGTGCTCCAAATTCTGAACTATTGTAGGCAGCTATGCTGCTTTCATTATAGCTGAGGTGACCTTTGGGAGCTGTTCATGGGTGGACTACATGTCCTGCTGTGATCTTCTCTCTTGCTGAATCATCCCAGAGTATTATGGGATTTCAGTGACCACAGAGTATCATTGAAGATGCTTTCAAACAGATAACTGATCTAAGGGTGGAAATCTGACTTTCATCCTCTATTGCTGTCTTCAAACTAAGCAAGGAAAACACCAACCAGAAGCCTCACACTTACCAAAATGAAACACCATCATGTGCACTCAATCTTCCCTATGACAGAAAAGGAGAGAATGAACTAGGTGTGACAACATTGCTATCTGTGAAGGAGGTTCAGATAACCTGTTGGTGCTAGTGCAAGACCCTATATTGAATAGATTATAACAGCATTTCCAAGATGGGGGATATGGGTCTATGTCAGTAGAACAACATTCCTCAGTTAATATTAGACCACAGGAAGCAGCACTGTAACTCAGCTAAAAAAGATGCTTATGAAGACCTCTTCTGGTAGAAACTGGCACAGCTGCATTACCGTACTGATGTTTTTCCTGATTTACACTACTGGAGGATTTGGACTGCAGTGTTTTGTCTGTTCCAGATGCAGACCTGTCACTTCAAAGATGGCCCACCTGACCAAAACATAAGTGACTGTATTAGTGGAGAAAATACAGAATTCCTTTTACTCTGAAAAATTTTACACTGCTTCCTTACTATCCTGATATGCCATCTGTCTACAGTTTGGATAAGCTTGCTTTGTTTGATTGGTATCTTTTTGATCTTCTTTTACTTGTTCTTTCTCATCACCAACCTGAAGAGACCATGGAGAGACAGGTTTTGGTCAATACCACTTTCCCATCAAACGTAAGTGTAGACTTGAAAATAGAGAGGAGACCCCCAACATTTTCTGAATGGAGTCAATGTGTTGCATTTTGGTAGCTGCACTCTTCAAGCACTTCAGTTCTGACATACCTACCCAAAGCACAATATAACTGAGCTAAATATACATGTTTAACTACAGATGTATACTTAACACTGCTTCCCATGGTAACCAGAGTTTCTGGTTGTAATTTCCTTCTCCTTTGTTAAAAATGACAATATCTAGTATCTGTTCTATGATAAGAGACATCTGTATGGAGAATGTGGGGATGAGCTTTTCTTTCAATTCATTTTTAACGACTCCCTATATGAATAATGCAGCTTGGGATTTAAAGATCAGAAAAGAAGACTTTGAAGTTTATAAAGAAAATCTGTAATGCTGCCGTGAAGTAGCGTCTTTATATGTTGCTTGTGACACATTTCCAGTTCTTGAGACATTTTTGTTTGATTAATCAGGGGTACATTTTAAATCATTCTTTTCATTTTGAATTAGAATGAGCAGCTAAATAGCTTGCTTTTATAGTAAAACTCTGGGACTGAGATGCAAACATCACTATATTTATATATAGTGAAAAAAGAGAAATACATATAGTGAAAAGAGAGAAATATATATAGGAGAAATGTCTGGCAATATGAGGTGAAATATACCCTTGATCAGTTTAAAAGATTGTACAGAATAAAGGGTTCGTATGGAAACTTAGGGCTGTATCTTGACCTGCTTTAACTCCATTAAGGTAAGAGGAGTTGTGTCTGTTTACACCTGCTGAAGATGATATTTTTACCTTGCCCCCACCCCACACTGAAGCATTGCCATGGCTAATTCTATGTACTTCAAAGTAAGTTACAATTCAAACACAGAAAAAACAATGCTAATGAATCATTGTGGCAGAGACTTGTTTTGACTTGCGTAATCCTTTAATAACCTACTTGTAATTTTGCAGTTTGAAAAAAAATTCGGTAAAGTAATTCTCTTGTTTTTTTCAAGATTGCATTTCAGATTTAGATGGAAGGGGAGAGCAGGCGAGAAAGCACTGAACCCAAAACAGTTCCAGGCTTTCCAATGAAAAGTTTAGTTCTGCATTTTCCTGTACAGCTGTCCCATAGGTGTATAACAAAACTGAATCACTTTTTGTATGTTGTATTAAGTTCAGGGGAGTAATCACGACCGTATTGTGAAACCAATAAAAACACTCCCATGAACTTGAGTGGGAACCTGGATGCTTTCTCGGCCTTGATACAAGCTATGCAGCCTGGGTCCATGTCTACTTGTGATGATGCTACCTAGCAAAAAGCTGGAAAATTCATTCCAGTTGTTAGCATAAATCCAGCCCTTTGCATAAATCAGCTGGTGCTAAAAGGCAGATTTTCTGCAAGAACCTCTGTCTCCAGTTCTGCACACATCTGGTTCGATTTCAATACATAACCATCTTGTTATTAAAAGGCACATTTTCAGCTAGGCTTTTGTTTAGTTTGGAGCACCATGCACAAAAAATTTCTGCATGCATTTACTTAAATGCAAAAATAATTCAAGCCTGCTATAAAAATGCCTGTCACCTGTATTTTCACTTTAAACAGAAAGCATGCAAAGGTTTGAATTTGAACTTGCAAAAATCAGTGGGTACATATTCTCCTCACCGGATGTCCACAGGTATCAGGCTAATAAATGCATGGACACAGGTGGTTAGGCTTTCCTTAGTAGCCAACACTGCTTGCACCTGCCAAGGGCAGACATAAAAATGCTTGCATGCAATATAAAAGCTGGACTATTAAAACAATAGGCGTAATTACCCAGAAAATTATCTGTTATATAATTGATCTCACAATGCACTATTGTCTAGTAGTCGTTCTCCTTTGGGTTGGGTTGGGGGGAACATTATGATTAGAGAGACTATCATTTCTGTTCTTATTTGTCTCTAGATTCAAGAGTACAAATTGGATGGACTAGAAAATAGCTCCTCATTTTCTCTGCTTTTTAAAAGAAAATCCCTATAAAAAAATCTGATTTTGGAGAGCTTGTAATTCTCAACTGTATCCACTGTAATCAGTATCTTGCAACCAGAAAGCTATTTAAACCGATTACTTCCTTCGATATGACATTTTTTTTCTGACTGATACAGTTTAACCAGCAAAGAGCCTTTATGCAAGAAAAAATTATAGATCATGTCCTTCACTGATGTAAATCAATATACCTCTAGTCACTTCACTGGAGCTATGTTGATTTAGATGAGGCGAAGATCTGAAAGATCTATATATAAAGCAGAACTTTAGAGCTGTCCTTTTATTAATGGGCTTTCTATGTCAGTAGCACAAAAGTTCATTTCATTTTTTCTTTGCTTTTCATGTTTGAGTTCTTTAGTATCCTTTGTCTCCACCTAAGTATGTAATGAATTTACAAGTAAAGTCCTTTGTCTCTACCTAAGTATGTAATGAATTTACAAGTAAAGAATATATATATATATATATATATTTTATTGGAGGGGCACCATGATTTAGATTTTTAATTAAACTCCACTTATCTGTAATTAATGGCACTTCCCCCATCTCTTGAGTCATGTCTAAAGTAACAATGGACTTTGTAGCTTAGATCTATAAAGATGCATTATGCTAATATTTTACATTGTATGTTTACTAATGTACATGTTATATAAGGAGCAAAATGATTGAGCCCTCAGTCTTCAGGTTTAGTGCTAAAAAGAGCAGAAATTCCATTGGCACTGGAGGCTTTGCATACTGAGTAATGCACACACATATAGATGCTTTACATTTCTTTGGTTAATACCATTCATGATGTAAAATATTCCCTTTGGTGTCCAAGAAGCTTCTGTAGATTCTTTACATTGAAGTTGGAAATAGAAACCATGCTCACTCTCAAAGTCTGAAACAATTTTTTTAAAGTCTTTTCATCTCCTCACTTAGTAAAAAACCAAAGTACATCACACTTAAAGGGCTTTATTCTCATTTTACTTACCCTGGCCATGTACCAGTATAACTCCACTGGTAGTGATACAGTTACTCTTGATTTAAACTGTGTAAATGTACATTAGCGTCAGATGCTGGCATCAAAGCTGCATAACCAGCCTATTCACTTCACAAAGCAATGAGTAACAGGAATAAAAGTAGAGATACATTTTACCCATGCTTGTGGGACAGTGCAAAAGTGAACGTCACAAGATCCAGGTCTTTAACTACAACACAAAAAGCTCAGATCCTTCAGGCTGTTGTGGTTGAGCAAACCCATGCTCTCACACAGAGCAGCTTTGATTTTATTCAGATAGTGAATGAAATCCTGGGCTTGCTGAAGTCATTGGTAGTTTTATCATTCAACATCTGCACCGAGGTGCACTCTAAGTTTATAGAGGAATTCTAATCCTTATAACTCTTTCCTGTACTTATCTAAAATAGTTCCTTTGGTCAGCTAAAAAAATAAATTGCTTGTGTATGTTTTCATTTGCCCATTTCTTGCCTTGTGATTCTGGTTGAAATTCTTTCAAGTTAAACAAGTATGATGACAGCATAAAATAAAATAAATGCCAGGCTGATTCAAAAGACTTGCTAGTGATTCAATGATGAGCTCTGATTTTATAAGAACTTCAGGCACGGTTTTCTGATTTCTTTGTTAAAACTGGAGCAATTTAGTGTGTTTGAATGGGTTTTGCTTTAAGATTTTGAATTCACTTGGACCCAGCTGATCCAAATGCTACTACCTTCCTCATTGTGAGTAGCACGTTTCTGTATGAAAAGGAGCCATGCTGTTGATGCCCATGGGGCTGCTTTGCTGCAGAATTGGGCCCAAAAGTTTTATGTAACACTGTAGTGTTTGCTCTGCATCTTTTTTTCTCTCTAATAGGTGGCCATCAGGTCACCCCTGAAAAGCGCAGGCTCAGGGGTGATCTGATGGCCACCTATAAGTTTATCAGGGGTGACCACCAGGATCTGGGGGAACGTTTGTTCACCAGAGCGCCCCAAGGGATGACGAGGTCGAACGATTATAAACTACTGCAAGACCGTTTCAGGCTGGACATAAGGAAGAATTTCTTTACTGTCCGAGCCCCCAAGGTCTGGAACAGCCTGCCATCGGAGGTGGTTCAAGCACCCACATTGAACACCTTCTAGAGCAAACTGGATGCTTATCTTGCTGGGATCCTATGACCCCAGCTGACTTCCTGCCCTTTGGGCAGGGGGCTGGACTCACTGATCTTCTGAGGTCCCTTCCAGCCCTAATGTCTATGAAATCTATGACTAGCAAACTGCTGGTAGCCTTCTGTTGCATATGTGGATAAGGGTTCTCAGGGTGAGGCATTTGTGTTTGTGGGACTTGATTCAAAGTCTGTTGACATCCATGGGAGTCTTTCTCCTGATGTCAGTGTGTTTGGATCAAGCCTTTCATGCCAAAGGTCTGATCCTGGCTGAAAGGCTGGAGCCTGTGTGACATCCCATGAACACTTGAGACATGAAACTGTTGAGTTTCTGATCACTCTAGGAAACGTATCAAAGTCCCACAGACGGACCAAGCTAATGACCATTTACAATGCTACAACATCTAGCAGCAATTTAGGTCAATCCTAAAATATCAGCAAAACCAACAATGTTCCGGTTGAGCTTTTAAGAGATGCCTGAGGGGTCCAGATGTCTAATTCTCCTAAAATGTACCAAGATGAGATGCCCAAATGACTTTGAAAATCTCAGGCAACAAGCATTCCAGCACATTGTCTCAATGGATTTCACTGCTCAATGAACACATGGCTTATTGAACAGGTTTAGTTAACTTAAACAGGACTATGTGACTGAGCATTGGTTACTTAAGAAAAGGTTGAAGAACTGGATTGTAAGCCAGTTGGGGTGAACAGACAGAATACACACAGAAAAAGTGAAAGGAGGCTATTATCTGTGTGTATTCTTTGTCCTCAATTTTTAAGACCTAAGCAAAAGGAAGGAACATATACAAGGAAAATGTTCAAAATACTAAAAAATTGTAAGTGGCATAGTCCAAATACAAATAAGAGAGGATTAGTTGTATCCTCCCAGCAAACCTAGGAAAGCACTGTAATACATTGCAATGAAAAACATTATGTGGAGAAGAAATGGATACACAGTAAATATTTGCTCCTTTTCAATGGCTTAGCAGCTATTTCTGCGCTGCCTGTAAGTTATTAGTTTTAGCTCTTCCTCACCTTCTCTGTCTCTCTGTGGCATAGTAGGAACAAAAGCAATTGTTATTACTCTTTTATGAGTGAGCCAAATTCTCAGAAAAGATTGAACAGTTTTTCCATCAGTGGCATTTACTGTTTTTGACATACAAGACCAGTTAATAGGGCTTTGTATGATTTGATACATTATCTTCTTGGGTTAGCTATTTCATATGCCATTCTTCTCCATTAGTATCCTGAGTAGTAATTCTATGCCTTCCTGCATTTTTGCAAGGGTTTGATGCGACAATTTTGCTCATTATATTAATGCCTCTCACATCTTAGATGTATGTGTTTCTCACTCTGTTTAATGACAGTTGCAGTTATGATACTGATAAACATGTCCTCTGGAAATAATGTAGCTGAAGCAGGCACATCTGCCAATAGCATTATTATTATTTATAATTTATACATCATCAACAGTATTCTAGAGACTTTGCAGGCAAGTCTTTAAACAAGGGCACTGGCTTGAAGAGCATGCAACCTCAGTCTAATGTTTATAGCTTTGTAAATATTACTGATTATGAAAAAAAGGGGGAGTGGACATGTAAGATGGTTGGAAGCCACACTGTATATTTCAACGATAAAGGTATTTTCACACACAAATTAGCAATGTAATGTTATTTTTTTCCTAGATGTTTGTTTGCTACTACCTTCCCCATAATTATCAGTCAGAGTCCATTTGAATCTCATGATGCATGGCATCATAGCATGGGCCACCATTCCAGCCATTTGCACAAATAAGGGAGGTATGGGCCATGTATTCATTGTCAGCTGTACCGTATCCCGCCGCCTTTCCTCTTTTTTGTAAATATACCTAAAACTCTGTTGCCTGCTGCTCTGGCTTCACAGCGAAGAAAGACAGGTGGAGTCAGACTCTAGTAATGACAATGCTGAATCTATCTTTGGGGCTATTACAATTCAGTGTGTTTCAACCTCTTCCCTTTCAGTTAATACTAATGTAGACATCGGCAGCTGCTGTAAGTTTAGCCTTTTGGGAAAAATGTAAAAATGAGGTCCTGACCATGTCTTATAATTAAAGTAATTCTCATGTCCTGGCCAACTGCCTAATTCTGTTCTGCCAGCTTCATTTTTCCCCTGCACTATCTTGGGGAGGGGAAAAAAAAAAGCTATTCTTTCTCCTCACCTCCTTTCCCAAATTGTTGCATATTTTTACCATTTGTGATGATGTGCTGTGTTCAACTTCTGGAGCAGCTGCATTTCAGTGATGGGTGAAAAACCCTTTAGAAATTCTCCATGCTAATGCTTTTCTTAGGGATGATTAGAACCCTGTATTGTGATTTTTTTCCCCTTGAGGTGCTTACCAACTACATGAGATGTGTTGAAGCTTAGTAAATTAATGTTAACTATACACAGATCCTCAGACAGAAAACACTAGTGATCAGCAAAACATTTTTTTCTTAATGGGATAAATTGAATGGCCCAGAGCTGTTTACAGGGCCATTAGCTAAAAACCTCCATGGATGGACTTGGGGGAAAATAATCCAGTCTATCAGTTCAAGGGGCTAAGCCCAAATATATATGTTCTGCCTCTGTACTGCCACCCCCTTCACCTGTTCATGGAGAGAAAGGGAGCCCCTTGGTGTCAATTTTGACCTAAGCCACAAAATCCAATTATTCTGCTCTACTTGGCACTGATGAGGCCTCACCTAAACACTGTATCTAGTTTAGGGCATCACATTTTAGGAAAGATAAATTAGAACAAGTCCCAAAACCTCAACGAAAATAAGAGGTCTAGGAAATATAATTTTTACATAGAGATTGATAGAACTAGGTTTGCTTGGATAGAAAAGAGAAGACAGGGGAACATAACAGTCTTTCTGTGCATAATAGATTGTTCCAAAAAGGAATGGGGTAAAATATTCTTTATAGTTATCAAGGGCAAGACAAATAGGAAATAGACTCAATCTGCATCCAGACAAAGTTGGGTTAGATATTAAGGGGAGATTATTTTTTTTAAATATAAAGTTTAGTTAAGCACTGGAATAGGTTACAAACCCTTACCAATAGAAATTTGCAAGGACAGGTTACACAGACAGACATCAGTCAGAACCAGCCTAGGTATACTTGGTTCTGCTAGAGCAGGGAGATGGACTAGATGATCATTTGGCATCCCTTCCAGCCCTACGTTTCTATGATGCAATGGCTTCTACTTTAAGTGGTTATATAAATTCACTACATTTGTAAAGTCACTTAGTGTTCTAAGGGCTAAATCATATAATGGAAAATTATGAAAAATGCTTTGTGATATTCTAAATTTAAAAATCTGGTACCAGTGACTTAAGAAATGGTTTAAAATAATGTTTTTTTCCCCCTTAAGTTTGTATTCTTTTAATTTGCCTTCTGGTTTCTGATTCTTTATGGTTCACTTGATTCATGTTGCTGAGCTTTTTCCTAAGGGCTAGAAACTTACTCCATTTTAGAGAAGAAGCTGAGCTTTTCATTGAAGCACATTAAGAGCCTGGGCCTTAAAAATACCAGCTGTTACAAGATTCACCAATTGGCAATACTGACCTTGTGTCCTTGATTTCTAGTCTCCTGACTGTAACAAAGAGACCCTTATGCAGTGGGAGTCTTCCATTTCTCCTTAGAAGAAATATTATACAAACAGGTCACGGGGTGAACAGGGGATGCCCCAGCTCTTTGGCATACAGCAGTAGTGGACTCTGCCTGTGTACAATGTATTGAGCATTAAGTACAGTCTGTTTCACTAAGACTGCTGTAATTAATTTACCCATGCAATGTAATTAAGTCAATGGAAATAAACTAGTAGAAGTGAGTCAGACACAGTAAATATAAATGTTAAGAAAAGCTTTATAACACAAATTATAAATGAATAGATTATAGCTTTCTACTAAAC
>NW_017728997.1:2775229-2790741 GCF_001723915.1 Gavialis gangeticus
CCCATGCAATGTAATTAAGTCAATGGAAATAAACTAGTAGAAGTGAGTCAGACACAGTAAATATAAATGTTAAGAAAAGCTTTATAACACAAATTATAAATGAATAGATTATAGCTTTCTACTAAACCTGCAGTTATCATTGATAGCAACATTAAAATCTCTTACATTTTGCTAGTATTTTTTCCTTTTTTCCAGTGAATACTTCTCCAAGTACCATAAAGATGCATTAATTTCCTGCAACTTTCTATAATTTTATCAAGGGTTTGGGTTGTTTTTTTAAAATTTTCTTAATTTGGGACAAATCCTTGCTCTGGTAGCCCAGAATATAACAATGCCTACGTATGGCTATTTCATTTCCAAACCACACATAGCAAAGCAAAAACTTTTATAAAACTCATATTTAATATAAAACTGCAAAGATTCTGAAAACCCACCAATCAGACAGATGTTTTGTCAGTCATCATTGTAGTCATTAGCCTCTCCCAAAGCTGAAAATAGGAAAATCCTAGAGTAACATACAATACCATTTCTAATGGCCAAATTCAGGAAATTGCTCTAATTTTACTATTGTAAATTCTGTAGATGTCAGCCACATTTTTGGCCAAGCTGGCTAAGAATCCCCCCTGACTGCAGCCATTTATAGTCCATTTCATCATAATAGAAGCATCACTTATTTTATAGGTGGGTGATTAATCTGTGACAAAGAGTAAAGACTGCATCTCAGCAGGTAGGCCTATTCTATGTTCTGTCATTTTACTGATTACAAATGCATACAGATTATATAAACAGAAGAAATGATTTTCTTTTATGTTAATTTTGGCCTGGCCACCTGCACATTAACTAGTGTTGGATTTAATTGCAGAAAGATGGATTATATGTGAAGTGGATTTCTGCTATCTTTGCACTCCCCTCCTGTTTTAACACTTTACTTGTACTTTGTCAGGTGAACTGCTGTGTGTTCTACATACTAATGAAGTATACAGATAAAAAGGCCTGAATTAAGCCCTCAATTCCAGTTCAGATGTGAGCTGGCTGCTTCAGAAACCTTAGCAAAGTCTGGATTTTGACAGATTCCCATGACAGACAATGTTGAGAATGAAAGTTTAGATTTCCTCCATTTTGAAAACAGGAAATTCAGATGTATATTTCACATTTTTTTCCTGATTCAGCTCTACTGGCGTATCAGAAAACTGTCATAGAAAACATAACACAAAGCTGGGCTGTGGCGGTAGCAATGTTAAAGCATTTTATGGCTTCAGGAACATGAACTCATGTCTTGGTCTGGGCTCATGCTAAAGACTGCCCTCAATTTATCCAGCTGTGAATGGGTACCTGCCTGGTCATTCAGGCTGAGTAATCAAAGGTGACAGAATGTGATGCCAGCCATATCATTTCTTTGCATGCCATTAACTATAGAAACTGGTCTGTCTTAACCATGCTGGTCTAATGGGTGATTAAGATTAAGTTATCCCTTGTCTTCATCTATAAGGGCCTTGTCAGTGTTGTTTGGCTTAGTGGAGCAGGCACATGTAAGGCTGAAAGAGCCTTCTCTGACTGTCCCTGACCTGCACAGCTCTGAATTACCAGTACAGGCTTTGTGAGAACGGGTGGGACTAGGAACGAGGGGAAGGACAAGCTCGCTGCACTGGTGTGGACCCAGGTTTGGAAGCTGTAATGATGTGTGCTGTTAAAGAAGTACACCTTCTTGATAAAAGCAAATTTTGTTTGTTATCTTCATGAAAGATGCTAGCCATGTTTTGCAGACAACTCTTTACAACAACCAGCAGCTCTCTCTACTCTCAACTGGTCTCGGCCAGTTTTGAATGACAAAACAACATGTGCGTTAATGTTTCAGGTTCCAGTAACTGTTCTCTTAAATAGACAGTGTATGATTCCCACCTCTCCCTTTTTTAAACATCTAGCTTTCTAACTTTATTTTTTAAATAAAGAAATTACATTAGAACACTAACATTAACATTGTTCAATAAGTCTTTGTGGTGCTCAGCATAGTCTGCTTGATCTGCATGGTGCTGCTTCAACCTCCTTAGTGACTGAAGTGGGTGTGTGTTCTTTAGACATAAACCTGTTTAAGTGATCAGAAACTGGTTTAAGCCTGTAACAGAACAGATGTTCAGTGCACGTAAACTAGTTTTAAAATGGCTGAGGCTGGTTTAAGATGAATCTGGTTGAATGTAGTATCAGGCTTAACTGATTTGGGTCAAACCAGTTTATGAAACTTCTGTCACACACCCCTTCCTGGTTCAAGTTAAATCATAGTTCCCCAGCATCCTAGCATGCTTTCAGCCCTGGGCTGTGCTGTGCTACCTGCTCCAGAGAGCAGGGCTGGCCCCGCCCCTTTGCTTCCTAGCTGGAGCAGTGAGGGCTGGCTGACAATAGCATGCGAGGGGGAAGTGGGGAGGGCAATCCTGGCTGGGGATACAGCCTAGTTAGGGGTTTGCCCCTCCCACCAAACCCTGGCTGGGGTCTGGGGCCAGCAATGGGAGTTAAACGCTCCTTCCTCCACTCAAACTTACTGCTGGCTGCAACTGTGGACTGCAAATCCTAGAGGCACCTGGAAGCGGGAAGAGGAAGTGATGAACAACCCTGCAGAGTCCTCTTGCTGTGGCTCTGGACTGCAAATCCCAGAGACCTCAAGGGCAGCAGGAAGAGGAGGTGAACACACAGCCAGAGAGCTGTGCTCTAGTACCTCCTGGCTTCTGCCCTGAGCCACTGCAGGCATGTGACTACATTTCCTGAATCAAAGGTTAAATGTTTGTTCACTTCTATTTTCTATTCCCACCAAAATTTTGGGGACTTGCGGCTTGTCTACATTAGAAGCGTGCTGCTGGAAGCAGTTCTGTCAGCAGAGATCTACAGACCATGTCTCCCAGCTGTGTGACTTCTGGAAGCCCTACTACAGCATTTGTGCAGTGCACCCTGGGATGCTCTTGTTGAAAGGGTGACCACATTTATATGGTCTTTCTGGGGGCTTCCTTGTGGTACCTTGCTCCTTGCAAAAGCAAAGTAAGTGCATGCAAGTGGCATTGGGGGGCACCACCTTCCAGCTGCCACTCCGCTTCCAGCAGCAACTGCGAGGCGCCGTGGCCTCTTGGGATGCTGGAGAACATCAGCTTGGGTGGAAAGGCTGTGGAGAATGGTCACAAGTTAATGGAATGGAGCAGAATTAGGAAGATTAGACATAATCCTGACCTAGAATGGTGTGATGTTAAGCCAAATAAAGAGTGCTTTACACTACTTAAAAGATGTTAATGTGCAGCCAGTCCAGGGGTTAAGACCACCAGACACTGTGTAAAATGAATGTGTAACAAGGCCCTAAGGCCATGTGTGATCTTAATTATGTCCAGGGAAGGCCAAAGTGTGACACCATAAGAAAATTAATTTTGTGATACTTACTGATTGTTAATTACTTGTGTTGTTTTAAATGAAGCCAGGATGTCTTTAAAAGTCATAGTGTAGTTCAGGTACAAGTTATCAGGTGTGATACAGGAAATACTACGCTGGTAAAATTACATGGCCTGTGTTATGCAGATGATCAAATGAGATGATCAGAATGCTAAAATCAAATGCATGTAAAACATCTTCAAATCTTGAAATTGAAAGCCTAGAACAAGGGCTGCTCTAGGGCCCGGATCTTGTAGCAGTGACAGCATGGTCTGGAGCTGAAGCAGAGCTGTGATCTGTTACCCACACACCCCAGGTAGGAGTGTGCAGGCAGTGGATCACAGCTCTGCCCCAGCTCTGGACTATGCTATCACCGCTGCAAGATCCCAGTCACACTTCCTGCCCAGCCACGTGTCCTGCCAGTGCTGATGGGGCTGGTCTCCATGGAAACCCTGGCCATACTCTGTCACAGTCCCATCACTGCTGGGGTCTCCATGGAAACTGGCCACAGCAACATGGGCAGGGACTGCTCAGAAATGGAGTCTGGCATCGGCAGATCCACCATTTTGCTCACTCTGGTCTAGAATCGGGCCAGAAAATACAATAAAACTGCAAAGAATGATTTATTATTCTTTGCTGATCATTTAATTCCTATAGTCACTAAATTCATGTAAGTGCCAATTACCCCTAAATTCCAGATAGCCAGCAAATGGCCAAAAGACTTTTCAACTTCAGAGAGTTTTTTTCAAATTAGCATCCACATGTCTGTCTTATATTGTAAACTCATAGAAATAATGAACAGACTTTAAATGACATTCAGATCTTTTCTGTACCATCTCATGTATCTAGCATGTAGGAAAGTCTGCATGTGGGAAGTCTGCAGTTTATGAGGAAAAGCACAATCCCTTTTTGTAGTTGAACCATTTGTTGGGCATCCATGAAGAGAGTGAAAATGTCAGATAGTTGAAAAAGGATTACAGTCCATCTGTTAAAATATTATGATTATCCTCTAGTATGTTCAGTGATTTTATATTTCACTCAGTGCATTTCATCCACTCCATTAAATATCTTATTTTAGGCGCACAATTTGCAAATGTAAAAAAGCAGTACTTAATTCATATAGTTTCCATTTTATTTTATTTTTTTTACCCATTTATATTTTTATTCCCCAAAGCAATTCTTCTTTTCAGTGCTTCAAATTTATTTCATTGCTTTGGAGCTCTTATAGCTGGTTTTAGTTTAATAAATTTTAATCAACTCTTTTTTTTTTTCTGTTTTAGGTCTATCTATAGGAGCTGGGTCTTCTGAGTTTTATGCCTGTGGCAGGGCACTGTTGGTGCCTGCCAACTTAAGGGCTAGTCCAGGGAGATGGCAGGTGTCTGATGAGGGTGCCCATTTAATGCCCAGCTCTCTGACCAGCCAGCAGGGAAAAAACATCTCTCTGCTGAGCATCTTGGGCCAGAAACAACTTGGAGGTATATAAGCTTGGGCTATGGGGATAGACGAGGCCCCAGGTCCTGGACATGACTTAAAACTGCACCCTGCCAGGGTTGGGAGGCCTGGTGGGACTGCTGGTAGTACAGCAGCCCCAGGAAACGCCAGGACCATGAGCCTCCTTACTGAAAGGCAGGTAGGGGGCGCCTGATAACCTCCAGCCCCCTCACAGTCCTGGCCAGGGAAAGCCCAGGCCTGTGAGATCTGTGAGGGGCCTGAGGCTACATTGATCCAGTGCAGTTGTGAGGGAGAGAAGGCAAGTGGCTTGAGCCTTACTTGAGGCACCCAAACTGGCCTATACTAGGGACAGGACCCGAGGCGGGTCAAAAGGGCCAGGGGCCCACAAGTGAGAGATGCCCAGAGCAAGAGGCTTGAGATTCTGATTGGCCTGAAAGGTCTATATATCTATACCTCAAGGTACCAAGTGGCTCATGAACGCTGAGATGGTGGGGTGGATGAAGCATCCCACAGGAGCATAGCGGGGTCCCCAGCACACTCGGCAGCAAACCCGTAAGTGGACCAGAGGCACTTTCAGTACGCTTCCAGGTCCGCCAGAGAGTGTGCTGGCCCCCCCACGCCCCCCCACACACACACACCTCCCTGGCTTGGTGACTGGTGCCTCCTGGGTCTGGGGGGGCACCTGGGGTCCCCCTGTGGCTGATCACTGATCCAGTACTTTCAGTCCACTTCCAGGTTCACTGCCAAGCATGTGGGGGGGCCTCCCACACTCCTGTGGGGCGCTCCATGCACCCCAGCATTGCAGCGTTCACAAGCCACGCCTGGTACCTCAGGGTATGTAGAAAAAACTTTTAAAGCTGTGTCTAGGGCTGAATTACTGATTCTCTGAATCAGCATCAAACCTTCAGATTTGGATTCAGCCAGCAAATCAACTAATTGAATCACTGTCCCCAATTCAGGCCAAATCCAAATATAATATGGCCTGTTTTACACACCCCTAACAGGTAAGCTATCATGAGGATATATTGGTTCTTTATCATTGTTGATAATATTTACCCTAATGATGTTTCCTTTAAAAATACATTAGAGAGCCTTGGTCCAACCTCCCACTTTGCAGGCCTTCCTTTGAACCCCAAGTACGTGCTGCCACTTATGTGCACAAAGTTCTTTTTACAATGTATAATACATTTCCACTCACAAGTCATCCCTAACTTTGTTATTGCACCAGCAAATCATGTTGTTAAACTTCTCCCAAAGTTTGGAAATTTTCTTTGAAATTGTATACACTCACTGTTCCCTACCAAATCATTATAGAAGCCCTATTCTTCTACTCTGAATGAAAAATAGAATTTCAATTACTATTTTGACATTTGTGTTCTGGATCAAGAGGAAAAGTCAGAGTTAAAAAGAGAGAGCAAGAATGTTATTTGTATCTTGTTAGATATAATCCATCTGGGGGAACAAGAACTGTAGTGGAAAAGGAAGAAATGCAGAATCAATCTGTGGAGTTTAACCAACAGACGGTAATTCTGCATGATATCTGAACATGCTTCCATTTGTTCTACGTTGTAAGTTTATGCTCCACATTTTTCTCAGGAGCTGATATACTTCTTGTTGTTGAATAAGCAACTTTTTATTTTGCTTAATAATTAAAAAATCATTCAAACTTATAGGCTTGTTTCCTTTTCCAGAGTACCTTATATAGCTTAATACAGGTGTTGATAAATTTAATACATCTCTTTGAATTTAATTTTTCTGCATTGGTTTTAGAGATATATCTTTTCCTTTAAGATACAGCACAGAATTTTACATATCTTTTATCATTCTGGGCAAAATTACAAAATTATATTCTCCCCTTAAATTTTTTCAGATGTTATTTTATTGCTGTTTACCTTTTCAGGTTAATGTAATTTCTTTTTTCACTGCAGTTACCTTTCTTTGTATATCTGTACAAAATAAAGCAATAATAAACTGTGTTTTCAATGTTTGTCACTTTAGAAAGGAATGGGAATGTCTACTCTCAGAAAGTTACTTTATTTTAAAATGCCTAGCCCAATGAGACTCCTACCTTATTTGAAGCCTGTAACCACTATCAGGCTCACTTAGTGTTATTGAATAGTTTTTAACATTACTCTTGTTGTTATATTTGAATGACAGAAATACAGAATGCACTGTCTGTGCATTAAATTATCAAGCACATCACCATCAACTGGCTATGATATGTGTGTATTGTCTGACAAACCTAGTCTAACTTTCAGCCTTTCTCGAAAATGTGATTCTGTAAGGAAATTGCATGTCATGGCAGTTGTATGCCTCTGCTTAGTGACAGCCACCTCTGTGCAATCGATACAAGAAGATGAAAAATCAAATATTAATAATGGATGATTGTGTCTTGCCCAGCTTTCATATTTCTTGCAAATGCCTTTCTTCAAGCAGGGAATGGCTTAGTGACACTGAACTCAAAGTGGCATTTCTCATTTCAATGACATCTTGGAGGTTTCTTCCTTTTTCTTTCAGCCATTGACAGAGAACATAGGTGACATAGATACTTTGTCAAACTGGAGTTTGGGGTTCAGTGAAAAACTGATGGATTGGTGGTGTTTCTCAGAAGCAAAAACATTTTCTCTTCCTTCATAAACCTGCCACAAAGTGTTGTTCCTTGCTGAAGCATTATAAAATATCTTTTGTGTGTTCAAGATTAGTGGTCAATCACATATCATCCAAATGCCATCCCCTTGTACATTTCCTAAACAACTGCCAACCTGAAATTTTCAAGAATATCTCCTAGTGTGTACTCATGATAGAATCTCCTGGGGTTCTTGGGCAACTTCATTTCAAATATGCCAGCCTTTAAGGCTGAAATTTGTCTTTTCTTTGCCAGCAGAAGTATACTTTCTTGATACGTAGTTACTCTCCAGCCAAGAAGCAGCTATACAAAATTTGGGCAAGGAGCACATGGACCCATTAGTTCACTCCCTTTTGCCAGTGAAAGATGTGCCACAGACCAAGGAATATTTCTAATGGCTTCATCCTGGCCAAAGGAGATGACCTGGTGACCGACTTAAATATTGAGGGAAGTCGGGCAACAGTGACCATGAAACCATCATATTCACTGTCCGATGTAAGGCAGACAAATTGGATAGCAGGATTGACGTCTTGGACTTCAAAAATGCAAATTTCAACAAGCTTAAGTCACAAGTAGAGCAAGAGCTGCGGTACCAGGGACCAAAGGTGAAAGTTGTGCACAAAGAGTTGTTGTTCCTTAAGGACACGATCCTTGAAGCACAAAGGACATCTATTCCCATGTGGAGAAAAGGTAACAGAAGGGCTGGGAAGCCCTCTTGGCTAAACAGGGAAATCACTGTCCTCTTAAGAAAGAAGAAAGAGGCTTATAAGCAATGGAAACTTGGGGCAGGCCCCAAGGAGGACTATTCCACAATGGCCCTCATTTGCAGGAAACAGATAAGATGGGCTAAACTGAACTTAGATTAGCAATGGGACTCAAGGACAAGAAGAAGTCCTTCTTTAGGTATAGTAGGGAACAGGAGGAAAACCAATGGGAGTGTAGGGCCATTGCTCAACAACTCAGGAGAGCTGGTTACTGGCACCCAGGAGACAGCTGAACTTCTGAATGACTACTTCACTTCAGTCTTTCACCAGACCAAGGGGAAAACCAAGCCAGGTAGAGTAGAGGGTAAGCATGGTAGGAATATATCATCTTCCTACTATTGCCGTAGAATTGATGTATGACCAATTAATAAAATTAGACATATACAGTCAGCAGGACTAAATGATCTTCATCCGAGAGTGCTGAAAGAGTTGCCTGAAGTTATTGCAGAACCTCTGGTGAAACTCTTCCACAACTTGTGGTGCTCTGCAGAAGTTCCTAAGGACTGGAAGAGGGCCAATGTTGTGCCCATCCACAAGAAGGGCAGGAGGGAGGATCCAGGTAACTATAGGCCAATCAGCCTAACTTCCATCCTAGGGAAAAATCCTAGAAATGTTCATCAAGGAATCTAGCTGCAATAAGCTTGCAGAAGGTAAGATTCTGAATGACAGCCAGCATGGCTTCTTCATGAGCAGGTCTTACTTTACCAGGCCTAGGCCTAGACCTAGACAGGTTAGCAAGTTGGGTGGATCCAAACCTGATGAAGTTCAACGCTGAGAAATGTAAAGTGCTCCACCTCAGGATGAGCAGCCCCCAACACACCTACAGACTTAGGGGCACCAAACTGACTAGCAACACAAATGAAAAGGACCTGGGGGTCATAATACACCACAGTAGGCATATGAGCTGGTAGCGTGATGCTGTAGCCAGTAGGGAAAATAATACTCTAGCATGCATCAATTAGTGCATCTCCAGCAAAACCAAGGAGGTGATTCTTCCACTCTACTCAGCACTGGTGAGACCACAGCTGGAGAGTACTACATCCAGTTCTGGGCACCACACTTGAACAAGGATGTGGACAAACTTGAGAGAGTCCGAAGAAAAGCCACCCATATGATCAGAGTCTTAAAAGCAAGCCATACGAGGAAAGGCTGAGGGATCTGGGACTCTTCAGCCTAAGGAAAAGAAGACTGAGAGGGGACCTGGTAGCAGCTTACCGCTACACTAAGGGAGTACATCAAGGGCTCCATGAGCAACTGTTCACCAGGGCACCTGAGGGGAAAACCAGGAGTAATGACCACAAACTCCTGGAAGATGGATTCAGTCTTAACATTAGGAAAAACTTCTTCATGGTCAGGGTGTCCAGACTGTGGAGAAGCTGTCTCCAGAGGTGGTGCAATCACCTATTCTAGAAATCTTCAAGAGGAGACTAGACACTCACCTTGCTGGGGTCACCTGACCCCCAGTTATCTTTCCTGCTTGGTGCAGGGGGCTGGCCCCGATGATCTTCTGAGATCCCTTCTGGCCTTACAATACATGAATCCTCACTCTCATCCTGGAAACCATCAGGGATATTGCTAAGAATTTTTGTTTTTCTTCATACCCCTAGGACAGTAGACCTCCACATTACTTATTATCAAAGGCTTTTCCTAGAAGGTATGAACTTAAGTTACCATCTTTATGAATATTTTCTTTGCACTTATATTTGTTCTGTCTAGGACAAGTCCACACAAGGTACTGAGAATCTCTATTATGTTCACGTTTTCCCTCGAGCTTAAACTGCTGGCATGAGTTTTAAAGACCACAAATGAAATGTTTTTGTTTTTGCCTTGGTATCCAAAATAAAATTCCATCCCTGGGTTGCTAGCAGTGCCATTTCTCCCCACCATCTTTCAGAAGAATCCGGAGTTGCAAATGACCATTGTGTGCCACTTCTGTTATTAGAAACTGAGCACACTAATTCTAATCTGTACGTTGGATGACAATTTGGCTCTACTGAAGTGGATATGGCCAATATTTCGCTGAAATGTGCATGTATCATTGCACAGGCATGTATCATTCAGGTATTTCTGAAAATGCAGCCTGGGATGACCTAGGGTTCAATCCAGTCCCACATAAGGTAGCTAATTTTACTGATCTCCTTGTAAATCTTGAGCCTGATATCAAGGTTCAAGAATAAGGAACTTGCATATCTTCATTTACTTCAAAGGTACTGCATGTTTTACCCAAAAGATTAGTTTAGCCTCAAATATTTACTTGGACTTTTGATGTAGACAACTACTTTCATACCATGAATGTTTGCAGTGAATATTCTTGTGAATAAACCAAAGTTTATATTTCCTTCCACTTCTTTTTGAAATTGTAATTCACTCATGCTTCAGACCATTATTTAAATGAATGTTCTTTAGGGGTTTAAAGTTTTGTTGGCTGACAGAATTAAGAGTCTCTGCCCTAGTTCTATTATAATGTAATTAATTATAGAGTTTAATGAATTTTCTCTGTAGAAACATTGTAAGGACACAGTCTGTAGATATTCAGATATTAGATATTCATCATATTAACTCTTTTTTCCTAAGACGTTCATTCACATCCTTTCCAGAACCCAAAAGACCCCATTCTATTTTTTCTTTATTACCATCATGAAAGTGCCCACTGGTAGTAACCATGATCATTCCAGTGAGGGAGAAGTATAAGTGAAGGGACGTAAAAGAAAATGGAGTATTTGAAGCCTCTCTTCTATGCCATGGTTAACTTTAGTCTGGATCTTTCATCATCCTCTGAATCTCTCTGGACATTCTGTGAGGACAATTTGTTCCCAATAAGTGAAGTTGAAAATAGCCCGAGATTTATCAATGCACAGATTCAGAGCACAGTACAGATTGGTTACATTTTCAGTTGATGTCAAAGAGGTCCCATTTTGAAACAAGGTCATTTGCCCAGCATTAATAAGTTGCTGATTACTACCTTGTAGGTCCATTAGGAGAATTTGCATTCTTTTTGACAACTGGCTGAATTTAATTGGTCTAAATTTGTAAATTCCTTCCATGACACAAATTACGTCAATGAAGATTTTTTTAAACTTCTGTAAGTAAAGGCCATCTATTTTAAGCCTTCTTGATGTTCATGAATATCTTAAGTGAACCTCCTGAATATCACTTAAATCACCTATGGCATCTGCCTTTGATTGCACTGTTAACTGTGATAACTTCACCACACATTTCAAAGGAATCTGTGCCATTTCTCCGATGAGAGCAAATCTATGTTTGGATACATAGCGGTTGTCATGAAAGAGACAGACTCTAATCTGATCTTGGTTTCATGAATTCTGTGAAAAGAGGTAATGACAAGAGCACTTGTGGAAATGAGACAAGGTTATTAGAACTGAATAAATTGATTGTTTCAAACTCTAATGGGCAGTAATGATTTTAAAATATGATTGTGTGAAAATGGCACCTTTTATACAGTGGATTTGCATCTTACATGTACTTCTGGCCTTTTCTACTTCTTTTACTGACAAAAATAGTTTTAGTGAACTAGAGTCTTTTCTGGCTCTCTTATCAGTAGAATTGCTATCTACATTCCCAAGATAAGCCTTTTATTACAGGTAGCGATGCATGAAATAGCAAAAAGAAAACACAGTTTGCCTTTCAAATCCCAGGGTATGTCTGTACAGTTATATCTACCCTTCTTCCTCCAGTTGCACGTATCTTATCTGAAAGCCACTAAGAAGGCTGTAACTCCAACATGCCATTTTATATAGTCTCTTTTCAAATCACTTTGCTCCTTTTTTTTCTTCCTTAAATTTCCATGCATCTGTACTGGCTGGCTCAGCTAATATCTGCTGGTAGGACAGGTGTTATTCTCTTGTTGTTTTCACACTCAGCTGAAACTGCAAATAGCATGAGAGAGCTTATTTTCACATTATTACCTGCCTTTGTGGTCATCTGATTCTATTACTGTACAAGCACTGCTGTCCGCCATCTCAGAGAGGCACAGAACAAGAGATGGCTGTTTTGCTGAGCATGCATGGTCAAAGATAACACTAGCATGCAACAGCAAAAGCATGACTGAGCCGTAAAAATGATCTAGACAAGAACTGAGTTAAGAAAACTCATAGATAGTAGGACAAACACAGTTGGTAGACAGCATCCAAATCAGGTTGGAGCCAAGTACAAAAAAAATAACAAAACCAGAGGGGTGATCTTTATAAAAATCAGTATGTTTTCACTTAAAATAATATTATAGAAAATATTATAGAAAATTACAGCAATGCAGATTTTAAAAAATATTATATATGTACTATTTATCATAAGTCATAGTATAATAAAAGGGTATTGAATTATTGCTACTTTAGCATTAGTATCCATAATAATGTGGGGAGAATTACCAAAGAAAATATATCCACTTCTGTTGAATGAGGACAGATGCATCTATTCTCAAGATGGGTAAGAACAACCTTCTGTAATGTCCAAGGAGACCATAGTTTCAGTTCCTAGTAGGAATACAGATAAGACTATCTGACAAAATTGTTTAGAAGATCCGAGATCCAGAATTAATTGGTTCTGAAATTTCTGCTTTTGTGGACACATGGGTGTTGGAGGTGGGGAATGAGGGTAAGGGGGATGAGGGGGGCACATCATAAAGGATCCAGTTAAACTTTTAAATGATTCATATATACAAATCAGCCAGAAAACAGGCCTATATTCAGGTGAGGCTCTGTAATTCTTCCACAATGCACAAAAGCACATTAATTAAGGTAACATATGAAAGTGTACCTCAGCCATTTCTGTACCTGCCAGCAAAGGTGACCTGAGCAGGGTGCGGGGCCCAAGAAAATCAGTCCATGTGGGGTCCCTCCCCTGCTCTGATCCCACAACCCCGAACCCAAAGAAGCTGCCACCGCCATTGGCTGCAACGGCGTCAGCAGCAGGAGGGGGAGTGGCAAGCAACTGAATGCGGAGCCGCCACTCTGCCCAGCTCTGCGCCAGCCACTGCTCTGCCCAAAGCGCAGGGCCCAGCGCGGTCACCCCAGTTCACCCCCACAAGAGACAGTCCCATATTTAATGACATCCTGGTGCTGTTGCTGTTGCATTGCAACATGCCTACCAAAATATGCAGGTATCCAGGTTGTGGCCATATTGGTCTAGGGACAAAAGGAATCAGAACTTGTGGTAGAGGTGATATTTTTTATTAGACCAACTAGATTTTTGCAAATTAAAGATGTTTATTTATTTATTTGCAAAAATCTAGTTGGTCTAATAAAAAATATCACCTCTGTCATGACTTCTGATTCCTTTTACCAAAATATGTACACATTTGCAATGTGATTCAGAGTGAAGGATGAGCTGCCCCTGCATGAATATTTCCTTTGAGCCAGCCATTCTGTTCAATTAGCAGCTCTTAACATAACAGAGCATTTATTTAACATTACTCAGCTACCATCTCACTCTGAGAAAATTCCAGGACCAAAAGCCCCACTGACAGGAGTTTACCCTTCACCCTTCTCTTTCTTCTTTCTCTTCACTGAAATGACACAACAATGTAAAAAAATATATTGCTTTTTGTTTTGTTTTCAAGGTGTTGCAGCTTCCCAGATTTTATTAGAAGATAACAAATTCACCCCTTCCTTTACTTATTGGATAAGTATACTAGCAAACTTAATTGGGTCTCTTTTGAAGTAATAAAACCCAACAATCATGGGTAGGACTTTTCTTTCATTTTTAATATTGTCACTCTTGTCTTTTCTCTGTAATATCTTTTATGGAACAACAAACAGAACCACAGAAGCACATTAAAATGAAAGCAGGGAAATGCTATTATCTGTGAAGGAAAAGCTTAAACAAGTTGTTTTCATCTTTTAACATAGAAACATATGTCTCAGTAAAGCAGTCACTAACCTAACAACCTATCTCACTTTAATTTACCTTTCAGAGAAGATTTAGGAGATAACTCACAGCATTTGCATAACCAATATTATAATAGCAACAACAGATTAACTTTAAAACTAACACTCTGGCAAGAGTACGTTTTTCTAGAAAGATACATATGTAGTGAGGGAAATATTCAGTATTTTGCCCAGTAAATATTGATTTTTAAAACATGACAGTATAGATTGACCTATATTGCCTCCCAAGAAGTCAAAGCATCATCAATAACTCTATGCAAACCACCTGTAAACCTCATCCAGTCCCATCCATTAGTAAAGACCATCTATAATGAATATTTTAGAGATGTTCATGTGAAAGTTCGCATTAGTGCAGTCTGTTGTGGGCCACAGGAAAGAGATTTTTTAAATCTGAAGGCTGTGTCTCCATTCATTTTATGCATTTCTCTGGGTTGAAAGCCCTTGGAGTGAAATAATTGCATAATCTAAATCTTTGTTCAAACCACACAAAATCTAAGCTCAGCTATTATAATAGGCTATGTACATCCATAGCTGTTCTCAAAATATGAAGTGGAGGAAGGAGTGACCTGATACCGGGGGTGGAAAATTTCACCTGAAAATAAATGTTTGCCTACATGGACAGGATTAGATTTGTGGGATGGTGTTAGCATTCATGGAAGGTGTTAGACTTATGTAACTGAAAATTAAGAGGCTGAAAAATACTTAACACATGAACAATGAAAACATAAAGTTTCTGCCCTTGTACATTGTTTCATGTGGCAAGCCATCTCATTTTAAGTGCCTTCCTGGTAGTACGTTTGATATCAAACAACTCTTTAATGTAGAGAGGCATAACAAAACCCAACACTTGGAATATGAAGATAGACCAATTCAGATTATAACTATAATACACACTTTTAACACTGTGGATGATGTATTCTAATAGTTAATCATTAAGGAAAAAGGGGGCTGGGGTCGTGACTGTGGTATATGAACTATAACTTCAAGGGGGCAGCAGTTGGATGACCCAGTCTCTCCCCCCTGATGCCCTGTGGATGTGGTGGTGGGTAGTTGTAGTTCCCCCTGCAAGCTGTGAGCAAGTGAGTTGCTGAATCCTGTTCCTAGTACAGATAAAGCTGTTTACCACTCAACCAGTCTCTGCTGAATGCTGACTCGAGGACAGAACCCCAAAGGCATGGAGGGCTGAGTGAGTACCCCATCCCTGGAACCCAATGGCAGAGAGAAAACATTATAGTGATGGCACTAAAGCACATGGTTGACAGCCCAGAGGTCACAAGCTTGAGGCCATAGCAGAAGCACTCCCGGTACAGTCCTGTCAGAATCCAATGAATCTGCAAATTCTGCTAAATACCTTGTCACAAGGAC
>NW_017728997.1:2795741-2796707 GCF_001723915.1 Gavialis gangeticus
CAAATTAAAGATGTTTATTTATTTATTTGCAAAAATCTAGTTGGTCTAATAAAAAATATCACCTCTGTCATGACTTCTGATTCCTTTTACCAAAATATGTACACATTTGCAATGTGATTCAGAGTGAAGGATGAGCTGCCCCTGCATGAATATTTCCTTTGAGCCAGCCATTCTGTTCAATTAGCAGCTCTTAACATAACAGAGCATTTATTTAACATTACTCAGCTACCATCTCACTCTGAGAAAATTCCAGGACCAAAAGCCCCACTGACAGGAGTTTACCCTTCACCCTTCTCTTTCTTCTTTCTCTTCACTGAAATGACACAACAATGTAAAAAAATATATTGCTTTTTGTTTTGTTTTCAAGGTGTTGCAGCTTCCCAGATTTTATTAGAAGATAACAAATTCACCCCTTCCTTTACTTATTGGATAAGTATACTAGCAAACTTAATTGGGTCTCTTTTGAAGTAATAAAACCCAACAATCATGGGTAGGACTTTTCTTTCATTTTTAATATTGTCACTCTTGTCTTTTCTCTGTAATATCTTTTATGGAACAACAAACAGAACCACAGAAGCACATTAAAATGAAAGCAGGGAAATGCTATTATCTGTGAAGGAAAAGCTTAAACAAGTTGTTTTCATCTTTTAACATAGAAACATATGTCTCAGTAAAGCAGTCACTAACCTAACAACCTATCTCACTTTAATTTACCTTTCAGAGAAGATTTAGGAGATAACTCACAGCATTTGCATAACCAATATTATAATAGCAACAACAGATTAACTTTAAAACTAACACTCTGGCAAGAGTACGTTTTTCTAGAAAGATACATATGTAGTGAGGGAAATATTCAGTATTTTGCCCAGTAAATATTGATTTTTAAAACATGACAGTATAGATTGACCTATATTGCCTCACAAGAAGTCAAAGCATCATCAATAACTCTATGCAAACCACCTGTAA
>NW_017728997.1:2801707-2803881 GCF_001723915.1 Gavialis gangeticus
GCCTCCCAAGAAGTCAAAGCATCATCAATAACTCTATGCAAACCACCTGTAAACCTCATCCAGTCCCATCCATTAGTAAAGACCATCTATAATGAATATTTTAGAGACGTTCATGTGAAAGTTCGCATTAGTGCAGTCTGTTGTGGGCCACAGGAAAGAGATTTTTTAAATCTGAAGGCTGTGTCTCCATTCATTTTATGCATTTCTCTGGGTTGAAAGCCCTTGGAGTGAAATAATTGCATAATCTAAATCTTTGTTCAAACCACACAAAATCTAAGCTCAGCTATTATAATAGGCTATGTACATCCATAGCTGTTCTCAAAATATGAAGTGGAGGAAGGAGTGACCTGATACCGGGGGTGGAAAATTTCACCTGAAAATAAATGTTTGCCTACATGGACAGGATTAGATTTGTGGGATGGTGTTAGCATTCATGGAAGGTGTTAGACTTATGTAACTGAAAATTAAGAGGCTGAAAAATACTTAACACATGAACAATGAAAACATAAAGTTTCTGCCCTTGTACATTGTTTCATGTGGCAAGCCATCTCATTTTAAGTGCCTTCCTGGTAGTACGTTTGATATCAAACAACTCTTTAATGTAGAGAGGCATAACAAAACCCAACACTTGGAATATGAAGATAGACCAATTCAGATTATAACTATAATGCACACTTTTAACACTGTGGATGATGTATTCTAATAGTTAATCATTAAGGAAAAAGGGGGCTGGGGTCGTGACTGTGGTATATGAACTATAACTTCAAGGGGGCAGCAGTTGGATGACCCAGTCTCTCCCCCCTGATGCCCTGTGGATGTGGTGGTGGGTAGTTGTAGTTCCCCCTGCAAGCTGTGAGCAAGTGAGTTGCTGAATCCTGTTCCTAGTACAGATAAAGCTGTTTACCACTCAACCAGTCTCTGCTGAATGCTGACTCGAGGACAGAACCCCAAAGGCATGGAGGGCTGAGTGAGTACCCCATCCCTGGAACCCAATGGCAGAGAGAAAACATTATAGTGATGGCACTAAAGCACATGGTTGACAGCCCAGAGGTCACAAGCTTGAGGCCATAGCAGAAGCACTCCCGGTACAGTCCTGTCAGAATCCAATGAATCTGCAAATTCTGCTAAATACCTTGTCACAAGGACATGAGAAAGAAGGAAGGACTAAGAAAAAAAATGTTTTCCCAATCACTTCTAATCAAGACTGGATGCCTTCCTCGGCGATAGGCTTTGGTCAAATTCAAATTAGTGGATCCAATGAAGGAAGAAGCGAGTAAAATTTGATAGCCTCAGTTATAGAAGAGTTGCTACTGGTTTCACATGGTCTTAAAAAGCTATGAAATTTGTTGGAGTGATAGTCTAGATCAGTCTTTGGGGTCTATTCATTCCTTAGACTTCAGCATTAATACAAACTGATTTTAAGGGCGACTTTTGTGATACAGTAAATGTTCTAAAGTATTGCTGTTTGGAAACAAATGAGAAATGTACATGAGAGAAAACCCTGCATTTGGTGAGAAGCCTGTTCCTGGGGAGAGATTTTTTGGGCAATATTTACATTTATACTTAGATAACATTTATAAAGCTTTTCATACCATTGAAGTCAACCGAATTCAATAGAAAACACTAAATGAATTTTTAAGCACAGACCATTGAAGAAAACAAGTAAGGGTTGCATTAGATGTTATACATAGGCTGTACTAAATCTGAATGTTAAGCGGTATTAAAGTTAGACCCTGCCATACGCAGTTGCATGCTAAGGTTTAATACCATTTCTTACCTTCACAGCTCTAACTCATCACTTGGGCTAGAGACAGAAGTTATACATAAACCAGTTTAAGTGATCAGAAACTAGATTAACCCTGTAACAGAACAGAAGTTCTGTGCATATAAACACATTTCAGAATGTCCAAAATGATTTAAGATAAACCTGGTTGAATGTAGCATCAGGCTTAACTGATTTGGGTCAAACCAGTTTATGAAACTTCTGTCCCAGACTCCTTCCTGATTTAAATTAAATCAGAGTCCCCCAGCATCCCAGCATGCTTTTCAGCTCTGGGCTGGGCTGTGCCATGCTGTCTGCTCCAGAGAGCAAGCTGGACCTCCCCCTCTTCTCCCTAGCTGGAGCTCTGGGTGGCTGAGAAGGAGGTGAAGACAGCAGTGTCTGCCTGGCTTGC
>NW_017728997.1:2804328-2804576 GCF_001723915.1 Gavialis gangeticus
GAATCAATGAAATATCTATAACTTTGTTGGTTTTTCTCTGATTTGGATGAAACCTGCAGGGATGGTAGCTTCTACTGAGAGGACAAAGCCTAACAAGTTTCAAGAAGATTAGTGTGGGGGGTTGGGAGAAACTGCACCCCAAATTCCTGAAAGAAAAGCTCATGTCACACGTGTGTGTTACACCACAGGGAGGTGAAAACTGCAGCAATGGTAGCCCCTGCTGAGGCCACAAAGCCTGCCAAGTTTCA
>NW_017728997.1:2809576-2810600 GCF_001723915.1 Gavialis gangeticus
GAAAGAAGGAAGGACTAAGAAAAAAAATGTTTTCCCAATCACTTCTAATCAAGACTGGATGCCTTCCTCGGCGATAGGCTTTGGTCAAATTCAAATTAGTGGATCCAATGAAGGAAGAAGCGAGTAAAATTTGATAGCCTCAGTTATAGAAGAGTTGCTACTGGTTTCACATGGTCTTAAAAAGCTATGAAATTTGTTGGAGTGATAGTCTAGATCAGTCTTTGGGGTCTATTCATTCCTTAGACTTCAGCATTAATACAAACTGATTTTAAGGGCGACTTTTGTGATACAGTAAATGTTCTAAAGTATTGCTGTTTGGAAACAAATGAGAAATGTACATGAGAGAAAACCCTGCATTTGGTGAGAAGCCTGTTCCTGGGGAGAGATTTTTTGGGCAATATTTACATTTATACTTAGATAACATTTATAAAGCTTTTCATACCATTGAAGTCAACCGAATTCAATAGAAAACACTAAATGAATTTTTAAGCACAGACCATTGAAGAAAACAAGTAAGGGTTGCATTAGATGTTATACATAGGCTGTACTAAATCTGAATGTTAAGCGGTATTAAAGTTAGACCCTGCCATACGCAGTTGCATGCTAAGGTTTAATACCATTTCTTACCTTCACAGCTCTAACTCATCACTTGGGCTAGAGACAGAAGTTATACATAAACCAGTTTAAGTGATCAGAAACTAGATTAACCCTGTAACAGAACAGAAGTTCTGTGCATATAAACACATTTCAGAATGTCCAAAATGATTTAAGATAAACCTGGTTGAATGTAGCATCAGGCTTAACTGATTTGGGTCAAACCAGTTTATGAAACTTCTGTCCCAGACTCCTTCCTGATTTAAATTAAATCAGAGTCCCCCAGCATCCCAGCATGCTTTTCAGCTCTGGGCTGGGCTGTGCCATGCTGTCTGCTCCAGAGAGCAAGCTGGACCTCCCCCTCTTCTCCCTAGCTGGAGCTCTGGGTGGCTGAGAAGGAGGTGAAGACAGCAGTGTCTGCCTGGCTTGC
>NW_017728997.1:2810909-2812769 GCF_001723915.1 Gavialis gangeticus
CCCCCCCCACAGCACAGACCCCAGCTAGCATCTGGTCACAGTCACGTGACCCCCATGTTAGCTAATGCTGAGAAGTGTCTATATGTGTGTGTAACAAAGGCAAACAGAACAGCATCCACTTAGTAGAGCTGTGTGAGGCTTTGGACCGTGCTTCAGGTCTGGAGAAGTTTCAGATGCTTTGGTGTCTGAAGCAGCATGTCTGGATCAAAGCTCTGGCTTTGTTAGGCTTTCTGAAGTAGTTAGGAGCTTCCGAAGCACTTTGGAAAAGCTTCAGAGCCGCTTTGGAGATCCGGCCATAGGGAATAATGAGGAATCAATGAAATATCTATAACTTTGTTGGTTTTTCTCTGATTTGGATGAAACCTGCAGGGATGGTAGCTTCTACTGAGAGGACAAAGCCTAACAAGTTTCAAGAAGATTAGTGTGGGGGGTTGGGAGAAACTGCACCCCAAATTCCTGAAAGAAAAGCTCATGTCACACGTGTGTGTTACACCACAGGGAGGTGAAAACTGCAGCAATGGTAGCCCCTGCTGAGGCCACAAAGCCTGCCAAGTTTCAAGGAGATAAGTTCAGAGGTTTGGGGAAAACTGCACTTCAAGTTGTGGACAAGTGAAACTCGTGACATGGGTGACACTGTGTGTGTTAAGGCACAGCAGAGTGAAAGCTGCAGGGATGGTAGCCCCTACTGTGGCCATGAAGCCTGCCAGCTGTTAAGGAGATAGGTGCAGGGCTTCAGGGTTCTGGGGCTTGCACCCCTAGATGCTGACAGGCAAAACTTGTGACATGGGTGTTTGTGTGACTGACTTTCTCTGTCTTGGGGCAGTTAATTGTCTGTATTGATTCTTTCCTCTTCTTAGTCTGTGGTTTTGTAGGTGTTAATCATTGCTAATTAACTAATTATCTAGTAGCTACTAGTAGCTAGGTACTATGTATTGAGCTGGTCTCTGAGTGAATCATGATTGATTGGTAATTGGTAACACATTAGCTTAGCAGCCAGGCCTTCAGTAGTTCCCCCTTCCCACCTGTGCCCCAAAACAGACACAGTTGCACAAGCACCCATGACATGAATTTTGCCTTTCAGCAGCCAGAGGTGCAGGGCCCCAGACCCCAGAAGCCCTGCAGCTACCTCCCTGGCATCCGAAGTGGCCAGATCTGAAGCCGGATCGAATAGCTGCTTACTCGCACAGGCCTACCACTTAGGGCTTTTTGGAGCTAATCAGTAGGTCAGCTGGTAATGTCCCTCTGTTCTTCCTTAAAAATGCTTTGCAAAAAGCTGTTTAAGAAGAGGTTGAACTAATGAGACAGAGGCTTTGTTTTCTTGATGGGTTGATATGCTCTGTGTTCTGATAAGCTCCCTTCTAGCTGCTGGCTTGCTGTCAGTGTTCAACATGGGACAAAAAGAGGTGTGAGAAATGACCTGGTTTGCAATTAATGCAGTGCCTGTCAGTTTGCTGCAGATAGTATGAAGAAGCAGGGAGAGGGAGATTCAAAAGCTCCGTATCATCAACAGATGCATGCAGTCCACACAAGCAGTTCTCCTTCCACTTCCCCCCTGCCCTTTGCGTCAGAGTGTTAGATGAGGGTGGGGGGCTGGCAATACTCCCTGCCCCTTGAGCAGCAAGCAGAGGGAAAACCCCAGCAAGGGCTGCTTCCCCCTCCAGGCACACCCTGACTGGGGACTGTACAGGCCAGGGTGATGGTTAACCCCTTCCTAATCATAGTGTCCTGCTGAGTCCTGGCCACCCCCCCCCCCTCAGCTCAGCACTGTGGAAGGAAAGGGAAGGCTCACTCTAGCACCCTTGGTCTTCTTGCCTGAACCACTGCAGGCATGTGCCTGCATTTTCTGAATCAAAAGTGAAT
>NW_017728997.1:2817769-2818352 GCF_001723915.1 Gavialis gangeticus
AGTCACGTGACCCCCATGTTAGCTAATGCTGAGAAGTGTCTATATGTGTGTGTAACAAAGGCAAACAGAACAGCATCCACTTAGTAGAGCTGTGTGAGGCTTTGGACCGTGCTTCAGGTCTGGAGAAGTTTCAGATGCTTTGGTGTCTGAAGCAGCATGTCTGGATCAAAGCTCTGGCTTTGTTAGGCTTTCTGAAGTAGTTAGGAGCTTCCGAAGCACTTTGGAAAAGCTTCAGAGCCGCTTTGGAGATCCGGCCATAGGGAATAATGAGGAATCAATGAAATATCTATAACTTTGTTGGTTTTTCTCTGATTTGGATGAAACCTGCAGGGATGGTAGCTTCTACTGAGAGGACAAAGCCTAACAAGTTTCAAGAAGATTAGTGTGGGGGGTTGGGAGAAACTGCACCCCAAATCAGAAAAAGGAGTGTTCCCCCCCAATATAATCATGTAACCTTGGGAGTAAAACAGAAGAAGCATCTTTTCTGGAATCCTCATATACAAAATGCTCCTGATGTTCCCTTTGATTGCAGAATTCTCCTTCTAGGGTACAATGGATAGTGTTGCTTGCCACCTTTACTTTT
>NW_017728997.1:2823352-2823752 GCF_001723915.1 Gavialis gangeticus
CAGAGGTTTGGGGAAAACTGCACTTCAAGTTGTGGACAAGTGAAACTCGTGACATGGGTGACACTGTGTGTGTTAAGGCACAGCAGAGTGAAAGCTGCAGGGATGGTAGCCCCTACTGTGGCCATGAAGCCTGCCAGCTGTTAAGGAGATAGGTGCAGGGCTTCAGGGTTCTGGGGCTTGCACCCCTAGATGCTGACAGGCAAAACTTGTGACATGGGTGTTTGTGTGACTGACTTTCTCTGTCTTGGGGCAGTTAATTGTCTGTATTGATTCTTTCCTCTTCTTAGTCTGTGGTTTTGTAGGTGTTAATCATTGCTAATTAACTAATTATCTAGTAGCTACTAGTAGCTAGGTACTATGTATTGAGCTGGTCTCTGAGTGAATCATGATTGATTGGTAA
>NW_017728997.1:2824571-2858286 GCF_001723915.1 Gavialis gangeticus
GTTAGACTAACCTGCAAAGATTGAATCAATTAAGGCTTGGGCTTTTTGAATGTCTGTCTGTAGCCTAGAGGTCCAGCAAGCAGGGGCATAGCTAGGAGCCAGGACACCTAGTCTCTATCCCTGATTGGGGTTGTAGGGGGTTCAGGGGGTTAGAAGCAGTGTATCCTGGGATGCTGGAGGACCGCAAATTGCTCATTTTACCTTCATGGAAAAGACTGAAGATAATGAACTGGGTAGCACTACCCAGAGTTAACCCTTGCTTGAAGTGGTATAACTTTGAGACACTCAGAAGGCACTTAGCATGAGTTGATGAGTTTTAATGTGCAAACACTCACATTTTAGGTGCTCTTAGTATGGTCTAAGTGTAATGTATAAATTCTTCCTAATTTTTATTAGTTCTCTAAGCCCAATGAAAGAAGAAAAAGTCTCTGAACAGTGCAAATGTGTGCAAGAATCCTAAGCTATCCTTTTCCTACTTCCTATTTTGTTGTGCTGCCTCATTTTCTGATATCAATATCATTTCTCTTCTGTCCAGTCTCAGTAGGTTGGTTTCTAAATGCATGAGAATTAAGTAACAGAACATGAGTATATTCTTAGTATATTCTCTAACTTGTCACAAAAGTAATCAAATAATATGGAAAATAAGTACCACTCTGAGGAGTCTTAGCCCAAACCAATGTGTAGTTCCCAGGAAGCAATTCTGCCTCAGTAATTAACTCTAATCAGAAACCGGGGTAGAAAGCAAATTCTCCTGCTGCTTTCACAGTCCCCTGTCTCAACTCTGCCCATATACAGAACTCTGCATAAGTAAAATGTCTGCACGAGACTTAACCTTTGCTCTCACACGAAGAAAAACAATACAAGGACATTTGATGATGTGTCCTACAACAACAACATCATGACTATTTTGCCACAAGGAAAAGATATCTACAAATTTGAGTCAGAGAATTTCTCAACAGTATTAACATAGATTTTCAGTGACAATTAACCTGACTTCATAGCAAAAGTTGTGATTATTACTAGGCAAATAGCCTTGCTCCAGGAAGAAGTTAATTGTTTTTGCACAAGTATATAGGCTGAAAAGTTCCCTACCCCAGCATAAATAGCCTGAAGGGTGCAACATATTTTCAAAGCACAGATGTGAACTGTTTACTGATTTTTTGCAAAGAGTGAAAATTGGTCTGGCCATTTATAGATAACCAAACTCAAAAGAAACAATATTTTCATTCACAACAAATTAAATGTACTAACACCTATTCCAATTAAAATTCACAGTTGAAATCAGATGTTTATAATTATTGCTGCCTCATAATATGTATTTTGTATGCAGATAAATAGCAACCCTTATGAAGAAGTCATATGCAATTTAATAGAGATTTATCACTTCTCAATACATTTTAGAATATTCCACAGAATTTTATATTGGCAATATCATTCTTTATTAAATGCTATAAGCGGCTTAAAAATGGTGTCTCAAGGATTGAATTTTCTATTCAGATATACAAGTTTCTAGAAAAACTGTGCAAAATTCACCCCATAGACAGTTCTGACACTTCAACATGTGTTTTTGTCTCAGGATGAAAGGTTGGGGTTTTTTTGCAGAACAGAAATTCCAAAATTTTTAGTTTAAAAATGTAAAATAATTTGTTCAACATTTTCTGTCAAAAGTATTTTAATATTCCTATTATCTAACTGTTTTTTTGTAGTTCCTGAATGGACCTGAAATGCATTGTTTCACATGAGTTCAACATTAAATTTCATTTTTCCATTCACCGCATTCTCCTGAGAGTTGTAGCTTAGGAACTCAGTATCTCCATTCACTGGTATGATATGGGCCAAGACTCCAGCCAGAGCATACTCCACAATACACCCAGGTACATATGACCTCCATGAAGTACCATGGAGAATCTGGTCAGCAAGAAATCTACATTGTAGTGTGGAAGATGAGGTCCTGCTGGGAGCTAAGAGGTCTTCCTGGGTGTCTACAAGAGAATTGCAAGGGCATTTTACACATGCTCTAATGTGCTTTAATTAGAACTCATTGGAGCAAACTCGATTAATCAAGTTGGCTGGAGCATTCTAATCAGGATGCTCCAATGGGTTGCAGGGTCTCATATATTCAGTGTCCCTGTGTTTCAAAATGGTGGTGGGGGCACTTTAACTAAAACTTGTTCAACAAGCTTTATTTAAAGCATCCCCACCATCATTTTGAAATGCAGGATGCTGAATGCATGAGATGCTGTGGACGTTTTAATTGCAACACTCCACCCCAGAGCATGTGTACAGACGCCCAACCTCCAACTCATGTACAGAAATATCCTGACAGGACAATGTGTAGCTTAATGTGTTATTAAAGGGATTCAAAATCAAATATTTCCTACTGACAACATGGCATCCTCTTAGCAGGCAGAACCAACCTCAAATGAACTATTTAATTCTGATTTTTCTGACAGAAAAATCATTTATTTTAAAATTCCTGATAGAAAAGTCTCTACCAGCCCCAGCTGTTACAGTAATTTCTATTAGCCTCATTATGGGCTAGTTTGTTAATTTACCCTCTGTGCAGAGCAACAGGGAATATAGAGGGTCATGATTCCCTACATGGTGCCACCCTTTCCTCGAGGAGGAAGTAATCAGTTTTACAGGAGTGTAACAGGAAGCCCTCCCTCTGTTAGTGAAGAGTGGGGCAGCCCCCTTAAGGCAGTGTCTTTGTAGCACAGGCAGTCAGGTGAGCAGGGGTTAAGGGACAGCCCTGTAGTCAGGTCAGCTCACAGGGGTGTCACATGCTGAAAGAGGGTTCAGGCTCCAGCTATATAAGTTTGAGCTGGTCAAGGAGGCCAGCCCTGAGGGTCACGGAGTGAGGAGCTCCTGACAGCAGCACAGCGGGGCACCTGAATCTATAGTGGGACTGGAAGGAAGCATCTCTGCAAGCCTGGGAACAAGAAAGGTTCCCAGAGAGAGAGAGAGAGAGAGACACTCATTATGCAGCAAGTGACCATTATTTTATGTTAAACCTGGCAAGGGCTTGGGTGCCTACCAGAGTGTTTTGTTTTAAGTTATACCGGTGGCTTGGGTTTGGGACTAAGAGGTGGTTTGAAGGTCCCATTAGTCCCCTGGGGGCACCTTATTGTCTTGAGCACTGCTGGGGGCAGGAGTAAGATGTAACCAGAGGCCTGGGAGCAAGGCCAGAGCCCAAAGCCTGGAGCAGGGCAGTGTTTGGGGCCAGAGAGCCCGGAGCCCCAAACAGCATGGCAGACAGGCTCTGGGGCCCAGAAGTCAGGTCTAGAACAGTGGACCTTGGCTATGGGACCAGCTAGAGTAGCAGGGCAGAAGCTGGGAAGACTGAAACCCCAACAAGGGAAGGAAGACCTGAGGTGGCCTGGAGATTTAGGGACAAGTGTCCCACGTGATTGGTAACTCAAAACACCTGCGAGGCACAGGGTGTGGTGCAAGGCCAAAATGGAGCCACACAGCTAGCCTCTAAGGCATTCGCCTCAGACACCTGGGGATCGTTAATATAAGACCAAGGCAGTACTTTAATAATAACACTTTACTTCAAAGCGTGGCAGGTGACAGAGGGGTGGACTGCTCTGAGAACAGGGTGCAAGAAATTTTCTTGGCCTCCAGGGGCCTCACAGTCACCCTTGGAGATGGGGTCTTGTTACAGGGAGCACATTATTTTTACATTTACATACCCTGTGTGCTGTGTTGCCATGCACTTTTGGGCTCTGTCATTGTTTTAAAAGGGCTAGGAACTATAGTGATAACAAAATGATGATTATCTGCATGTTTCTGAGTAAATTCGCTGCACAAATGGGATTAGAATCAGTGAGTGCTTTGTTATGTAGTTCAGATAAATTTCTTCTTCTCAAGATACGATCCCTTTTTTCCACAACATTCACATATGTTGCATTACCTTGAGCTCCAAAGTCTGTCTTGGTTTTACTTAAGCTAAAAAAAAACATTTCAGGTAAGTCATCCTAACACAAACCACAACACCTGTCATGTTACATCAAGTTTCCCAGATCTGAAATGTGAAAGAATGCCAAAAAAAAGAGCAAGCACTAAATGAGGGGATCAACAGAAATGAGCACTGGGGACGCACAAATATGTGTCGCTGCTAGTTATCCCCGGGGAATGCCCCCACACGCATGCTCTGACATGCAACAAATTGCCCTGGGAGGAGTAGGGGAGGCTGTGTCCAGCACCTGGGCTGGCCCCAACAACCTTACCTGGAGTCCTGGGGGCCTTCTAGGCTTCAGTGGCAGTGATTGGGCGTGCAGAGCCTCAGCCGCAGCTGGTGTGTGGCTCTGGCCAGCCAGGCCTCCGGTTTCAAGTGGTGCACACTGCTGCAATGTGCACCATGCTGCTTTTTTCTCCACGTTTTTTTAGGATTTCTCAGTATTCCCAGCTAATATGCAGCATGAAAAACCTATTCACATGTGCCATGTGGGTTTTGTGGCACTTCAGACTTTGAGGCACTGCAAAGCACGTGTTTCAATGCATGAAGACATGGCCTTGGAGGGCAGAAAGTTCAACAAAATTTCCTTCACCTGCATTTCCACCATTATGTTAATGCATTTTAAAAGTCAGGGGAATGTGGGTCTTTCTTATAGTATGTAGAATGTTCTCTGTATCCAATCTCTCCTGTTGACATTAATGCTTCAGTTGTGGTGATGGTGTTTGCTTTTCATATTTCATATTTTTTTAAAATCTAACCAAAATAGCACCAGCAAACACTGGAAGAAATCAAATTGCAGAAGAATTGTAAAACCATTAAAAATTAAAAGTTTTAGGTTAATTTCACATGAGACTGCCAAATAAAAGGCTCGCACTGTGGTATAAAATATATTAAAATATAATACAAATTTCTAACATCTGACAATAGTGTAGCTAGTTTCTCATCTAACAATAGTGTAGGAACTACTCAGATATAGTAGCATTTCCGAATCCAGAAGTGTCTTTATTCAAGCATCCTTACTTCAACAAAGACAATATAGGATGGATTTGTACATTTGCAAATCCTCTGTGCAAGGCGGTGCAAAGAAATTTCATAGCGTTAAGTTTGATAGCACACAAGAACATGCATGGATACCCTTATTTCTATTCTATTATGCAAGAAACAGCATATAGGCCTATTAAAGAGGTGAGAGGATTTGCTCTTGATATGCCAAGTGAATTCCAGTTCGTAGGTAATGTTGGAAAATGTAAAATGAAAAACAAAAAGATTGATACAGAACAAAACAATATTGACAATATACACATACATAGCTAATATGAATCCAGGAAAAAGAGCAAACTAAAGATAACTCCAGGGAATCCTACACTAAACATAATGTACTAATCAAGCAATCGGATACTCTATCAGCTCCCAGACTATAGTAGAAATGCCCATGAATTATTCTATATGAATCATCCTTGTGTTTGGGTAAGTCCTGGAAAACGCGCTCAATTTCTGTGCATTTAGAGTTTCTTTTCGTCTTGCTACTAGTGTCTGTACAGACATCAGAAAAGTGTTACACTGTTGAGAGTTGCAGCTTTTTCTTCCTATGTGGTAAAACCAGTTTTCTACAGAGCATTGGTGTTGTTGTTTTCTCTGAAGAACTGAAGACATCATCAATGAACTAAGTTTGGGTGATCTTGTTATTACGACTTTTGATATTGCATTATCACCAGAACCATAATGTCTTTTTTCCCATTCATTTGCAATATCCCTAATGTCAAACATATCCTGTTTGTCAGTTGAGACCCATCTGGGTCACTAACATTTGGTTTGAATAAGCTGCATTTTCTGGAAGTTTAGGCACCACTGGAATTCTCTGTTGGTTGATATTATTATTTTATGAGATTGGCTGTAACAGTATTGCAGCTGATAGTTTTTAGAGTTAACCAACACTTCTCTAGAGACTTTTGAACAAAACAGGCAGCATTTTACTCCTGTGAAAACAGCATGGGCAACTCCCAGACCCCAGGTACGTAGAAATTAGGGCTGTGCAAAACAGCACAGTTTTGTTTCGACTTGTTTTGCCGTTCTGACAGGACAGTGTTTTATTTTGAGTTTCGTTTAATTTAGAAAGCACTGTTCCATTTTGTTTCGTTGAAACTGTTTCACTGTTTCAACGCTGTTTCGACGAAACTGTTTCACTGTTTCAACGCTGTTTCGACGTTTTGCCCATAGGCCATACTGGGGAAGCACAAAACTGCCTATAACTTTGTCGTTTTTTGGTAGATTTGGATGAACCCATCAGGGATGGTAGCCACTTCTGAGGGCATGAAGCCTGACAATATTCAAGGAGATAGGTGCAGGGGTTTCTGGGAAACTGCACCCCAAAGTCTTGAAAGTAAAACTCATGTCACTTGTATGTGTAAAGGCTTGGGGTGGGGTGTGAAAACAGCAGGCATGGTAGTGCCTGATGAGGCCACAAAACCTGCCAAGTTTCAAGGAGATAGGTGCAGGGGTTTCTGGGAAACTGCACCTCAGGCTGCTGATAAGCAAAACTCATGATATGTGTGACTGTGTGTATTAAGGCACAGCGGGGTGAAAACTGCAGGCATGGTAGCCCCTACTGAGGCCATGAAGCTTGCCAGCTTTCAAGGAAATAGGTGCAGGGGTTTCTGGAAAACTGCACCTCAAGCTGCTGACAAGGAAACTCATGACACGTGTGACTGTGTGTATTGTTTAGGTGTGCCCTCACTGGCGCTGGGGCTTCTACATGACACGGTAGTGTGCCCCGATGAGACATCCTCCTCCCCTACACCCTCATCCCAGTCTACCACTTTAAATAACAACAGGTAAAATAACAACTTAGCGAGCAGCACAGTAGCATCAGCGGCATTTCAGGCAGCCAAACTGTGACAGAGCCTTTCTTTCCTCTTTTGCAGGGTCTTGGTAGCCTCAAGGAAGGGCTTGAGGGCCACTGAGATCTGGGTGATGGTATTCGACTCAGCTCTGTTAAGGGGACCACTGAGCCCAATCTCCCCGAGCAAGGCCATCTCATGGATGTCCTTCTGTTGCTCCACCAGCCTCTCGAGCATGACTCCACTGAGTCTTTATATCATGCATGATTTTGTGCTGCAGGATGTTCAGCTCTGCTTGTTTGTCCCACAGCATCTTGCCCCACTTGATGCTGTGGTGGAAGTAGCCCCCCACCTTCCTGCATTTGGAAATGAGCTTGCTGGTGGTGCTGGCACTGTCATTGGCAGCCCTGCCCTCCTCCAAGGCATCCCTGACAATGAGGTGGAACTTGTCTGCCACACATCAGATGCCAACAAAGTTGGCATCACAGACCACGTTGACCATATTGGCCCCATTGTCAGTGACCATGAACCTGAAAGGTAAGCTTGCTACCTACCAAATGAGCCACCTCTGCACCAAGCAGTTCATGGCCCCCATGATTTCTGTTGCTATGTGGGACTCATCCATCACCTTGGCTTGAAGGAGAGCCCACCCACAGCCTGACTGGTCACACCAGTACCCTGTGAAGGAGAGGTAGGCATTGAGCTGGGGGTACAGCCCCAGGCTGCTCTTCCCCATCTCAGTGTGCTGACCTTCTGAGCACATGTTCAAATGGAAATAAACTCTGGTGTTTATTACTCCAGAGTTTATTGCTCCCAGGTATATGTTCAAACAGTGCCCCCAGGAGCAATAAACTCTGGAGTTTATTGCTTTGCATTAATTGAGCGTGTATACAGTATACACCCTGATTGACAGGGATCCCTCAGGAGTACCAAGAACAACTAATTCATCAGTGCTCTTCCTCATCAGTTTAGGCTGCAGTAGATGTAGTCATATTGACAAGAATAAATAATGATTTTTTTACGTGAATGCAGATTGCTCCCTTCTGTAGGTTCACGTGTGGGGCAAGAGTCTGTATTTTAGATAAATCTGAAGGGTAACACAAAAGAGGAATGAGATAAAACTGTCCTGGTAGAAACCTGTCATTTCTGAATCAAATTGCTTTCTAGGCCTAAAATCCAGAGAGACATTCTGGGCCATACCATGAAATTTAGATTGTAGCATATTGAATGGCCCTGTAAACTGTATACGGCCAATTTAAAGGATGCTTTCTGAGGTACTTTATGCAACGGGAGGCAAATAAATGCCAGTAAGAGAAATACAATAAGTCAATGCTCTAAAACACCATAATTGCAAGAAGGATGTAGTATGACCAAAAAAAATCAACATTATAATGAAGAAAGATCCTGTGGTTTTCAAACAAGCAGTTTTGAAGCAGTTAAAATATTTAAATAATATTATAAACATTTATACGTGTGAAATGAGTGTGTGTGGAAGTACATGGATTTGAGTATCTTTGAAAAGAAAATAATGAAAAAAAAGGCCTCTGCTAAATAAAATGGTAGCACCACAAGTTTTTCACTGTGTCATTCGAATGTGACTTAATGACAAATAAGCATTGAGGTCAGTGCTAATCTTTAGAAACACAGAGCCCTCACATTTTATGAGTGCATTTGACTGTTTTAATAGCAGTTCTTGCTATTATATACTATAGAATAGACTCCTAGCGGTGGTGGTGCAGGCACCCACCCTGGAGATCTTCAAAAGGAGACTGGGCGCACACTTTGCTGGGGTTATTTGACCCCAACAATCTTTCCTGCCAAGATCAGGGCAGTTGGACCCCATGGTCTCACGAGATCCCTTCGAGCACTAACCTTCTGTGAATTGTATTGGGTGGAAAAAAAAAAAGAGAGAGAAAAAGAAAAAAGTCTTTGGTTATTAAATATACTTCCCATATTGCTCAAATCACTGCCTCCCTAAGGAAAAGCCTGTTAAATGCAGAATGGAAACTAGAAGAAATGTGAAGGGTTTCATCTTGACAGAACTTGACAAAGAAAAATAAAACAACAAATCAGGAGCTCTTTTTTAGTGTTTTTAGTATTTTATCAGACAAAACTCCTGTTGATTTGACCAGTAAATAATGCCTGGAGTTCTTATCTAGACAGACAAGGTTCTTTGGGTAAATGTGATATCTTTTATTAGACCAAGTGAATAGTTGGAAAAATTGTTCTTTGCAAGCTTTCATGCACAAACACCCTTCTTTGGGTATGTAGACAGTCTGCTGGTGAACTGTGAGCTCTACTGGGTAGAAATCTTGAATTCTTATCTGTAACTCACCTTCTTTGCATACCACCTATGAATTTGGCCTCTGTTGTCTACACTGATATAACTCATGCTTACAGGACAAAAGAGAAGCCATTAGCCCATTCTAACAATGCCACTCCCTGCTTTGATTCCTACTTTTTCCCACCTCCTTAGCATGTAATTTGCAGCAATTTGAAGTCTCTTTGTCTCAGCTCTGTTCCCTTAATCCAACTACACCTACTTCTCAGCACATAATTTACACCTTCTTACACATCACTTCTGAATTTTTTTCCCTAGCCTCTTGACCAAAGGCTTAAAAAATGTTGGTGGGATGTATTTCTGTTTTATTTTTTGTTCTGTCATAGTGCATTCCTCTTACTAAGCTTTTAGCAACTAATTTGTACCCTCCCCAACAAATTCAAATCTAAATTTTAATAGTCAATTTAGAATGCACATGCCTAGAAAAAATAGGTCAATATTACATTGTCACTAATCTGTAAATATTTCTTGCCAATATCACATAAGTTTTCTACTCCTCCAAAAAATGTAGGACAAACAAAATCCATGCTTTCATTTAAGAATAAACTTAGCCTTTGCCACAAGCCCTAAAAAAGGAGTTGTGTGTGTGCCCTGCATTAGAAACAAATGAGGTACCATACTACATTTCAGGGAATGCATCTATATGCACACTTTAATGCACATTACCCTATTTTAATGCACATTAAAGCATCAATAAAAAGCTGTGCTTCTTAATTAATGTGCAGTAAGACAGGATACTGCACATTTTCCTAGTACCTCACAATGGAGAGTGCCTGTACACGAGTTTAGAGGCTGCTCCAATGTGCTGTAATTACAGCACATCAGAACAGACATAATTAATTGAGTCTTTTGGAGTGTGGCAGTTACCGTGCTCCAGTAGCCTCCCACATCTTATGTATCAGCATCCTCACACTGCAGAATGGCAGCAGGGGCACTTGAACTAAAGCTCATCAAACAAGCTTTGGCTCAAACACCATTGCCTCCATTTTGGAGTGCAGGGATGCTGATATACAAGATGCTGATGTGCTTTAGTGAAAGTAGCTCTTGGAGCCTCGCTAATCAAAGTGCCACCCCCCTCTACACCTGGAGCATGTGTACAAGTGCCCAGAGGTACTAGATTTAATGTGCATTAACTAAAGCACATTAATGCATGTGTAGATGCACCCAGGGAGTCACAGAGAAAAGATTTTTTCTATTTATTGCCTGAGCTCAGATACCCATACAGAACGAGAAGTAGAGGCTCCATGGTTACCTCCAGTGCAACATAACTGGGATAGTCCATGCAAAAGAATAAATGGGAACAGGTCTTAAGTCACAATCTTGTACTCAGAAATAGTACAGTTCAGTCTACCACTTCAGCTTCAACCTGTTTTTTAATTATATTTTGAAATCATTTTAAAGAATTTATCTCTTTGAGAAAAATGTCTTTACTCTATTTTACAGGTTTGCATCACTCTTTTAAGGCAAGCTTTTCAAAGCAAATTCCAGATTTATATGTAAATGACCTGTAGATCAATTAAAAGATAAATTTGACTTTTATATGGGGAAAGAACAATTGCAATGAAATGTAATTCTCAAATTTTGATAATTTTTATCTAGTGATCACCAAGGAATTATTGAGGTAGAAGATGGGTAATCCCCATTTTGCCAATGATTTCATTTTCTACTAAGTATTTCCTGGTTCAGGTTCCGAGTTTTTGTTTGTCTTTGTAATTTTAAAATCATTTTATTAAAACCTGTAGCATATGTTAGATCAAATGCTGGCTGTACAGAAGACAATTTTTTTTTTTTCTGGAAAATCAAACCCAGAGACAAACTACTCTTGAAAATATGATTTTGGAATGAGTATGAAAAATACTCCTGTCAACATGATTTTTATGTACATTATGTAGAAAAAAGTTACGTTATAAGAATATAGAGATTACAAAGCTGAGTACTCAAAAGCAGAGTGAAAGTTGCCCATAAAAGGAAAACTAAGATATATCCACAGAGTTAAGTTATAGCAGACCTGTACTGAGACATGTCATACTAGCTCTTAATACGCTACTTCCTGAACCAGAAATGTGCACCAACACATTGTGCTGGGAAGTAAGGTCACTAAGATGCCTATATTACTTTAGGTGTGAGAAGTCATCTCAGTAGAGCATTGCTAGGTACTATAATGAAGTGGTATAGACCTAAGGCACTAGTCATGCAATTGATAGACTGTGGCACTGCTATACCTGCAAGGAACTTACCTATGTGGGTCAGATTATGACCTGGTCCTGGTCAAATTGTATGACCCTGTTTTTTAGAAGCAGTTCTTAAGAAGTGCCACAAATCATTTAAATATACCATATCCTTTCTCAAAGGGAGAGGATTATAGATACAATTACAACTATTTGGTGTTGGTATGGAATATATAGGTATCAGTAATACTGACATAGAATCCAGTTCTCCACTTCGTTATTTGGCCCATATGGCTGCTCACTTTCACTAAACCCAATGGAGATACACCAGTGTAAGAATGGAGACTCAAGCGTGTATAATCTATAACAATCTACTGAAAAATGCTATCCTCACTTCATAGATAGAAGATTGCACTGCATCCTCCACGTGCGTATGAGTGGGGCCATTTTCCAGTTCAAGCTGGACCCTGCAGTATCCTGTGTTAATGCGCAGGGAAGCATGGGCTTGTGAATTCCAGAATAACCGTGCAGGGCAAGTAATGGATAGTTGAGTGACTGTGGCTTACGCAAAGGCAACAAAAGGCTCTTCTCAGTCGCCTTTGTCCTCCTTGCTTGAAACTCTAAGCAGTGCATGCACTTCACTCCCCTGTTACTTTGCAAGGCAGGTGACACTGGTCCACAATTTTCTTATGGTCTGTTGAATTAATGTTATAAAATAGCAGTGTTTTAATAACTGAAGAGACATCTCTGTGGGGCAGCTTGCAACACAAAAGTGTGAACAGCTAAATGATCTTTGCCTCCTAATTGCCCCTAACTGCCATGTGACCTGGGACCCACTGAGGAAACACTCCCTCTCCTCTGACACAGGAGACACCTGAGAACAGCTTGCAGCTGGGCTTCCTGCCACTTTCAGCCATGTCACTGCCCATCGTTTCTTGAACCATTGCAGCTGCTACAAAGGAGTCGCCCTGAGGCTGGGAAAAGAATTGTTGGTACTTTTAATGAAACCCAGAGTCTGCTCTACATTGTAACTGTGTGCACACCTGGATCCATTGGGGTATCTAGTATATTACTTTCCACCACCATAAGGTTATTATGTGCCCTTGTTAAATTCCTTCTAAACTGATTTTTTCACACAGGAGCCTCTCATGGTTTGCCACCAGGCATTGGTCCCACTTTGCCTTGCCAAATTGAGCATGGCAGGTGTTCCCTCTTCCTGCCATCTCCTGGCTTACCAGTTCTTCTAGTACTGGTAAGCCAGGAGATAGTACTCGCCAAAGGAATAATCTCCTCCTTTCCCATAAGCATTTGCATTAACTGGTTGTGCGACTGAAAAGCTATGTGGCAAATCTGTTTGGCACAACCATGTAAAAACACTGGTAGTACTCTGTTGTTTCCTGACCTGTGACTTCGCACAGGGGGCAACAATACAGTCTATCAAACACTCACATACTCTGGTCTTGTCTGCATGACCACTACATTTCTTGTCAGGCAAAATGTTTTTTCCACCTTAAAGCTGTTGTCACCAGTTGTAATGTTCACTTATGTAAATAAAATGATTTCTTGAGACACGGCAAGTAACAGCTCTAAGGGACACAGGCAGGATTTAAATTTCTTCTAGCCTCATTCTCTGATCAGAGAGAGCAATAAGATAATAACAATACAGCACAACTAATTGGTGGGGAAGTGCTGTCTGCACTGATCGTAACAATCCCTTACAGTATTATTGTGAGGATAGATTCATTAATACTCATGATGCACTCAGTTACTATGGTGAAAGACATCTAGATACACAGATATCTAGATAAATTTAAGAATCAAAGGGTGATCTTTCATAATTGAAAGGTAATCTTTGTAGTTATAGATATGTCAATTATACACCACTGGGTTGGCGTTTGAACCCATTCAAAGTAATCCATCTGCATCTAAGCCATTTTGTCAGTGACATATCGAACAAGGGAACAGTTGCTTTCTCTCTGCTCCTTCGTGGATCCAAGAGGTTTTATGGATCAGATGAGGATCTTTCTTCCCCCAGATTTCAGAAGAAGGGAGGTATAAGTGAAAGGGTAAGTTCATTCCATGATTGTGAAAATACTAGATCAACCAGGTATCATCCATAGACTGAATTGTATTAACCTTGGTCTCGAGGGACTATGGATTCTTATCCCATTGCCTGGATGAGTTGTTTACTCCAGTGTCTCCTGAAGTAGTAACTGCCTTATTCATCTAAACTGATCTTTCCCTTCTATATTAAATATTTTCCTTCTGACCGATCATTCCTAGCATCTAATAGAGTACGTTGTAGCTCATTTCAGAAAGCACATTCCTCTCTGAACCAGTTAGTCTCAAAGATGCCATCCTGACATCTTCTAAACTTTGGAAGTCATTTGAGACATAAGTGAACACTGAAAGGCAGCCCCTGTATTGGATTACATAAGACCCTTTGAAAGCAGTGTAAGAACTGTAATTAGGAGATAACCATTCCCTATTGGTACTGATGTAAAGAAGAGTTTTTTCCTGTGCATGGTGCAACACTTCCCAGTTCTGTTCAAATGCCCCTTCAGAACTAACACAATTATATTTTTCCCTGTGTTGATTTCTCACTGCAACGGTGACCTGTTGGTTTCTTAACAGTCTGAAAAGAGACAGACAAGGCAAGCTCACTCATACCCAATGAAGCTGCTGCAATGTATGGTGGTGTGCAGAATGAGCTCATTGTTTCATAATCTGGCTCTAAACATGACTGTTTTCAAGGAGAATCATTTTTCAAGCTGACTGATGTATATCATTATGGAAGAAGACATTTCCTGTTTGTGCTTTGAGTGTAATTTGAATATGCCTAACAGATGTCTGCTGCTCCACACAATGTCTTCAGTGTGCCAAATAGATGCCATAGTCACCTTTAAACTCTTTCCAGTTTTGCCTTGGAAAAAGTTACTTGGCTGTTTTCAGCATTCAGTACCTGTTCGATGATATAGCTTAGCTAGAGCATACTGCAGACATGGAGGAAATGTTATTTTTGTATTTATTTACTTATTGAACACAGCTTAAGGGCACTTTTACATTTGACAATGTCACGGTGTACCCAGTTTTTTGGGTTTTGGGGATGGGTTAGATGAGGAGATAAGGAGGCATCGAAGACAATACCCATCAGCAACACTTCAGAGCAAAATACGAAGAGCAATTATGCTAAGAGAAATGATGATTCTTCTAATGACCCTTCATGTATAGACAAATCTCTTACATTAACATAGTGTCATTCATCCTGAAGGATGGCTTAATTTAGATTGCTGCACAGAAAATTTATTTTCTTCTTCTACACTGCATAGAACTACCCCAGCTACAAATTGCCAGGGGATATGGACTGAGGACCATAATAGGTCTTCTCCAACTTTAATTTTTAATGATAATGTTATTGCTTTTGTAGGTATGTGATGAAGTAGGATCCACAGTGCAATGCAACAAAACTTGTGAAATTAATTATTTTGACTAGGCAAGAGGGAAGATCAGAACTTGGCGATGTTTTATATTACTTTGTGTGAGTACAAGTGAAGAGTCTGGCCCTGAGCAGACTGCCTAGGATACATGGGTGAGGTGTCCTCAGAAAAGTAATGAATGTAAAATGACAAGCATGCTGGGCAGGCATGCCTGGTTACTGCTTAAACTAGTTGCAGCAATTCTTCTATATCCATACTGTAAAATGGTGCTAAGTGAAAAGCCATGACAAACTTGAGGAAAGATGTGTGCATGCATGACAGGTTACATAACTGGGCCAGTGTCAGCTGTGGTGTCTGAACAGGACAGGCTTGACTGTTTTGTCCTCACTGGCCATCCCAGTGGACGGCAGGCCTCTTGCTGAACTCATTTTATGCTATGGCCTATGTCACTGACAGATTTACTGTCATCTTGAATATTCTTAATGAAGGTGTTATACCATACCTACTCCAGAAACTCAGTTGACCAAGTCCCCTTGGAGAGGCAAACTGGTACATCTCCCTTTATGTGAATTATTCTCCCATGTCAAAACTGCAGTTATACGATCAAGGGATTTTCTCATAATTGCCTTGTGAGCCCTGTTTGTTGTAGCCACCTACAATTAGAAACTCCTTGGGATGTAATTTACTGGTAGTTATGCATCCATATAGCACCTCATACAATGAGGCCTGAGCTGTGGTTGGGGTTGACATAACTGCTGTACGAGTTATAATACGACAGAGCAAAGTCTGCAGATGAAGTTGCGGCTTGTCATTTTAACGGGTCTCTTTCTCCCGCTGAAATTAGTGGGTCCATTTGCAGGATCTCAATGGGAGGTTTTTTCAAGGGTCTTTCACTCGCAGTCCATCATCTGCAATCACACAGCAGCGTGGTAGCAGTTCAGATGTGAATGGAAGGGCTAGCATTCTAATGCATTCTTAATGTGATTCTTTCACACCGAGGAGGTGCAGTAATAGCTGTCTGTTAGTTTCAAAGCAAATTATTATACTTCAGACTTCCTTCTTGTAAGAGAACACTATGTGCCTGAATGATGCCTGATCATTGAACTTTGACATGCAATATGTTCTGTGAGTGAGTTCTACCCCTTCCTTTGCATGGCAGATCCTGTTGGTAGCATACTTTTTTTTACAGTAATTGAATCTAGTAGCACTCCATTGTGAGTGTTTTCCCTAAACTCCTCCCTGGGATGCTATTAGTCACAATTGAAAATGAAAGCAAAACTCGTATGATATTAAAGACCCCTGACACTTATCTAGTCAACAGATTTGCTACATTTCCATAGTGGCAGAAATGTGGTAGATAACTGATATGTATGTAGCTGGGGCTATTTCTTCATCGTGCGTACTACTCACTGTGATGTTGAGTAACTTTCTGTTCCTATCGTAATTTTGTTATGGACAATGATGCTGTAATGCTTACTCCTAGAGATAGATTAAGTGAAAGGCCTGTGATTTAGGCTATACCTAACTCCCAGCATAGCACAGGGAACTTACATTATTTAAAACAAAGTGCAGAGCAAAGTAGGCCTATGGCCTAAATCCTATTTTAGGCAGTGAGGCTATGCATTTGCATATTTACTGACCTGCATTCCTGCATACTGGCTTCTATCCCATCCAGGAGAGCACAATACAACTGTAGACTCTCCATCCACCTAACTAAGGGTGTTTGTACCTGAAAGCTTGAAAGAACAATTTTTCCAACTATTTACTTGGTCTAATAAAAGATATCACATTTACCCAAAGAATCTTGTCTGCCTATGACCTTAGATCAATATGGCTACAACCAATACCCCCAAAACATGGAAGATATCATTTTTTCAGGTTTTAACTTCTATTTTTTCCTGTGCTGCTTAACTTGGCTTTTAGCTCCTGCCTGCCCCCCCAGTGTTCTGCATTTCACATTTAATAGCTGTTGGGTAGAATGGACAGAGAGCACTGAGGGCAGAGGCAGAGACAGATGCATTGTCATCCTCCCTTCTCGGACAGTGCCCAAACCACTGAGCTACAGTGTCAGGCTGTCTTTGGCCTTCTCTCCTTCTGGGTTTACGTAGTGCAACCCATAGAAGGTGCACAGGGGTTCATGTGCACCCTCTGAGAGTGCCGGTGTACCCCCTGACTGGCTGCACGCGCCACTTTGGTGACGGGCGGGGGGGCAGGCGGGAGCACTGGTGCCCCCCCTGCAAGTGCTGGCCAATCACTGCAGCTACCCCCAAAAGCAGCCACAGACACTCCCAGAAGTGGCTGCAGCAATTGGCTGCAGCGGGATTGGCCACAGGGAACACCCCCACCCCCCAGGCAGTGAGATCAGCTGCAGTGGGACACCCCCTCACAGTTGGCAGGATTGGTTGCAGGGGGGGCATGTGCCCTCCCTGACTAAGGCAGCACCAGTCGTCTATGGGTCTACATGTCTTCTCATGTGGGATTTGGGTGATCTGAGTTCAAGTCTCAGATTTACCACAGATTCTCATGTGACCATACCCCCATCATGGCCAGCTGTAGTGAAAGAATCCTCTGCCCAGGAAAAGTGGAATCTGACTGTACAGACCAGAGAGAGGAAACATGGCCCTGTAACTTGAAGGTTAAGGCATTCACGTAGATTTGTGTTCTAGCTCCCATTCCAAGTACTGCTTATATAATTTACATTAAACAGCCTTTAATAAAATACAGACATAGCCTGGAAAAAAAGAGACCAAAACCCCAGATCTCTCCCTTCCCTGATGGAGCTTTCTAGCTGGAAAAATGAATCTTGAACTGTTTTCTGATCAGTGAAATAGCTTCAAAAGGAGTATCAAATAGTATGTATACCCTGTGAAAACTCTATTACCTTAAGGTGCCTGTAGACCTGCCAGGAGGCTGCTCTGATGTGCTGTAATTACAGCGCACTGGGTAAGACTGAATTAATTGAGTCTGCTGGAGCGTGCTAATTAGTGTCTGCATCTTGTGTAACAGTGTCAGTGCACTCCGAAATGGTGGTGGGGTGCTTTAAGTAAAGTTCAGTTGAAAAGCTTTAGTTGAAGCACCCCTGCCACCATTTTGAAACGTGGGGATGCTGATCCATTTGACACTGTGGGAACTTTAATTAGAGCAACTATCAGAGCCACTCCAATTAAAGTGCCCCTTCCCCACACCCAAAGCACATGTAAAAATGCCCTTCCATGTTAGGGCATTTTCCTGGCAGATTTGAGATGTAGGTTTGAATGGCCTTAGATGCAGGAGAAAGAGATCTTCACTTTCCAGCCAAGTACTCTAATGTATTACTGATCTATTATACAATAAGAGGTACCTTCACCATCACCTTCTCTTTGTCCATGTTTTAAAAGAAACTGATGTCTAAAACTGCATTTTGAGAAGAGCTCAATCCTGTGTGTAGGGCCTCTGACAGACATTAAAGTAAAGGCACTATGGGATTTGATATGATATCCCATCAATTGTACTTCCTGTTGGGCCATATGTGCATGACAGGAGGCAGGATTATGGGATCCCTCTTCTGATCCCATTAACCTTTATGAAAGCAGCTGCTTCTAAACTGAATAAAGCTGAATGACACTTGAGAACAGGCTCTTTCCTATGGACGTATGATGGTCTGCTGAAGACTCAGACCAGAAGAGGGAAAGATTCTAGCCCAATGTTCCTCCTCTTGCTTCTTCAATCTCTCTTCCTAATTGTCGTTGGAAATCCCACAGCTAGGACTCCGGTCAAGTGATCAGGACTTCCAGCGGGGGAATCACATAGCGCTGCTCTAATTAAAGTGCCCGGAGCATCACGTGTATCAGCACCCCTGTGTTCAATGAGCCTTAGTTAAAGCACCCCCACCGCCATTTTTCTGCATAGGGATACTGACACACATGACACTGGATTACTGTAATTACCACACTCCAGCTGACATGATTAATCGACTCTGCTCCGACACACTGTAGTTACAGCACGCTGGAGCAGCCTCACTGCATGTGTATGGGCACCCCAAAGCCTTGAATTATTAATTCATGGCTTGTGTTTCTAGAATGCTTTGTATCAGTGTTAAATTGTGTAACTATGAACCATATTCCCAGAATATCTTCTATTTATGCTACGTTGACATGAACATCCTTAGTGCCAGGTGTAGAAGCATATCAAAAAAAGAAATGATAAAATGAGTAATTTGATTAATGGGCAGTAAACATATATTCCGTATCAGGGTCAGAACAGAACAAGATATTCTTGAGTTTTGCTGTATTTCTGGTGTGTTTTGATAAGAAACTAGGGAAAAGTGGTCTGAAAATATACTGGTAGTGGAACAATTGGACCCCTGTGCTAATTGCAGGACATACCAAGAAGGCAGAATTTATGACCTTGTTCGTGGAGTCTGTGCAGAATGAGATAAGGGGAAGCTGGGAAAATGTCTTGTGAGTTGGCTAACTTTTGGACATGTGTACAGGGCTAGATAGGAGAAAAATGCACAAAGCTTGAGATAAAACAAAGAAAGGGCTTATCCATTGTAAACAAATGGGATATAAATAAAGGTGTTAAAACTGCAATGAGCATGCTCCATCAAACTGCTACAGTCACTGCAAAAGTCTGCTCCTTTGGGATGGGTAATGTCTAACGTTATGTCTGGCTGATTAAAGATAGTCTTTTATAGCCTTAATCAATAAATTAATTGAGCTTTGTCTGTTGGGTCCCTTGAGGCCGCCTTAAAAGGGACAACAGGCAGCCAACAATACCTAGTTTCCAGATTGGGATCCTGTGTGAGCTAGGCACAGAGCTGCTCAGCCCTGTCAAAACTGCGGCACCTCTGGACATGTGCAGAAGTAGGGTTTTCAGGTGCCTGGGTAACTTTAAGTTAAAAAAAAATCAAACCATCATCTTTACTGTTTCTGTAATTAAATGTTTAAGCAGCAGATGAGCAAGGGTTTTCTGCATAGCAGTTTTTGATTTAAGCACCTACACACACAAACCTTTTTTTCTGAATCTAGCCTATAGCTTCTGTGCCTCAGTGAAATAGGGTGGAGTGTGGATTCATCAAAGGTTGTGAGGAACTGAGATACTATGGTGATGGGGATGATATATATGATATATGCCTGAAATAGATTATGACCCTTAACGTGTAAGGAGTTATAACATTTTAGATTACACTCTCTAGATTAGATTCACTTTTTAGAGTGAATATAAGTGATTGTTCAACTGAGCCTATGTTAGTGCAGTGGCTGTAAATTATACATTATCTCTGAATTTGACTGGCTGAATAATTCCCAGCATATCCATCATTAACAAAACAGGGCATCACCTACTTTCACTTTATACAGTAATTGCTACTTATAATAATCGTTCTGAATACTGAGTTAGCAGAGTTATTACGTAATTGTTTAGTTTAAACAGCCTAACTTCATACATAGTTGCTAGAGGAGTAGAAGGCTATAACCACAAGGTTGCCTTCCTGTTTTGCCTATGGCTTGTATTTCAATGGTACTGAAATAATAGTGAAAGTTAGCTAATCACCTGAGCCTTTTTTTTTCTTTTACCTTCTGATTAGGTAACTGATATTTGTCATTATCCTTGTACTTTATATCTCCTGTAGATGTGTCACAGAATCTAAATTCTTTCACACAGAGATGCATGCAGGGCCCTACCCTACCTCTTGGTAGGAGGGCTTTTTGCCAAAGGAGATTTGTATATTTTAGCTCAAGAGAACAATTAGTCACAATGTTTAATAGCAGCATCATGGGTACGTTTTAACAAGCCTTCACAGGTCATCCATTCCAGCCCTCTGCCCCAAGAAGCCATTGCTTTCCTATCTGTGAGGCTGGCAGATTCTTGCTCTCTCCTGAAGACTGCAGCTATTTGTTGACTGCTCTGCACTAGTATTTTTTTTTTCCAGTTGAAATTACATTTGCTGGAAAATGGCATGTTCTATTTTTTCCATGTTTTGAATTGGCTGAATAATTCCACCTGTCCCAGAGGTGACAACAAAGCCATTTCTCGCAGTTTCTTTGAAAAAGAAAGTATGACAGAGCCCCTTAACCCAAGTTAAGGAGAAAACTAATCCCCTCAGAACATGAGTGTTTTAAAGGCCTACAATCCAACGTCTGATTTGAAGGCATTAAAAAAGAAATGTCAACTAAAAGAAAACCCAACACTTCCTAGAATCATGTTGAATATTCAAGCAAACGAACATCTCCAGGGACACATACAGGACTTATATTTAGATTGACCTAACTAAGGTTAAGTCTGGATGGGGATGGACTATGCCATTAAAGTACTTACTTGCAGTGAAGGTATATGCTGTATAGCCACCCCACTCAACCCCATGGCAGTGAGCCTCAAGAATGCAAAAATGCTCATACAACTTTCAGCAGGGTGCAGATGAGCTCCATATCACAGATAGCTCTTCTAGTGGGGAATGTCGAGAGATCCTAGGAAGAGTCACCCTGTAGCACCCCCAGCCTAATACTCCCACTCCCATGCATCAGATCTAGACAGACATGCAATGATGGAGCTGCCATAGGTTCGGTGTAGTTAAGCATGCCCAAGACAAGGAACTTCCACAAGGGAGCCTTCACAATAGCTTATCCAGTGACTTATTCAGGCGTGTGACGTGCAACTAGAAACAGGTGGGCAGGACATGCTTATGACTGCCCTTTGCCAAGCGTGCTGTGGATGCATTACAACATGTCTTTAAGTACTTCTACAAATCCCATTACTATAACACCATTTCCTAGGTCAAGGTATTTCCATTTATGGTGACTTGGAGGAGAACGTCATGGGTAAGACAACTCTTCTGAAATGTAGAAAATCAACCTGATAAGAAAAGATATTCACCTGTAAACTAAAAAAAATGCCTGCTAGCATTGTGAGTCATGGCTAGCAAAATACTGCTGTAGAGGCTTTTATAGAATGTGGGTCAATGCTGTAATAGTCTGTCTAGAGGGAGGAGAGAGGAGTGAGTCTGTACTTTATTCTGACTGCAAATGTATTTGATTTTGCTCAGGTTACTTCTTCTGGCTCTTTGGAGTTCAAATCCTACTGACTTTCAATGATTTAGGTTCCTAGTGCCAAGATTGTTTAAGATGCTTAGCACCTGACCTCTACTAGGAGCCTAAATGTCTTAAAAATTTGAGCTTATTTGCTTAAGTCACTTTTGCAAACAAGTTCTATGTCATTTAAACACTTATAAAATCTCTACTCTAAATCAATTTCTTAGGTCAATGTGTTTCCATTTATGGAGACCCTTTGAGGACCACAGTGTCATGAATGAAGCTCGCATGTTAGGAAATCAAGTGATGAGAAAAGAGATGCGCCTATAGACTGAAAATAAGAAGCAGCAGAATAAAAGCCATTAAGGAAAGATTTCCAAAGAGAAAAGAAAACTCATTAAGGCCAGTACTTAATTTAGACCTGCTAAGGGACTTATACATTTGGATTTTGTGTGGCTCTTCATTGTAGAGTTTAAAAGAGCACTTGTCAAGTTGCTATAGCAACTTATATATCACATGTTACATTTGCTGCCTCTAAGATACAAGCTATTTCCCAAAGAAACACAAATGTATTAGGATTACATTTTAGCTTTGAGGGCTAAAAATATTTTATAACTTTCAACACATTTTGGATTTGAAGTGGGGCTTTTAGATGCTTCTAAGAAAGAGGAGGTCAAAATCCTTATCCCATGCCCTGGTGGAGGGTTGTTCAATGAGGGAAAAATAGAGACTTATGTGATATGTTAAGCGGTGAGAGATACTATGGTGTTGATTCTGGGGAGGTGTTTTCAGGTAGACAGTTTCAGGAAAACAAGATATAGTGCAGATTTGTAGGATCACAAAAAACCTGTACTCCCCTCACTTTACACATTCTGCTCTTACACTTCATTAAATGAGTGATAAGATAATATTAACAATAAAGGCCAGATTTATCCATTTATTTTAACATGGCTCTGATAGCCCTGTGAAGAAAGGGTAAGTAACAAGTTAATAACAATTGAGACCCATGCAAATATACAATACATCTTTATATTTATGCCTGAAATGGTCTGGTATAGGCATACCATTCTGGCTAGTTTAGAAAGCATCCAGCGCAGTGATATGGAGCAAACATGTTGGACTGAAAAGAAAGAGGGCAGATCTGACATTCTGTTCCCCTGCCACTATCATTGTCATTTCACTGCATTTTTATGCAAAATGAGAATTAAATATTACTAAATCAGAATGATGGGGATTTATGCTTTTCCCTGGTGTGAATGGTGACACAATTACTGAGAGCCAGGCCTTCTGTTTCTCTACAAAGACTTCGAAAACATTTTTTCAGAGTGGACAGTTACTGGGACATTAGAGCAGCTTGTTAAATTAAATATTTATTCACAATGAATTATGTATCCAATATTAGTAGAGCTCTGCTTGTCTCACTGAGTATTTGGGTAAGAAACACAAACTAAATGTGATACACAAACTATTAAGGAGGCTGAGCCAACCATTTGGTATCTGATAAACATAAAAATGTCTCTACATAAAATCTCTGTACGATGAAAAAGAAGACCTCCTATTTTTACATTATATGTTCAGATGCACACTTAAAACTTGTCATTGTGTGCCTGAGCACTGCTAATTCTACATTATTAAAATAGCACCCATGCTAAATCAGTTCAGGTAAATGGGCCAAGAAGAACTTGATCCCTCATCCTCTAGAGTTAAAACATTTCATTTAAATGTGATGAGCTTCTTTCTGCTCCTATTTTCATTTCAATATAAGAAATGCTTTTTCCTTTGAGTATCATGCTTTCCAACTGTAACAGGGAGCCTCCCTATAACTTTAAGGGAGAAACTACAGCAGAAAGAGCCCCAGGCAGTTGAATAGGCGTTAGCTGCTCAAGGGATGGCAGCACAGGCATAACTGCACCTTAGGCAGTGAGCTGCCCATTACAGGTCATGGCAGGTCACCCCAGGGCAGAGGGAGCCAGAGAGTGGGGAGGTGGCCTGGCCATGGTATGATGACCCGGGGGGAGGGGTGAGGAGAGATTTTCACTTTAAAGCAGCTGGTTGAATGTTTTTGTTCTAGTTCATACTAGTGGATTGGGTGTGGCTGATATGGGAGGAAAGATGCTTAAGGAGGGCACTGTTGAGCCCTGCCAGGGTAGGGGTACAAGGCACAGAAAAGCTGAGGTCAAGACAGCCAGGGCCTGAGCCTAGGGGGCAGCAGAGATGGCCAGCAGTAGACAAGAGACTGAGATTGAAAAGAGGCCAGAGACAGTGGGCCTACGCCACCAGTCAACAGCCAGAGTAACCCATAGGCTCAAGCTAAAAATGTCAAGGCTAAACAGGAAGGCAAATGGTGACCAAGTGACATCTGTGAGCCATGGGTATAGCAATGGGGGTAGCAGAAGGCCATGATTAAAATCCCTAAGGCTTAAAAAGGGCCATTTGGGCCATGGGTGGGAGCCACTGGCTTACAGTGCCAACTGGCACCAGTATGTCTGGTGAGGTATACTGGTGCCAACTGGTGCCAGTATGTCTGAAGAGCACTCCAGGACTCGGGGGCAGCCTCCCAATTAATAACAAAGACTATAAAGTCACGGCAGGAGAGATTAAGAAGCATGGGAGTTGTTATTTAGAGGACTGGGAGTGCAGGCAGGATTAGGATGGACCTAGGAAGCGTCAGCCCTGCCCCCCCAAGGTCCATCTCTTGTTATACCAGCATTGACACTCTGTCCATGGATCTATATTATTGGTGTTTATTCATCAGAAATGAAACCAACCTGACTTTCAGAGCCCAAATCAAGCACTCTGGCACTTATTTAGAAATTCTAAAAGACAGCTAATATGGAATTACACAGTGCCATATTCAAAATAGATTCAAAACAGAACCATATTTTCTTCCCCTGGTTTTGGGCTTGCGGCCCTCTGGCTGTGGGGTTGGTGCCCAGGCCTCTGGACCAGGCTCCAGATTGGAGCAGGAAAAGGGGCCCCGGGCCTTAAGACAATGGAAAAGGCTAGAGCCTCAGAGTCAAACCCTGTTCAGTAGGTTTAGATGGGGAGGCCTAGCTAGAGAAAATCAGGGGTCAGTCCCACATAGGGGAAAGGCCCCAACATACCTAATACAATAGGCAGCCTCCCGCTCACAAAGACATCATCCTAATTTCCATCAAGAAGTGGCAGGCAAGTGTAGGGCGGGGCATAAAAACCCCAAAGAAGGATCCAAGGGTGCCCCATGCAAGGCATGGAGGACTAGGAAGATGGCGCTGAGAAGGGTGACCTATTACAGGGTATCAGCACTGACAAAATGGCAGTGGTGTGCTTTTGAACTAAGACACCTTTGCTGTAGTTCAAAAGTGTGCTGCTGCCATTTTCTCAGTGCTGATGCACATTTCGCCATTTATACAAATGTATGCACAGCAGCACCGGGCGCTTTTAAAAGCATCCAGTACTGCAATGCAAGCATGTATACAAATGCCCTAAAAACTTATCTTCAAGTTTCTTGATGTTAGCCAAGTAATTAAAATGATACCAAATTAGAGAAAATAGGATTTTTGTTGATCTTAACATTCTTTCAAGAGACTCCCTGTTTTTCCGAACTCTTTAATTCCTTATGTAGTTTTTGGTGTTAAATGTATCATGCAGAATAACTCTAGCACAACACTGGAACAACGGTTATCATCTTTACAACAAAATTCACCTGTAGTATGAACAGTCCATGAAATGTTGCACTTACCACCTAGCCCCATTGTAGGAACTAAGTAGGAAAACAGTGGAAGCAGGAGTTGCCAGCCCTCTCAAGGCTCTGAAATATCATCTGTCCAACCCCCACTTCAGCCAGTGGAGGAATCTATATTTACGTGGGACTCTTGGCTTTCAATATAAATAACACTAGCACAGTGTTACTGCAGCAGTATTTACCTGCATCCACTAAAGATAGAGATCTACATCATGGACCTGCATCTTCACCCTGCCTGAGCATAGATTTTGCTACATTCCACATATATAAAAAGAGAGAGAGATCAATAATCTATGAGTTGATCTCATCCTTAATCCGTAAAAAATGTTCTTTAATATTACACCTATAACTCTTTCAGCCGCTCAATGGTAAGCATATTTTTTTAAAATTACTTTCATGAGAAGCACAAGAGCTGACTCTTCTTAACAGCAGCTGCTAATGTTCTGTAATGAAAGCACTAAGCACTGTAAGATTATACTCATTTTGTCTTTATTTCAGTATATTGCTATTACTGATAACAGCCATTCCAGGACAGCTTCCTGTCTCACATGTGACTTCTGTCACACATATTTTGGGGGTATCTGCAATTTGTTGTGATTTGATCGGTGGTGTCTATCATTAAGAGGAGAAATAATAGGAGTTCCCTGTGATAATACCCTAGCATGGCTAGGAAACTACTGCTGTAGAAGCTTTCTTAGAATGTGGGTCAACACTGTAATAGTCTGTTTTAAGGGGGAGAGGGGAGAATGAAAAGGAGAGTGAGTCTATTTTATTCTGACTGCAAATCTCTTTGACTTTGTTCAGGCTACTTCTTCATCCATTAAGTCTGCTGGCCTACTTCCTCTTCCCACAAACAGAACAGCTGCGGCTGCTGAGATCAGCTGTGGAAAACCCTTGTACCTTCTTCTGTAGCTTGGGGCACGTAGTTCTCTTCCTAGCATATATCAATCAGTTGTTTCTCTGCTCTCACAGTGGCAGCTTCCTGGCAGTGCTCTTGTCTCCCTTGGTTTTTTACCTGTGGCTTCTTGCAGGTGTAGTTGGTTTTGTGCTTTGTAGTTGTGTATGAGGGTTTGAAGTGGGCAGTTTTTAGAAACCTTTGAATGAATGGGACACCAACTTCGTGGTCTGTGAAGCCATTTCTGTTCCTATGTAAGTACTAGTTCCCTACTTTGGGGTGCTTTCTCAAAGTCACCAGCACCAATTATAGCTGACAGCTTGGAGAAGTGAATCCAGGACTTCTTATCCCCTTCCCTGTAAGACTCAGCTGAACCTAGCCAAGACTGAGACCAGTGGCTTCCCATCTTTGTGTTCAAATGCAAGGAGCAGTAGCATGGGGAGCTAGTATCTCTAGCTGCTTTCAAAAGGGGGCTCTGGAAATGTCAGTAGTCCATCCCCTAAGGGCACATGGGTAGGTCCTCACTCCCCAGACTGACTGTTCCCACTGTCATCATTATACACGCAATACCAGGAGGAACCTCCAGTGTCCTTGACTCCCCTAAACAGGAACAGCTCTAAAACTACTCAGCTCTTGATTGTTTTTCTCTTTCTTTTACTCTGAACAGTTGGCAGTTGGTCCCCATATAACCCATCTGTCTCCTCCCACTGTAGCCCCTCAGCTAGAAATCTTCTCTTTCCTCACCTGTTATGTTTCTCACTGTCGTACCAAACCTGCTTCATTCCCTTTCTTCTCTATTCTGTACTCATACTTCAAGTTTCCTCTGGACTTTAACTTGCTGCCCCCTCCCTCCATTTCAAACTCTCCATGGGTTTTGCCTGCTTCCCTAGGACAGCTTCAGGCTTGAGTAATGGAACATGCACTGGCCACCAGGTGCTGTGACCCATCTCTGCCTATAATGTCTCACCACCAAATTAATAACATTACAATCAAACAAATAAATATAACTAGATAGGCAGACCTGTGAATATACAGGCATACTTATGAGTATGACAGCACACCAAACAATTATTTAATTAAATGTCTACATTGTGATAGTTATTTTGCTTTTCTTCTGTGCTTTGGTCTGTCTTTTTAGATTCTAATCTCCTAATGGGTAGAAATTCTGCATCCTCTATCTTTGTATAGGGCTTAATGTAATGGGACCCTGAATGGTACTTTTGTACGGCAGTAATTTTTTATGTCCTTTATAAAATACATATTTGGAATGAACAAAGTCTTGGGTTAAATGATTGGGATGACAAGAAACTTGGGGTTTTCTAAGTAAAAAAATATGCTTCTGTCTCTTGCTTTACTGCTGCTGCAAAATAGAGACTCCAGGTGAATTTTTACTTCGGGTGAAACTTGTGTTTGGCTGACTGTACTATAATGTGAAGCTCTTATGGAGTAGAAATTGGCTATGGTGAAACAATCTGATAAGCAGAAATGAATTTTGGTCTGGTACATGGGCCATTAAAGTTAATGGAGAGGCTCCCATTGAAGACTAAGTCATCCCATATGCTTCTTTCATCATTCTTCAGTTTGGTTCAGGGCTGATTCAGTAGAGAAGATCAAATTCATGGGGGGGGTTTATCATCATCATAACCAACTGATGGCATCAAATTCTGTACAAATGGCCCCCTATTGTAATACAGCAACTTCTCACTTAATTCCATCCAAAGTAATAATATTATTCATCAGTGCTTTATCCTGGAAGATGTTGAGTTCCTTTGAAAATGGCCCAGCTCTTCTACTGCAATTAACTTTAGTAGGAGATTACAAATTATTCTGTCCCAGGAGGTAGTCAGCATGTTGTAAGATGAGGCCATTAACCAAGACCACTACTTCCTGCTATGGCCCCAGTTTTACACTGTGCTCCCAAGTGCTAAAATATTTGGATACCCTACCTCTTTATTAGGGACTAATTCTATATCCACTGAGACAAATGGAAATACAGGTCTCCCTCGATTTTTATGGAGGTTCTTTATATGTGAATTTGCTGTTATACAATTAGCATATTTAGACCCATAATTTGTTATATGCGAGGTAAATTTGCTCTTATGCGATCAGCATTGATCCTCCTCCCCCCCACAGCCCAAGCAGGTAAGTCTGTGTGGGGAGGGGAAAGGACTTTGTCCCCACTCACCCCAGCTGCCTGCAGACTCTGGGCTGCACCAGGCTCCACCTGTTCCCCTGTGCCTGGGCTTACCCCAGTTCCTGGGCTGTGCCATGCCATGGTGTGGGCAGCTGGTGTTGGCTGCTCCCAGGACCACTCCAGCATAGGTTGGGGTGAGTGTGGACAAGTGGAGCAGGGCGCAGCACTCACCCCAGCCCCAGCTGCAGTGGTCCCAGGAGCAGCCAACACCAGATGCCTGCACCAGGGCACAGTGCAGCCCAGGAGCAGAAGTGAGTGGGGACAGGTGAAGCACAGTGCAGCCCAGTGGCTGCAGGCAGCTGGCATTGGCTGCTCCCAGTGCTGCTGCAGCCAGGGCTGGGGTGAGTGCTGCTCTGTTCCCTCTGCTTTGTTGCCTTGTGCATCCCCAGGAGCGCACCTTTCCCCCTGCCCCTTCCCTAGTCCCAGCCTCACTCCCTCACCACCATGGGAATCTATCCCTACTTGTTACATTGTAAAGTGGGTTCGCTTTATGCGCTGCTCTCTGGGAACACATGTACAGCATAAAATCGAGGGAAACCTGTACCTCCATTGACTTCAATGAGCTTTAGATCAAATTGTGTCATCATGACCATTGCTTTTATGTGACAACTTTTTTTTTCATAAAACAAAACCCACTTTAACTAGTTATTTGTTAAGATATGGAAAAGGGGAACAAGTGGTCCATCTTTCATTTCTTATTTTGCCTACTTGTAAAATAAATCACAAAAAAAGGTTCTTTTAAAATCTGGTTTTGTCTATTAATTGTGAATATTTTCTCTGTTATGAATTTTTATAACATCCTCCTCCTGTGTTGAAAAAAAAACCCCTCAATTTTCAAGAGGTACTTTGGGATTTAATAAATAACCTCATACATCAAACAGCTAAATACAGATGGTAGTTCATTTACTTCACTTTTAGTCCATATCAATCAAAACCACCAACGCAGCTTGGGAATTAGGAACACAAAATATTCAACTGTAAAAACATATTTGCAATTACAACATGCCCATTGATCAAAACTCAGCAATCTGTATCTCAGAAGATATTAAAGGTTCTGTCTAAAGATGAATCAATTTTCTTAATCTTAATTGTTCAGTGTAACAGAATGCTTCACTTTATAAGAAACTCCCAGTGTGTCATGCGAAACACTGACGTAATTACTGCTACCTTGTTCCAGTTTAAAAACAATTAGTTTTCAAGACAAAGCTAGAATTTTCAAAAGCATCTAAGTGACATGGGGATGACAAGTGACTTAGGCACTTGCTGTCCTGCTGGGCACCAGAGCTCTTGGGCACAATATGGCCTGCCTCCTAACCTAAAAACAGTGTAGCTGTCCTTGTGGCTACAGGGGAAGCTAACTAGTTTGTGTTAACTGGCACTGTCATTCAGCAGCTCTAGCAGCTAAAGTGCTCATGTAACTCTCGTATAATGTAAATTGGATGAATGTGGCCTATTGGTACGGTCCCCAACAGTAATATCTTATGGTGGCAAAAATTAGTTTGCCAAGGTCTACAAGTGTTAGATGTGTAGCCGCTGATGATTTACATCGCAGAAAATTAGTCTACTGCTCAGTAAAGCACACGTGTAGATGCACCCTGTGTTGCACATACTACTTAGGCACACATTGCTAATCATACAGAGAAAAAGACAAATCTTTGCCAGTCAGGGCCTACATACAAAAGACCAAAGTGCAGCAAAAGAAAAGAATCATCCAAAAGATCCCTCCAAATGTCGAAAACTTGGTGTCAGCAAAGGAAGTCTAGTGTTTTGCAGAGAAAATGGGTCTATACCATTTGTTTGGTGTCATCCCTAAAGAAGCAACTGAGGTTTACAACCTCTGTGAGCATCCTGAGAAAAAATTCTAATGAGCTGTGACTTCTTAATGTTGCTATAGTAACCGAGCAGAAGTTAGCAAGGTTTTTGCTGTATATTTCAACACATTCAGGAAAGCTAACAACCAGTTAAATCACTTTTAATAAACATCTTACACAACGTACCCCTCAATGAAAGACAGATTTTTCAAAACCAAGTTGGGTAAGCTCACTGCTATTAGCACTGTCGCTACACGAGGCTTAGAACAAACGGCTGAGCAGGCCCTTGAAGTAGGGTGTCTTTCTTGTTCTACTGATGGATGCATTTATTTGATGAACTGCAGTAATGCATTTATCACTGGCGTTTTGGCAGGAAATGTCTATTTCTGAAGAAGCACAGGCATTTACAAAAGCAAATGTAGTTCCAGAGATGCATTGGAGTGGCTCATATAAGACTCATACAAATGCATATCAGTATTTTTAGCTTAGGCTCTGTGAGTTACTGCCTAATGCCTGACTGAACTTGAATCACAAAAATGGCACTTTTATTTTATCCACAAAGCATCTACAAAGGCACTTTAATCATAGCCTCCTGTTTGGATTTTGCTTCAAAGGGCACTACATACTCAGAGATTTCTGTTTTTGGGCAGGGAGGAGGGGTTTGTGGTGCCACTCAGCACATTTCTTTGGTAAAGCACACTCACTCCTGCTTAATACATTTCCCTAAATACTGCAATTCAGATTGCATAGTGTCTGTATTCTTAATAAGGAGAAACATGATAGATAATTCAGTGGAATTGCAGGTAGATTTTGTTGGTCCCTGTGCCAGGTCTTGAGGCAAGTCCCATTGTTGGCTACCCACCTGTCTAGGCCAGTCCACCCACCTGACTCTTTTGCCAAGCCTTTGTTGTAATTGAATAGTGGTTCCTAGGTGGGAGACTGCCCATTTAATGCCCTGATGCCAAGGCTGTAATGCCATGGCTCCAACATCCCCTTTACCATGTCCCATGCCTTTCAGGTAGCATCCAAAAATCACTTCCACTATTACTCCCCTGGCCCGTTAGCTAGGTCACACTATTGTACCCATTTTTAATAAGGGTAGAAAGGAGGAGCCAGGTAACTTTAGACCAGTCAGTCTTACCTCTATCCCTGGGAAAATACTACGAGGAGAGGTTAAGCGATCTGGATCTCTTTAGCCTATACAAAAGATGGCTGGGGGTGATCTTGTAGCCACCTATAAATTTATCAGGGGAGGACAGCAGGAAATTGGGGATGTGCTGTTTACCAGAGTGCCTAACTCAGCCTATAGACCACTCAGGTCTCAAGTTGTTACTTAAAATTGCCAATAACTCAAATTAAGAGCGAGACCTTGAAGGGAGGATAAGGCAAAATGTCATATTTATTGGTTACATGAAGCAGATACATAAGCTTGGACACACCAGTCATACAAACAGACATACACAGACCAAACCACTCCAGTAAGAAGTTAGTTACTAGCAGATGTTACCCAATATTAGTACTGGATGGCCAGGTCCAGGCTTATTGAGGGTGATAGCAGTGAGGGTATACAGGCATGCATGCCTGTGCTCCATGAGGTTGCAGAGAATGGATTCCCCATCTTGGCTTGTCTGCATCTCACTTTTATAGGGATTTCAAGTCTTTGTTCAGCATTGGGGGTTTTCCATGCTCAGTCTTTAACTAGAGGTTGTTTCTTCTGGTTATCTCGATTTGAGGTCATTCCAGTAAAGCTAGTATCTCTGTTGGCATCTTAATCTTGATCTTTGCCTTGAAACATTGTGTTCAAGTAATGTGTAGTTCAAGTGGCAGGATATGCAAAATTCCTCCTTCTTTACACCTGATCACAAACGAGTTCTTCAGCCGTCCATTAATTAGTTTACTGTCTGGTAACTTATACTTTGGTGCTTTGTTGCTTACACAATCAATCAAGTCTTCTTCTGTTTTCATGCAAATAGTTACCATTCTTTCACCATTCACCCTCTCAGACAGATACTCACGTACACAAGGCATACAAAGTTCATCTACTCATGTCAAGCAGGGAAACAAGCACAAAATGGAGTTTTAGTTGTTCATACAATCATAAAGTTTGATTAATTCAATAGTATTGTCATTTAAGCATAATAAATAATATGCAAAAATTCATACTACAGGGTGTCTGTGAATGTGCCTGAACCACACCTCAGGCCCATTGGGCCCTGTGCTTTTCTGTCAGGCATGCTCCCCTAGCCTTTCCTCTCCATGGGGTACCCCCAAGGCAGTAGGGGCTGAGTCTTTCTGGCACCCCATCCTCACCTTTCACTGGGGAGGCACATTTCCTAGAGACTACCCCCCCCCCCACAGAAGGAGTCCTGCCACACCATCCAACCCTAGCAGGGTGTAGTTTCAGATCATTTCCCAGGACCAGGAACCTCCTCCATCCCCATAGTTCCTACCCTGGCTGCTAGGTGTTCGTGGAGCAGGAGTTCTCCAACTGCATGATGCTACTTCAGCAACTTTCCTACAGCCACTACCAGCTCTGCTCACAAGGCCTGGTCTTATCCTGAGACTGCCCAGCCCTCTTCCAATCCAGAGGCCCCCTTGCAGTCATGTGACTGCCTAATTGGGCCTAACCACACCTGCTGGCTGCTCCACAACCTGCTCAAGCTCCTTAAAGTGCTGGGCACCACAGGTGCTCCGCCACAGCCCTATTAGGAAAATTAGGGCAAAGGAGGAGCCATTACCAGAGAGGACTATAGTGTGGTTGCTCGGGGGCTGCAGGGGGGCGGTCAGGAAGGCCAAGGCGGAGATGGACCTGGGACTAGCTACCCGGATCAAGGACAACAAAAAGTCCTTTTTTAAATACATAGGGGCCAAAAAGAAGGTACTGGGTAACATGGGGCCCCTGCAAGACACACTAGGAAATCTGGTCATCACACCAGACAACAAAGCTAACCTTTTTAACACCTTCTTTGCCTCCATTTCCTGAGCAGGGACCAGTTTAGGGCCCCCGCACACACACTGGGACCCCCTCAGGCCCCAGGGGAGGCGCACATAGGCCAAGGGTCAGTGAGGATCTAGTTAGAGAACTTCTGGAGGGACTGGATGTATTTAAATCAGCTGGTCCAGACGATCTCCACCCCAGAGTGCTGAGGGAATTGGCTGAGGGCATTGTGGGACACCTGGCACGGCTTTACGAGCACTCATGGTGCTCTGATTGGTGGCAGAGGACTGGAAGAGGGCCAACATGTTTCCCATCTTCAAAAAAGGGAGGAAGGAAGACCCAGGGAACTATAGGCCAGTTAGTCTTACCTCAATCCTGGGTAAGCTTTTTGAGAGAATTATC
>NW_017728997.1:2863286-2877502 GCF_001723915.1 Gavialis gangeticus
GGGAGGTGATCCTCCCCCTCTATGCAACATTGGTCAGGCTGCAGCTGGAGTACTGAATCCAGTTCTGGGTGCCGCACTTCAAGAGGGATGTGGACAACATGGAGAGGGTCCAGAGGAGGCCACTCGCATGATCAGGGGGCAGCAGGGCAGGCCCTATGAGGAGAGGCTACGGGACCTGAACCTGTTCAGCCTCCACAAGAGAAGGCTGAGGGGGATCTAGTGGCCTGTTACAAACTAGTCAGAGGGGACCAGCAGGCATTGGGGGAGCCCGTGTTCCCCCAAGCACTGCCAGGAGTGCCTAGAAATAACAGTCACAAGCTGGCAGACGGTAGATTCAGACTAGACATCAGTAGGTGCTACTTCACTCTCAAGCCGGCTAGGATCTGGAACTAACTTCCAAGTGAAGTGGTGTTGGCCCCTACCCTGGGGGTCTTTAAGAGGAGGATAGATGTACACCTTTTTCCTGCCAAGGCAGGGGGTCAGACTTGATGATCTGCTCAGGTCCCTTCCGACCCTACTAACTATGAAACTACGATTGAAACGCCCCTCATGGGGAATTAAATACATTCCCCTGCTATTGGAAACAATAACATATATTTAACAACTGCCTTCTTGAAACTGGGTAGGCTTTTTTGTTCCAGAACCTTCTAATTCCCAGCCTCAATTTATGCAAGGCCAGTTTGTATTCAGTGGTTCCTTTGCCACTGTTTTTTCAACTTGTAGAATGAGTAAATGGATGTCCAGCAACAAGGATCTTCACACAACATATGAAACTGAAAATGTTCTGTACAACTATATATTCTCATTCAGGAAATGTAAAGAAAAAGGGATTTGTAATTCTTGTCCCTACCACATACATTGCCATAAAAATATATCAACATTAGGCAACAAGAAATATTTTTAAAATCTTTTATTAATTTATTTGACTGTTTCTAATTATAATTGGCTTGTGAGCTTGTTTTGCACCAGTTTGTTAGCAAGTGTTAGAAGCCTGTATCCCACTGCTGATGTATTCCTTCTGAGTCATCATCACAGATGCAATTCTCTGATACTGTTTGGGGAATAAGGGCTCAAAATTGAAGTAATAGGGTGGAATTCTGTGTTCTGTATTATACAAGAGATCAAACTAGCTACAAGGTGACAAGATGCTCTAATGATCCCTTCTGGGCTTAAAATCTATGTATCATTGAAACTTCAGAAAATGTGATCCTTTATACAACTCGGTCAATTAGCATGGCCCCAAAAATTTCCCAGAGGTGTTGAATGTTCAACAGGGGATGCTCCAGCTTTACATGTATAACTTCTGTCCAAAGAAAAAGGAAGAAAATGCTATAGGTTTACAGTTATGATCCTTCAAATGCTTTGTCATTATTACCGTGTACATTATTATAGTGCACTTTGAGTCACTCAAATTGAGAACTTTTAGCTAAAGCATCCTAATTTCAACATTTATTTCTTCATAAAATAATAATAATGAAATAGAGCACCCAGCACATGAGCTCATGTTTCTTATCTCTTCTGATATATTATTGTAAAACAGCATCCTCAAGGGATTACTAGTTAACAGGTCACCAATACTTGAGGCAAAGGAAAACATACCATGTGTATGTTCCCTTCAGTCTAGTTGAAAAACTGGTCTATTCCCACTCATGGTTTTTCAATTCCAAATTGTGTGTGTGTGTGTGTGTGTGTGTTTGTATCATACCACACTCCATAAGAGAAGAGAGATAGGTTACTTGCGCATATAACAAGGCCAACAGTAAAATGTTGTTACGTGAAATGGTCTTTAACCCTTGTATATACATCAGACAGAAATTGCCAAAAAGATTTCAATAAAATGACAAAGTATCATAAAAAGGCACTGCAAACTTTGGCTAGTCACATGGAAGATGGGTGTATATCTAAAACATAGCACCAATATTTGAATTATGATGGGTCTGTAGTTGTGCTCATTACTGTCTGTAATCTCTAATTGGTCTTACTGTTAACTCTTTACTTAATTTCAGCGGTATTGCTATGTTCAAGCTTACAGTAACTCCAGTTTAGGACTTATTAGTTTAGGACTCATCCCACTGAAGGCAATGGGAAGCTATATTACACTGTTCCCTCAGACCAACTACAGCGGAAAATCTTTTATCTTAATGAATCATGGCTATCTCACTAAGTAGTATTAAATGTGGAAATGCATTGGTATGAGCTAGCTTGAATAAGCCACTCAAAATAGCAGAAGCTTGCAAATTTAACAAACCTGCCAAAACAGTGTAGAAGACAACTGGTACACACAACATGTCCTTTGATGGTCCAACAAACCACCAGATATCTATTACCTTGCTCAACGGGGTCTTGCTTCTACAAACCTACCCTATGCAATGCATGAAGCATGGTATCTGAGACACCTTCAGTCTCTCCTCTCTGAACATATTTTGACTGTGGAAGTGACAGGTCTTCCCAAAGCCAATGAATCCAGCAGTTGTATACATTCTCTGATTACTATTTGTGACAAAACCATCTGCACATCTAAGCAACATTTTGGCAAAGCTTCCTAGAGATCTTGGCAGAAACTGTTTTCTTAACCTAACAGAGTTTTCATCTAACTGAACACAGGGTGCGTCTACATACGGTGTCAACTGCTCAGTAGCTTAACAACACCGCATGGTACAGTGCCAGGCAAAACCTGTGCTAATATACTGCGCTGTTAGCATCTGTAAAAACCCATGTGCTGGCACTACTGTTCAGTAACACCAGTTACTGGACATTGCTTTAGTATTTAATGCACAGTAACTGATTTAGTACTTAGTAAACTTAATGCGCAGTAACTCCAGTACATTAATGAATGTGTAGACACCCATTGTAGCCAGATCCAATCCTTTTCCGTGCAGGGATCCTCACGTGAAAATTCTTTTGACTTTTCTGTTAAGCAATTCTATTTCTTCCATAGTTTCTTTCTATCTGTCTGCTTCTGTGTTATCACAGTCAGAAGCCTTTTAACAATAAATAAGTAAATTATACTTTTATTTCTTTGATGTACACCCTACAATGCTGTTGCATTTTTAATGTTTACATAAACCACTCTGAAACAATTCATCATTTGTCTGACCTAATATTAAAGCAATATCTTTTCAGGAACATGTTTAAACCATATTTTTTTAAGAAATGAAAATTCTTTATGAGGACTTCTTCCTAACTTGTTAGTTGGAAGTTGGTTTAATTACATTTGAGCTGGCTTTAACTGATGTTTACAAATTCAGCGGATATCAGTATGCCAGGCCGGGATAGACATTTTAGATTAGCATGAAACACTATTAGCTGGTTGGCTGTGGTCCAGAAAAACCTCTGGCAACAGATATTATTAAGAAAGATGCTTTATAAGTGCAACATCAGTGCAAAATGAGACATAAGAAAACATCAAAGCCATGAAGAGAATGCAAAGCCTTACAAAGCCTGCTGAACAAGCTAAAGAAAATAACAATCATTTAAGCTACATTATTTAGAAGACTTTAGGAGATATATAATGGAAATGTATAAAGATTCAGTTTAAGTAATGGGAGGAAGGTATTGCCTTAAAGGGATTTATAGGAAGAAAAAAGAAGGGGGAAACGTATGCTCAATATTTTTTGCATTTCAAAATCATTAATAACAAATATTTTAGATATGTGAAAAAATGACTTGAAAGGATGCTGTCAAAAAAAAAAAGCAAGGACTTTAAAATCTGTTTTCCTAGGAGTTATGCCCTCCAATTTAAAACAAAGAGTGTAGCTTCCCTGATTTATGCTGTTAATTTACTCTTACATTCATTCAATTTGAAGAGTAGATTACAATGTTTTTCAATGCCCATGGCTATGCTGTGTCTTTTAGCAAAGAAAAGGTCTAGGCTATATTATTTTGTGATTTATTTCACAAATGTACTATTGTTTACCTCTGCATTTGTAGTTTTATGCCATATTCAGGACTTTAACTACTGTCTTCATGTGCCAAGCCATTTCGCTTTTTGATCTTTATGAACAAAACTGAACGATTTATTTGAACGCCACTAAACATCTAGAGGTACTTGTTGAAAGCAAAACCTCCAAGCAAACAGTATGAAACTAATCTGTTACTTGTGCGACAGAAAGGAAATTACAACTCAGCTGTCACAAAGCTCATAATGCAGTCCAAAAAGAAAACAAAAGAAAAATCAACTAAAACAGAATAATCCTGAAAAGAAACTTTTTATGTGTTTGTTCATTTTATGCCTGGGAATTTCAGTTGCAAATAATTCCCTTCTATAAATACATCCTTAAGAAATACACCAGCCCAATACATGTTGGTATTGGTAGGATAGAGCCACAAGTCTTTTAACTTCTGTGGCAGGGAAAATCTGCCTGATCAGTTGATTGAAAGTACCATTTTTTTATTTTGATCATCACCATCATCTGTTATCTTGTCTTCTTTGAGCCTTAAAAGAAATTGCCTATGAAGGAACTGGAGGGATTTCAAGACCTGAATGAATTATTGCCAAAGCAGTGTGAGTTTGGAGGCACCATATTTTCTTCAAGTTTGGCAAAAGCTAATCTTCATCTGTGAGGTTTGCTTGTCTGCCTTCTAAATGAAGGAAAAAATGGTCTTAAACATGGATGATTCTGTGAGAACCAGTTACTCCACCCAAAGGTGTAACATTTACAGGCTTTGAGTGCATTTAGGAAAGCTCTCTAGAGTTCAGAACTGCCAGCTCAATAGCTTTGATGGATAGATTAGCTGCTAAATACCTATCCTCATTTGGCAGCTGCACTAACTTTCCATTTAATAAACTGAGCTGCAGTTTTCTTAAAGCTTACTTTGGTTTATGTTTACCTTGGGCACCCCAAACACTTTTAAATAACTGTACAAGTACAGTAAAGGAAACGTGCCTTTAAATCCCCTATTAGGCCAGTAAAAACAACAACAACAAAAGGTGATATGTGTAAAAGGTTCTGATTCCCAAATGGCCATTTTTTTACTTGAAAACCCTGCATCATCTGGAATCCTTCTACTTAAGAGCCCAAATTACGTGGGTTCATAGTGACTAAACACAATAATGACTCTTTAGATCCATCTGTCCAGAAGAATGCAATGCCAGGTAGAGATGTTCAGGCTAGCTCAGAAAGAGTAGCTCAGATAATAGAAGCATTGGGATCCCACTGGTGGCACTCCGTTTAGGTTATTATACCCTGCTTCTTACCTTTCCCCCAGCTCACTACTGAGACCACAAAGCAGTAGTCTATACACATTGAGTATAGGTCCTCCTGTTCCTGTATTCTGGCTTCTGAGGTAGCATGGATTATATGTAATTTATAAGGTAGATTTTATTAGTCTAATTTATATTAGAAATTGTGGCTTTCACAGAAAGCTTTACTGCCATTCTGGGATTTACAGTATATTGGGACCTCTGACCAATAGCAAACCCCTTTGGGACATAGTAGACTCTTCAGTAGCTAGAAAGCAGCAACCTGAAATGATTACTATACAGCTAGACAAAAATGATTTGGGATTTAACAAAGAGGTTGACTTAATGGTAAGAGACAAGAGAAATGCAGGGCATATCCAGGACATTTTCCTGCTTCTGAAAACCTGCAGCCAAGAAGGTATGATAGAAAACCATCAGGCCTCCAAGGTCAAATGCGCGAATCACTGGAATGAAGAGGATAAATAACTACCTGGCAAATATCATACTGATTAATGGGTTATTCAGAGAAGGTAGAGTACACTTTTCCATCAATGGTGCAGACATATTTTTTGGCTGGTTTTAGATAGGAGATTGTTAATTATGGGGAGAAAGCAGCCAAGCTAATTGCTAATGACTCCTTCTGGCAAGTATTCACTGTGGATAGGAATTCCCTGATCACCAAAATTGGAAATGAACTAATGTGAAAGTATCCAATGCAAAAACTGGATCAGAGCGTTGTGGGTCATAATGTTCATATTCTTTAGCCATCTGACAAGGTGAGTAGGGGGAAGTCCCCGCAATGGCAGCCCTCCATTACATGCAAACAATTAAGGAAGGAATTGAGGCCTCCCCTGTACAAGTTATCACTAGATCTCTCCTGGAATGTTGTGTTAATGAAGTGTGGCATAATTAGGCCACATCCCTTGCACCTTATTTGTCTTTCCAGGTCTGGGACAAAGAGAACACTTAACTGTGCACTGAAACATGACAGTGGTTAATACAGTCAGCATGACTACCAAGCTGAGAGAAAATACTGTGTGCCATGGAGGCAAGAAGGAAATGCAAATGGACTCTTCTTTCTTATCTTCCTTTGGGCTGCATTGTGAAAGAAATGTGGCAGCAAAGGTCCAACATGTGGAAGGACACTCAGAGTGCATCTACACATGTGCTTTACTGTAGAGTCAACTGATTAGCTCCACAAGAAAGCATCACCATCTACCTATGCACTGGTATTAAGGCACAGTAAATTAATTAATTCCTCTGTAAGATAGTACTTTCCAGGACAAGTACTATCCTATGGTGGAATCATTAAATGTACTGAAATACATCTAGGTGACCGGGGCTGGCTGGGGCACAAGGATGCTACAACGTGGGGGCTGCCTGTCACCTAGCCCCTCACTATAGCACTCTTGTGCCCTTCCACAGCATGCTGAGCAGGGCCCGAGCAGCCCCGGGCTGGCAGGCTGACCCTATGGGCCCACTGCCAGCCCTGGGCTGCCTCGCCCTGGTTCAACATGCTGCGGTCCTGGGGCAGGTGTAAACACTGTGCCCAGGAGCAATAACCTCCAATGCAATCTGTGCCAGTTTATTGAGTAGATGCACTGACTGTCTCCTGTTTCCAGTCACCACAGAAGCCAAGTTTCTTCATCTTCCTTCATCAGCACTTTGTAGGCTACAGTGGGTGGTGCTGACAGACAGGGGGAAAAGCCACTCTTTATGGTATAGCCTTATGCCTAGTTCAACTAACCTGTAATTGTCTGAGTGGAAATCATTGGTAATTACACTCCCTTTGCACACTCTATCCATTTTCAAAGTGATGTAGAGCGCATAATGCCTTATGGAAGTACACCATTTAAAGCTTTCTCATTAGCAGAGCTGCAGGGATCTGTTGCACAGTCTAATGATTTGTGTACCAAGCTAACTTCCAGCAGGACAGGAGTTCTCAAATTAGAGCAAAGACAAAAATCATTAAATCACTCAATGTTTCACAACCCCATCAAAGGGTAATAAACAGAAACAATGGAGATTTGCAAAGCTAAGGAGGCAACTGAAATGCCCAAACATCAATATGTAAATATCAGCCAACCATCAAGAGTTGCTCCACAAAGTCCATATACAGACATTACAATTTTACAGGTACAAGTGATTGGAAACCAGTCTATAGCCGTAACAGAACAGAAGTTTGGCACACAAAACCGGTGATTATGATGGTGACAATGATGATGAAGCAAGTGTCACCACATTCATGTGTTGGAAACAGGAGGGCCAGAAAGCCAGCAACAGGTGTAATGGTCAATGTCAATAAGACCTTGAGCGCCCAAAAAAGAACCATAAGGGCATTTGTAGATGACATGGTCAGCCAGCTGCAGTTACCATTATTAGAAATGTCTCAAGAGTGCATGCTTGCCTTAAACCGTCCAACGCCCATTCTGAGTGTTTAAGAGCAGTCCAGGCCCTGCAAGGTAGTTGCTATCCTGAGGGGCTGACCTTGGTTTTGGAAATGAAGTTCTTTAGCTGCAGTTCTTGTGCAGCATATTTCCTGTTCCACTGATGGAAGGTCCATGCTGTAGGTGATATGCTATCTACAGATTTGATGAGCTTATTGGCCTGAGTGGAGCACAGGTTCTGAGACTTCAGGTGGTAATTGGTTTTCTGGCTTGCAGCTACTAGCCTGAAGTGCAAAGAATGGTGTGGATCTTGAGATTTGAGACCTAGGGCCAGGGTAGGAGCTTGTCTCTGGATGGCAGGGGGAGGGGAGAGGGAATGCCTGAGAGGACTGGTAAGCAGTCAACTGGGATTGGAGTAAGGCATCCAATAATAGTCTTCATGATGCTGTTATGGCTGGAATCCACTAGTTTAGTGTGTGTGCTCTCACCCCATACTGGTGCACAATACTCAGCAGGAGCATACACAAGTGCCAGAGTGGAGATGTGAAGTGTTTGGAAACTTGCACCCCAGGTGATGCCAGCAAGGCAACAGATAAGAACTCCTCTGCTGTTAACCTTACCCTGGACCCCTTCCAGATGCTGGTGGCAGGTAAGGATCTGGTCCAGCTTGACTCCTAAAAAAAGTCATGGTGTAACAATCTTCATGTGTCTAGTTGCCAATCTTGACTTTTATCTCTTTCTTCACTTGGTTGTTATTCAGGTGGAAGGCTATTGCCACTGTTTTAGTGAGGCTGAGCTGGAGCTGCCATTTATGGAAGTAGTTGGCAAAGGTGTTCATGTCTGATGTCAAAATGGATTCAGTGGCTTCTCATTGCTTGCTTGACTTGGTGAGAGCCAGGTTATGAGGTAGACCCGGGCATAAATGAGGTGTTCCAGCAGCTTGAATGGAATGCACAGGAGGGACACAGGTCTAGCTCTTTGCTTCATCCTTGGGCTTCAGGACTGCAATAATTTGGCCTTTCATCAAATGCGAGGTATCTTTTTGCATTCGATGCAGTTGGAGGTGAACTCATGAAGCTAAATTATCATCATCACCCCAGTTATGAAGAAATTCAGCATGTATGGCATCAGGCCCTGGTGATTTGTTGGTCTTTAAAAGCTTAAGGGCTGGCTTCATTTCCTCAGTACTGAACTCTCCAGACAGGTAAGCATTGAGACTATGAGTCTTGCAGAGCTGTTTAACTTCGTTCTTTATCTGCCTAGCGTATTCCTTGTCAGGTTGACAAAACTGGTCTATACATATAACAGAACAGAAGCTCAGCACACATAGACTGGTGTAAAAATAGCAGAATCCAGTCTCAGATTTGCTCCCCCTGCCCCCTCTCTCCAGCAAAGGGTGAATGTGTGTTCTCTCTGCTACTCATCTAAATTACACTGCTTACAGAAAACTGTGTAACTTAGGGTGCAGACAGAAGTGACAATGTTTGCCTCATTTGGCTACAACAAACAGCTAGCAGCTGTGACTAAACACAAGTGCACAGCTGCAAACAGCTTACAAAATGGCTGATTGGGTGAAAATCTGACCACTCATTGCATGAGGTATCAGATAAAGATGTTACAAAATGTAGCATCTTTTATAAATTGTGTCTGAGGCTCTCCCTGTTTTCAGAATGCAAAAGGGGAAAGGGAGCAGAGGAAGTTCAGCATGGAGTTTTGCAGCCCCTCCTGGAGGATGGAGCAGATGTATTGCAGCCCCTCCTGTGATGGAGGGGGGCTACAATTCACCCACCCCACCCTTCAGCACCAACTGGGGAGCCCCAAAAATGAGCTCCCTCTGTTGCCTTTCCCCCTTCCCATTCTGAAAACAGTGAGCACTGGCAGAGAGCCTGGCCCTTGCTGTGGGAACCTGGCTGCTGCCAGGTGTGGGGAGTGATGCCTGCTGTACCCCACTGCCCCACACTGCATGGGGAAATCTGCCATGAGCTCCCATCCACTCTCCCAGCTCCGCCCCCACGGCTGGTCTGCCCAGCCCCAGCATCCCAGCTATTTAAAAAAATATATCCCCACACTCACCAGCTGCCGCAGTGGTCATCAGGGCCTCTGGGGGCTTGTGACAGAGTCCCCCACACAGTGCAGGGCAGTGGGGGGGGGGCAGTAGGGATGCCTCCCCCACCTAGCAGCAGCCAGTGAGTCTGAGCTTTTTTTTTTTTTTTTAAGAATTGGGAGCTGGGGCCAGGTGGAGCAGCCATGGGCGGGGGTGGGGAGCTGGGAGAGTGGGCAGGGGATGGGGGCTCATGAGAGAGCCCCCCCCAGGGCAGCAGGGTGCAGTGGGGATTGCCCCGCTGCCTGGCAGCAGCTGGTCATTTTTTTTTTTTTTTTTAAAAGAGCCAGGATGCTCCCTTCTGACCCTACGAATTATGAACATATGATGCTGGGGCTGGGAGAGCAGGGGGGGGATGAGGGACCATGACAGAGTCCTCCATGCAGTGCAGGGCAGGGCAGTTTGGAGCAGTGGGGATCACCCCACCCCCACTCCCGGCCTGGCAGCAACTGGTGAGTGCTGGGCTTTTTTTTTTAAAGAGCCAACTGAATTGATTCAGGACAATGATTCAAATCACCGAATTGAATCACTGTCCCTCAAATTGGCTGAATCTGAATCTGAATCGAATACTAGCCACTTCACACAGGCCTAATATCTTTTATGAGACCAACTATATGTTTGCAAAAAAAAAAATTCTTTATTTGCAAGCTTTCAGGTATAGGCACTCTTCTTCGGGCATAGGAAAATATTGTAAAAGTTCTCCTAGGTAGAAATGAAAGTTGATATTTCATATGAGCCTTGAAGATGTGGTAAAATATCCTGTTTGGAAGAGTTCACTTTATGCATATTAGCCTCAGAGAAAAGTTGGTCCCAGCTTCCCCTACCCCACCTGGAGTAACTTGCCACACTTCGGAGTGCACGTGGCAGAGGCACTCCCTGAGAACAAATTCATAGTTTCATAGTTTCTAGGGTCAGAAGAGACCTGAGCAGATCATCGAGTCCAACCCCCTGCCATGGCAGGAAAGAGTACTGGGGTCAAACGACCCCAGCAAGATGTCGCCAGTCATCCCTCAGGAGTCAAACATCCATACCACATATGGATGCAGCCCTTGAGTTCTTTTTAAAGCACTTTTTCCAGCCTGCACAAAACTTGAAGTCTTGATTCTGCTGCGTCTCAGCATTTTCACTCTGATTTGCAATTTCCTTTGCACATTCCCCTGTTTCCTTCATTCTTCTTTCATAAGAGCATATTTCAGATAATGCCCTTTACAAACCTTGAGATATCTGTCTAAAAAGATATGACCTGTTTATGCTGGGGCTGATTGTCCTGGGTTGTGACTTGCATCAAAACAGCATGGAGACAATCGTTTACACACAGTTTGAGTGGCAATTGACTTGAATTAGCCCCAGCTGTCCTGGAAAAAGGTGTTAGCTCAGTGTTTCACAGGTATTTAGTGAAGAACAATGGGTTTGCAGGTCTGTAGAATCCCAGGTTCCTCTGTTTCTTCTCCAGTTCTGCTTTCAGGGCATAGTGGTTCTTTAGTAGGCCGTATGCCATGGAAATGTATACAGTGTTTTCTGGTTCAGTGTAATTTTCTCTTATAGCATGTCCCAGCAGGAGTTCTTGCAGTTTAGATGTACCTCTGTCTATCTGTCTCTTCTCTTGACGTGGATTGGAAGTCTGTGCTATGTAGCCTTGTTTTGTAATATTAAGAAATTTACCCATTGCTGACAACACCCGTAAAAATCATATACAGCTAGGCCAGTCCGAAAACATTTCTTAGCAAAAGTGAAACACCAGAACAATAGCTAGAGAGATGTCAGAAGGGAACAAACTTCAAGATAGGTAATTATATCCTGCCCACCTATGTTCTGTTATTGCTTTAATTCAGCATTTAGCAATTGGCACCAGATTCCTTTGTTGTTTCAGCTGAAGCAGCTTTTGATCTTGTTCCTGCATTCTTTTTTTTTTTCCTGGCAAAAAATTGATACACAGATAATTATAATATTCCTAACTCTTGTGATTTTTTTTCTCATGAGTCTCACAACATTTAAAATTTTTCTTGCAGCCTTAGCCCTTTTAGTGCTGGGGTTACAAGTGAAACATGGCGTTCATTGAAAAACAAACATGTTTCTGATCTTTCTGTCTGCAGAGAAAAGGTTTCAAATGTGACCTAAGTGCCCCAAAAGGTACATAAAAAGAAACCAGAGCATATTGTTTTAAGTCCTGTGGCTTTTTAAAGAAAATATATATTTAAAATCACTGCACTGACAAACCCAAGGTTCAACGAGGATGAGCCTGGGAGCTGAAATCATAAGACTGGTTTACCAGCAATTCTTGTACGAGTGCACACATAAGAAAAAGGGCTAAATTGTCATGTAGCAATCCACCTGGAGTTATGGACAGTTGTCTCCCCCACCACCCTAGGCAAATCAAGGAAAAGACTGAAAATCTGAAAGTCCTTTTTCCTCTCTTCTTCCCCCATCTTCTGGATTTCTCACTGGGTAGAAATAATCTTACATGTGCCAAGTCAGTGTATTGTGCAAGTGGGGAGTATAGCCCATCCTATCCCATTTCCCTCACACACGCATATAGACCTCTCCCATTCTGAGAACCAGGTACATGGAGCCACAAAGGTAAGTTGTGGTCTCCAGGTGTGCAATGTTAATGGTCTCTTTCTTAGAAGTATGTAGAATCTTATAAGGCATTTGTGCCTAGAGAGAGAGTTTGATTTGAACTGAGTGAAAGATTTAAATCTTGTGACAAAGCCATCTTCAAATGAACCCTGGATACTACTACCTAAGGTTATTGCTTTCTTCTGGCACCTTGAATTACAAACTTTTTTAACTTTGTAAACCTGCTATGTAGCTGTCAAGAAATGTAATATAATGTTCTATGAGGGTGGACATGGAAATTGTCTCCCTGACACCTGTGAAACTTTCCAAGTGCCTCCAAGGGCAGGAGAAAATCTATGCTCTGCCTCTGCCTCTGTCTGTCTTTCTGTCTCTCTGCTTGAATTTCTGTTTGGATGGCTATGGTATTGAAATGCTAAAACAGTAAAAGTAGGAAACAGGATATAGCGCAGTAAAGGTCTCATGATGTTTAATCCTAAACCTAATATTTAAATTTGTCTTTTAATAGGTTCCATAGCACCTCACCGAAAAGAACGGTGTAATTTAGACTGCTACATAAAAACAGATGACGCATCTTGTTATAAGCATTAAGGCTCATGCTATGGGTCTAACTGTTGAGGTCCCAAACCTACAGTTATTGGTGAATGAGAATAAATATATTTATATACATTAACATGTTGTTATCTATATGAATAGTTTAAAATATACCATTCCTGAAGTGCAGATGCCTCTTGAAGTCATTTGTTAGTTTTGGAGCTTTCTTATGGAGGTTACCAGATTCAAGATTAAAATACACATACACTAGCCATCCTCCAAAACAAAGAATCAGTAAGTCAAAAGGATTTTCTTAGAATCACAGTGACAACTACAAATCTCTTGTAAAATGCATGGACTTTTTGAATGATGTATATTAAATAGCTCAATTTTGTAACAAGCTTTATATTTGTAAGTAGATATTCTTATTAGGCCAAGAATAATAGGAATATTAATTACATTTCGTATAAGTGGTGTAAAAATGTAATATTGAATATAGAGTGTAATATAGAGATTACGAGTACCAGCTATGAATTTAATATTAGGAGCTATCACTAGTTAGAAATATTGTTCTTGGTTATGTATATAAATATGCTTACACAATCTAGGAAAATGCCTAAAATAGCCAAAGTACTCTAAGTGTTTGGAGGTAGGATATTCATGTTATAGTGAACCCTGGGAATTGTTTCATAGTATAAACAAATTGCAGCATAAAACTTCCCACACTTGAAAGAAAGACGGGTAAATTCTCCTCAGATTAAAGATAATTGCAAGAAGAATGACAAATAAACTTTTAAATTTTAAGATTAATGATCCTTCGAAGAAAATAACACCCAATTTACACTAGAATATGAAGAAAACTGTTATCACTGTTGTTCAAAGTTTCAAAGGGAATTAACAGGAAGTGGGAACTCAAAAGAACTTCTGAAATGATGTTGCTAGTGTTATATATTTTAACGAACAACATCAAATGAGGGAACTGGAACTATATAGAAAGACAATATTGACAGAAGCTTAGCAGAGGCCAAGTACTCTTATGTGCTTGTATAGACCCTACTAATATATCACCCAGGTCCTAATTAGGGCCTGTAGGGTTTACAACAATATGAACAGCAAAAAACCTTAATACTGTAAGAATGAATGTGTAAGGCAGAAGTAACCCCAGAATGGTTGGATACAGCCTGCGGATGTGGGGCTTCAGTGGCATTTGGTGGGGAGGTCTTTGGCTGCAAGCCCCCTCTCCATGCTCCTGTGGAAACAGGCAGTGATGGTAGCCAGGTCCTACTACCTGCTTGTCTTTGACTCAGGGTGCGTTAGACCTGCCCACAGCCAGAAATGTTGCCTACCCCCGGCACCGTACCTAGACTCCTGGTGGCTCGGGGTGAACTTTTACTACTGGGCCCCCCTTGACCAGAAATAATGATGATAATAATCAGAC
>NW_017728997.1:2882502-2892807 GCF_001723915.1 Gavialis gangeticus
GGGTACGTTAGACCTGCCCACAGCCAGAAATGTTGCCTACCCCCGGCACCGTACCTAGACTCCTGGTGGCTCGGGGTGAACTTTTACTACTGGGCCCCCCTTGACCAGAAATAATGATGATAATAATCAGACAACAGAAAAAAAATTACCATTTTTGGGCCCCCTTTCTGGCTGGGCCCCAGGCAACTGCCTGGTTCACTCATGCCTGTGTCCGGCCCTGCCTAACCCCGATGTAAGGGAAAATGGGACATTTATGTCCTAATGAACTGAACAAAGTAAACAGTCTGCCAAATCTCTCTCTCTCTCCCCTCCTTTTTTGTCAACTTATATGTCACTCATAACAATAGTAGTAAAGTAATATTCAGGCTGAAATATAACTTTTAGGTTGACTACATTCCTTTAAATAACAAACATTTTCTGAACAGGTATCCAATTTGGGCTTTCAGCTGTACAGTTAGAAATCAAGAATAATTCTCTCAGATATAATGGAGTGAATCCAGATTTCCACTGGAAACTCAGCATAGGATTTGGTTGATTAATACGCAGGCAAAATGCAAGTGGTGTGAATGCTACACCCCCTTTGAGAATGAATTGTTAGGAAAGAATCTGTCTTTACAGTTCCTTCACTCCTGAAAAAAGAAGGCATTTTATTTACAGAAACCCCATGATTTTCATTGGAATTTGGCAGAGAAAAAGGGCTGTATTAAGAATAATTGAAGCTAGACTGATTTACACAGGCTAACAATTTGCCGGCCCCCTTCCTGCCCACCTAGTTTCTTAGGCAGGGATTTTACTGAGACTGGAAGGATGAAAACCCACAAAACTTCAGCAAAACAAGCATTAATCTAGATGTTCCATATCATGCATGCCAAAAAAGGATGAAAATATGTGAAATAAATGAAAGGCAGCACTTCAGCCTGTGCAAACTAAAGGGGTTCTGCTTTAAAAATAAACATCTAACGTGTGCCTCTTGCCAAAATCCTTGACACAGAGAAGTGCTTAGAAATCATATGTGTGGGTGTAGCAATTGAATCTGGACTCACAAGGGATGCAAATGTGTGTGAAGGTAGAAAGGAGACTTACATGCAAACTGAAAATGTTGTATAAAGATGTATATAGATGTACTACAGCAAACTTGCCTAGGAATAAAGGAGATGGATTCAATCAATCAGCACTAATACAGCTCTCTTTGAAGCGGAGCTGCTAGTTACTCCACCAGAAAGATTTCTGATTAAACGTAATTTGTATGTTCCTAAATGATGCTGAGCAAGCTAATGCACCTAGACTGCTAACATGAGATCCTTTGGGAATATGCCCTATGTCTTGAAGTCCTTGTGTTGTATTTATTTGTAATAAGGGGAAAAATGCTAAAGAATGCCTATTATTAATGCTTACACTTAGCCAGATAGCGTAAGTAATATGTAACATTTTTGCATATCAAACGCAAAGATGGGAACTGGTATTAAGCTGTAAAAGAAAACCTATTTTGCCTATCATCAGAAGAAATGCAATAAATTAGTTGAACATAATATATTTCTTTTTGTTGTTGCTTATTTCCAGTAATATATGCTTACAGCAAGAAAAGAAAACACCAACTTCATTGTGTTCATATTGTTACGGTTTCGTTGTTGCTCCCGTTAAATGCTCTTAGTGATTTCATGCACAGAAAAGGGTATCAAAGTTTTATATTTGTCCTGGACAGGTGCACTGGTAAAGGAAAAGACACAGCAGTATTCCCAAGACTACTCTGAGATGACACCTCCTCACAGACACAGTACAGACATACTCTAGTCTCACTGATAATCAGTAGGCCTTGGGTAGCCAAACGCTGCCTATCCACATGCTCATTTGCGTTCTCATTAAAACGCAACAGAGCAGACTTGATTAATCGTTGAATGAGGTTTAGATCAAGGATCCCGCAGCCATTTGTAAATGTACGGGGGGCTTAATACACATGACGGTGAGCCATTTTAGTTAAAGCAGCTGTCTAGGAATTGCTCTAATTAAAATGCCCCTCTTACCCCCAAGCACATGTATAGACAGTACAAGTGCCTAAATCACTTTTGAAAATGGCACTAATGCTCCTAAATCACTCAGACTCTTTTGAAAGTTGAACCTCTTATCCCATCTTTGAATGTAATGATTATAAACTAGGGAATACAGAATAGCAATCTCAGAAAAGCGTGAACATCAAAGAACAGAGCAAAAAACTAATCTAACCAAAACTGGTTTACAATGCTGGTAAATCAGAGAGACAAATGGACCGTGTATTTGCTATTATAAAAGTCAGGTGGGCATACTGTACGTTTGCTAAAACCTTAAATGTAAAAAAAAAATATAGCCAAAGTTAGAACAAAAGACACCCCATATAGGTAATTAATACACACATCTTTTTACATGTATAAGGTGCCAATAGTAGCTTATTAGACCAAGTTGTTTTGCCACTTTTGAAATCAAATCTATGCTCAAGATTCAAAATTACATCAATAAAGCAAAATACTGCACTTTTCTGCCATTGACCTTACTGTAACTATTGGAAGGATTGCTGCCTCTCAGTAGGAACCTGTTGTTCTTCCAATTACTGCTCAAATGCCAATGAAAACAATCCAAAAATAGTTATTAAACCGCTTAAGAGGTCAGGCTGCCATTGACTATGATAAGATAAATGCTAGCTGTAGAAGTTAGAAGAGTTGGTCTATTGTGCACTGGGGCGGGGAAATGGGAAACAGATTTTTTTCTCCATAGCACCATGGAGTTATTCCTGACTTATGCCCCTCCAAGAGAAGGGAAGGTCAAGTACAGAGTGTGCATTCTGTTAATGGACTCCTAAGTGTGATATAGGAAATAGTATCCTATCTTCTGAGCTTATAATGGAGACAATCAACCAGGTCAGTTTAGTTCTGCATCCAGATAAGTGGCTCAGTTTTATTGTCCCAGTATTATTGAAAGCCTTTAATAGAGCAAAAATGCAGGAGCAAATGCAACCAATGGAATTACATCAGTGTAAAAGTTGAGTAAAGGTCTGATCCAGGTTCCATTGAAAGCAATGGAAAGACCATCTGTGTCTTGGATCAGGTCTTAAGTGAGAGGAGATTGGGGGCCAGAGCAGATACCAACAATAGAAATGGCTACTAATCTCACACTGTATACATTTTGTTCAGTGGTTGAGCCAATGACTACTACCCTTTATGATTGCACGGCTCATGCTTCTAGAGTATGATTATCTTCTGGACGTGTCTTCTCTGATTGGTGATTGAATAACATCTTTGTGACTACTACAGCACTTCTGAAAACAGGAAAGCTTTATTAGGGAAGTATTTAAGGTAATTTTAAGTTCTTTTAATCAGATCTATCAGCTCACAACAAGGAAGAGAGCAAGTGAGCACAATATGATTGCCTACCTTTGGGCTCTACCAGCAAAAGCTCTGCAGACCTCTACTGTTCTACAGACCTCAGTCAGACAACTGCCAGTCTTGGCAGTCAGGTAAGATTAGCACCTTGAGCCTATGTTTAATAGAGAATTACATACCAGAATGTTGAATGTCCCACTCACAAAAGCTATTCACTACTTCCTTTCCTCCATGTTAATGTTTTGCCATCTAACAAATGTTTCATGAAAATAAGACAACCCTTGCTACGTCTGCAGTCAGGATACTTTGTCACTGAATGGCTTACTTGGGGGTCTGGAGGTTTCTTTGCATTCATTTATTGTTTATTTTAAAATAAATGCACCTGCAGAAAGGTACTGAATCCCATTTCTACATATTACAGAAGAAGCTGTGGCAATGTGCCCAGGATCTGGAACATATGGTACATGGGTTATTTGGGAGGTAAGGTTCACACAGCTTGGTAGAAGTGAATTTTCAATTCAGGAGCAGTCCCAGAAGTGATCCATAACATCTCTCTTAATGGACAAGTAAACAGCCCTTCAGAAATTAAAATAATGCATTATATTAATTCTGCAAAGGACATAGGTTGAGCAGTAAACAGCACTAATGTTCATGAAAAAGAAGCCTATTTAGGTCTACAGGGTATTAACTCTGTCCTTTTAAGTATTTGTGGGTCTACTTATTTTAGGTAGCTGACAACAGTGGTTCAGTCAAAGGAGTTCTTTGCTGCTGCATGGCAGGAACAAACATAATTACCATCTGCTTTGTATTCCCAACAGAAGCAAAGCCATTTTCTTTCTTTTTTCAAAGTCAGCTACATGCCATAGAACTGTTCATTGCCTTGATTCAGAATCTGTATTGCCATCACTGGAGAATAAGTTGATATGTATCCCAGTCGCCTTCAAATAGCTAAAATGTTCCATTCTAGGGACATTTTTGCTGCACTTGATTTTGGTTTTGCTAGACATGGTGCCTGGGCAGGTATGAACTGTGGCGAAAAGAGATTTCTAACCCAAATGAAGAACTTAAAAAAAAAAGTTGGATGGCTAAATGTTGTATGCATTGTAAGTGGCAATTGCACAGATGGTACTAGAAGAAAAATATCTATAAGTCTGACAGGTTTGGAGAGAGAGTATTTACACCTGCTGCATGTTTAAACAGGCTGGCTATAATGGACACAACTGCAGTTCTGTTATTTTGCCATTCTCCTCTTGGTGTCCACATTTAGAGAATAATGAGAAAAGAATATACCTGCTGGACATGAATTACTTCTACTCCCTATTACGGTAGGGACACGTACATTTGGAGCTGTTTCAAAAGGGGAACATTTCAAAAGGTCAGCAGCTGTTACCTCCTAGTTTTTACATGTGAACAAGCCAGGAATGATACAAATGTAGCACAACTGCTTCTGCTTTACCAATAGATCAAAAGCAACAGTGTTACTTAGAAACGCCAGTGCTATTAAACCAGTAGGATTCAAGCTCCTAAGTTTCTTAAATGCTTTTTGAAACTTTACCTAAAGTGTGGTAGGTGCTTTATAGGAGACGTTGTTTCATCAAGCAAGCCTACCATCCTAAATTTAGATATTATGTAATATCTAAATCCTAGCTTTAGGTATTAACAAACTGGATGGAAAGAAGAAAGACCACAGGAAGAGGAATTAGAAGGGAAGAAGCAGAGAAGAGAAAGAGCAGAAGCATGGTGGAGGGTGGGAAATTGCAGAGATGGGTAATAAGCTTCATGGGAGCAGCTCTGGCAAAGTGTCTGTGTACAATAATCAGTAAAACGATGTTGGATGAGCATTGGTGATAATGTTGCAAATCTGATTGGTAAGCAATCAGAATAAATGTGCACCGAGAGGAATATCTCCATTTCACTTACTATATACATTTATAGTATTTTACCCAATACATTTATGCTGCAAATATTGAAGATTGTGATAACCCCCACCAAGTTTAACAATACCTTAATCTTCAGGGGTCTGATTATCTTTTAGAGTATTAGAGGAGTAATATATTGAATGAAAACCTGGACTTAAAGCAGGTTCTTTAAACTTTAATAATATTTTATTTTATTTTTTACTAATATTGGACTTTTAAATTCCAAGCAACCGTTCTGTAGCCTTACACCACATCACCACAGCTGATGTCATGTATGAGAATAATGAAAGTCACATTAAGACTTGATGAGCTTTGTCTCCATATGCATAATCTTGCTATAGGTCAAGCACCCAAATCTGAGAGTACTGGAAAGCACAAAACCATCAGCACAGCAATAAAGCCTTCTCCCGTAAAGTATAAAAGGTGCACTGGGGAAGTAGTTAGAAGAGTGATAATCACAGACTCATTGGTGCCTCACTTAAAACAAAGGATGAGAGAGAGACAGTCTTTGCAACTCCAGCTGATTGTCTTGATATTATTTAAAGCAGGAAGTCATTGGAGCACAGACAGTTAAATTATCCATCCAGATGGACATTGTTTGAGTACTTAAGTATCCAAATATCTAGCATTAGCTGAATGTCATTTTGCATGCCTAGAGGGTGCTATGGTCATCCTATTAACATGCACACATTTTAAAAATGAACTCTTCTGCTCTGAGACCAATTTTAGCTGTTCTCTTATATAATGCTACAAAATTAGCTAGGTAGGAATAAAGCACCTGCCCACAAAGGCAAAGCTATTGTATAGTATTCATTGTATTAGCAACACATTTTGATGAATAGAGCACACTCAGAGTAAAGCCCATTTTGTTAAATCTATTACTTCTGTTATTACTATACTGAGTATAACTGAAAATTATGTGGCTAAAAGAAATGAATTGGACTGAGTGTGTCAGTGTATCCAGTTTACTGTACAGTCTATTGATAATACGATTTCACCTTCATTTTATGTTTTGACTACATCCAAGTACATTTAATTGGATTTTTTTATGGTGAGTAAACCAATCAATATGAAAGTAAACCGTCTAGACAACAAATATCCACAGTTGTGAGAGCAGTTTGCTGGGGCAGTACACTAAAGTATGTACTCTATATGGATAGTAGCACAGTTGTGAAGCATTCGAGTATCTCTGAGACAGCTGCATTTAAAGGATCTGCCCATGTTTCACTGAGACACACGAGTTTGCTTTCTCAAATCTTTTTCATGTTTCTGGGCCTTAGTAATACAAAAGAAGGACAGGAAGTCTCTGCACCACTGCTGAGATTTCACGTGAAACATTTGTTTGAATTATTTTCTTCTTTGACATACAGTCTAGGTTGTCCTGGACCTGTTATGGTAAAGAACAGTATGAAAACATTGACTCAGTCCTGAATGAAGAATAGGGAATGAGTTTACTTTGCTGTCCTGGGATATATTTTCTTCTGGAATTATTACCATTCCCACCAGATAGAGCAAACCCCTGGAGTTTTCTTTGATATTAAGCAACAAGTAGTGAGGCTGCCATGGTCCTAAAAAAATGTTGTCTCATAGGGTGTAGCAAGAATGTCATTGTGGGCACTGTCAGGGTGGCCCTGAAAATATATTAGAGGTTCACTTTGTCTTCTCATCTACTTCCACTAATTAAAAAAATATGTATATGGGTCAGCTTCTCAGCTGGTATAAATTAGCACAGCACAGTCACATTGTTATCAATTAAATCATGCCAATTTAAACCTTCTGAGAATCTAGTCCATGCATTTTCTTTGCAGGCATAAGTCCTGGGTGGCACTGTAGCCTATATCTAGGCAATAACTTTCTCGGCATTTGTTTTCACACTCTAGTTCACGCACCAAACATATGATATTGCATCCTTTGGTAAAATTTCAAAAATCTCTGAGCCAGAACTTCCGCTGGTGTAATGTGGTCTGCCTCCTTCAACAAAGCTACCATGTCCACAATTAATAGCAGCTGGGAATCTGCTCTCCTCTTTTTGATGCATAAAATTCATGCTGTGAAAATATGGGGCAACTATGTCAAAAAAGTCCAATTCTCATGCTGGACCCTGAACTTCCACTTGATCATTTTTCTTAATGGGCATCGGTTGCCTCCACTTGTAGCCAGAACTTTGTCCCAGCACTGCACCAGGGAATGGTGTACTGAGAAGTGTGCACACATTGTGATCACTACCTCCCAAGTGGAGCTTGTTCACTAACAGATACTGCCTCTCAGCAGAGCTTGCTGGAACATGCACAGGGCTGCTCTGAAATGGCTATATGATTCTGATTCATGAGGTAGTTTTCATGGATCAGACGCAGTGCTTCTCAGGATGGCGCTCTCAGGTGGTTCTGGGATGGTGTGGGCATACCCCATGAGCTGAGTTATTATGGCTTTATCCTCCTGCACCTGTTATTCTTGCTCTTGCTGGCATGACTGCATTATTGCCCCCCACTTGTCTTGTATCTGTCTCCCTTTCCTTCACTGACATGTGCAGGAAATTATTTAGCATATCTTTGCAGGATTAATGTTCTAATCCAGGCGCAGTGCAGGACATTATGGATTGGTGTCAGTGGCCTTGTAGAGATAACAGCACTGTCTAAAAATAATTTAAAAGGATGTACTTTAGACTTTGAAGGGTCTGACTAAGGGTTTAGATTTTGTTGGTTTTCTCTTTTATGTGTAGGTGATTTGGGGCAAGTGAAACTGAAAACTAAAACGTGGTATAGAAGTACTGGAGCTAGCTTCAAATGAGCTAGTTTAGGTTCCCAAAGCTGTACACACACGGGGTTAATTAATCTGTGCTATAAGGGTTGGGCCATTTCTGGTTAGCTGCATTAGCTGGTTTTGAGCTAGCTCATGTGTCTCTACATTTCAGTCTGCAGTGCATACATACATCTCCTTAGCAATATTACCTTCAGATCTGGGAGCGACAACTCTTAGTGGTTCCAAGTTCTGGTTAAATACATGCCAAAAGTTAAGGTGCTTGTGCAAAACTTCTCTACACTATCATAAACTCCACACATGGATTATATGTTCAAATTTATTCCTGATGTTCTTTAGAGGAAACTTGCTTGTCTGTGCTATTGAAAGCATATCTTTATACACTCTTGTTCAAGGCTTTGGGTGAAATCCTGGCCTGACTGAGGTTAATGGGAGTTTTCCCTTAACTTTAAAATAGCCAGTATTTCAGGTCTCAGGCTTTGGATTTTTGCTCATTGTTATTGCCGCAAAACACAAATGAATCCATGTCATATTGCTCCATTCCCTCTCCTCCTTTTTTCCTGTGTGGTTAATATCTTTATATTATTGCTATTATTTCATACAGTGTTTATTTTCTATCTTCCCTTCAAAGAATAAAGATCTCTCTTATAAGGAAAACTTGTTGTGGTAGTAATCATAACAGCCTGTAAAGTTGTCATAATTTCATATCTACTTGCTTTTTCTAGGATGTCACCTTGGTCCAGTTTCTAAGCACACCTGAGCCAAAGTCTTTACACACTAATTTCAAGCAACAAAACCATTTATTTTCTTATGTTCTTTGCTTCACTTTGAATTGAGTACTTACTGTTAGTGAAAATGAAATGTATGACCAGCATATTTAAAGTGTCAAAGTGATAACAACAGAATGTTTCACTCTCTTCATATTTAGTATCTCCGATATCAATAGACATGGAATAATGAAGACTCAAAGTCGGGCATCATTCATGAAATGAAAAATCCTAGCCTTACTGGTCAGAGACAATACAGCTTGAACAGTTGGTGGGGAGCTGCTAACATGATACAAACCTTTGTGATCATGATTTTCTTGAGTGACTTCTAGACTGTTAACATGACACCATTCAGAAATTAGGCTATGGACTTGATTCATGAATTTACAAAAATATTTTTTATAAAACCATTTCACGTCAACTTTTACAGAAGAAGGAATAATGTTGACTTAAAGCTGGTTTCTGAAATGAAACAAGAGAGATAAGCCAAGTACCATACATACACTTCAACAAGCTTCAAACAAATGGAGAGAGTATATCTAATGGTTAGACTAGGATACTGCAAATCAACATGCCTAGGCACTGTCGCACAAAGAGTATTGAATTAAACAGAAAAGCACCCGTTTAGTTCAGCAGATTTTATGGGTTCAGGCCCATATACCTGGTTAGAATTGAAAGAATAACACATTAATATTCTTCAACTGCAAAGAACAATTGTCCCTAATACAGATTAGTTCTTATCTTTGCCACCATGAACAAGAGGAATGGATTAGTGAAAACATAATTTGTAATGCTATAATTGAAGCTCATTGTCCACACTACCGGCTTCCAAATGACAGTTGTTTTCTATTATGAATCTAAGGGGCGAGTTGAGTTCTGTATCTTAATGCATTTGGCTTTCTGCGAAGTTTAACCTTGACTCAAGTTCATTGGATTTATTATAGGTGGCACTGGGATTAAAACTGCACTATAATCTTACAATGAAACTAAACTTTTGTCTGTATATGTATATAAACATGTGTAGCTATACCTGTTTGAAGTTTCTCTGAGGTTTTTATAGAGAGTAAGATGGTCACAAACTGTGCCATAAAGATTAACGCCTAGTCATAAAACTAAAAATAAGATGCTTACATAAATTTGAAATTATTAGTACCAATAAAATTCCCTGTATATGCACCTCCCCCCAACAAGTTCTTTGTGATCATCCTTTGGTTTGAAAAAAACATTTTGGGACTGGGGAAGGTAAAGCACTAAGGTTAATGTATCTTTCAAAGGCGTTTAGTAATAGACAGTTGACACTTGTCACCCATAGTTCATTTTGAACACAGTGGATTATCCTGATAACATTTACCATTTCAAATCCCTGTTCTAATCTCCTGATGCACTTTACTCGTTCATTTTATCTATATGGCTGCTACATTTTCATTTTTCGATTCCAGGTTAATTTAAAATACCTATTCCTTTTGTGAGTGTCTCAAGTAACCAACAGAGTGCAACGTATCTTTTATCTGT
>NW_017728997.1:2897807-2915319 GCF_001723915.1 Gavialis gangeticus
TAGTAATAGACAGTTGACACTTGTCACCCATAGTTCATTTTGAACACAGTGGATTATCCTGATAACATTTACCATTTCAAATCCCTGTTCTAATCTCCTGATGCACTTTACTCGTTCATTTTATCTATATGGCTGCTACATTTTCATTTTTCGATTCCAGGTTAATTTAAAATACCTATTCCTTTTGTGAGTGTCTCAAGTAACCAACAGAGTGCAACGTATCTTTTATCTGTAAGCTGAACATTTTCATTTGGGCTCAGACACAACTAACATTGAATGGAGAGCTCCTTCTTCAGATGATTTGCTAACACTTTGAATGCTGAATCACAGATGCTGAATCATGCAGATTGCAGTTCAGGGAGTTATATAAAGTTATGGCTATATTGGACTAATTATATTGTATGTAGTTGTATGAATAACTATAATTATGCAGTCCATTGCTGTACTTCAAAGGCTTTGAGATAAGGGACAAGTTTTAATATTCTGCTGACAAGCATGTTTATTGATCACGTCTTTTTCAAGATGCCTATGATGTATCTTTCCTTAAAACTGAAAACCTCATAAGTCACATAGAAACTGAATTATGTTGGGCCCGATCCCAAGGTCTTTAGTCAGTCTTTGCCAAGTCAAAATATCATTAATGTTAATGAACCAAACGTGCTTTTGTTTACCCCTCAATGTTCTGCTGAATAACTGGGATAATATTGATGTAACTAAGAGCAGAATTTGGCCCCTGGAAATATATTCTGCTATTAAATTACATTACTGTATGAGAGAGAAAGAATTTAGTGAATTATTATACATTATTTAATCTACTGTATATCACATGTAGAGAAACTACCTTATTTCAATAGCTTGCATTGTATCTGCAACTGAAACACCCCAATGGATATTCTTTTCACAATGGTGTTTAAATAACTATCTTATATCAATATTAATATCATCAACTGAAATTGCTAATAATATGCATGATGATGTAACACCTTGAACCACTTCACTACTTAATTATCCCTTTTCTGATTTATATGAATAGTAATCCATGCTCATTACCAAATTTTGCCATACTTACATGTTCTGGGATAGGAAGATTAACATACCCAGAAGCAAACTCAGCCCCTGAGAACAATAATAGGAATCAAAAAGCTTTCTATTTATTATATGTTTGTAAATACACAATTTGCATCAATAGTAGAGCAGGAGCCTGAGTGGCAGAGTGGCCTGATTGGGAGCAGGGCCCAGCTGTGCTTCATAAGAGCTGAGCCCTGAACTGTGAAGAGGCAGCAGTTTGCTGCCAGCAGCTGGGGAGAACACCACCTGGCTGGGTTGCTGCTCAGAGCAACACCTTGGAGTTGGGATATGGGGTAGGAGGAGGCCCTATGGTCCTGGGCATGACAGAAAGCTACACCCTACTGGGGACGGGTGGCCTGGTGGAACTGTCTGTGGCAGGACAGTCCCCCAGAAATGCCAGGCCATTTACCTCCCTGGTGAAAGGCAAGTATGGGGCATCTCCTAACTCCAACCCCATATCCCTGGTGGGTGAGATCAAGTAGAGGGAGCTCAAATTCACTGAGAATACTGAGGCAAGGCCCAGGCCAGTAGAGGGACCTGTAGCAGTGCCCAGACTCTCGGTGGAAGTCTGAGGCTGTATATAGGAGCCAGCATGAAGCTGCAGGGGGGTGGGGCCCTGAGCCTTGGGCAGCTATTAAGGAAGCTTCTGGGGCCAGGGAGGGCTTGGGAACAGGACTCAGAGCCCTGATCCCAGAGAAGGGGTTGGAGCCCTGAGGTGCGGGGTTGAAGCCCCGAGAGTGTGTGCGGGCTTGGAGTTCAGTATGATTGTGCGAATATGTGTGTGTGTGTGTGTGTGTGTGTGTGTGTGTGTGTAAAGAGAGAACCCAGTGCTAGCTAGCTGGAGAAAACATCTGTGAGGCATAGGATACAATAAAGGAAGGTATACATAGGCCCTTGTCATCAGGGCAGATAAATGGACAGCCTCCCACCTGATTAACATCAGGTAACGGGTAACATCAAGGCATGGCAGGAGAGGAGGTGGACGGCTAACCCTAAGACAAGTGGGTGGGCCTACATTGACGCTTACTTGACTTGTTACACAGATCTATTATAATTCCCTTCTGTATGTTTCATTTAATCATGAAAGTAGTGTCAAAGTATAGATTACATTAACACAATTAGTTCATATCAGGTTTCATTTGGGTAGAAAACCCAAACTTTGGAGGTCTCAGAAATTAAAAAAGCAAAACTAAACGAAAAAACCAAACCATGTAGATGTCCAAAATCACCATCAGTTATTAAAAAGATAAATATCTTGAGTGTAGTGCAACCAGGAATGTTTTATTTATGCAATGATGCTCTTCATTTAAACAACTAAATGGAGCAAGAATAATGTATGAAAGCTTTGGTATTTGTGCATAAGAATGTATGGCTGAATCAACAGAGTTAAGGTTATGTAACATACTATTTCTTGACCCACCAGCAGTTACCACAGAGAAATGCAGTCTCATCTGATCTGGGATAAGAAATTTTATCACAAATTTCTGCAGACACTAATGATCATATTCATTAATGTTTCAGCCAGTAGTACACACAAGTCTATTTAGTGACATTTGTCTCTAGTGCAGTAACTCCTATGCAGGAATGAAGAAAATACAGTCTCTAAAGAGACAGAAAGATGCACCTTCCCCAGGGAACATACAGGATGGGCAACTCAGAAAATCTGAAAGAAAATTATACTTTCAATCTCTCTTCTCCGTAGCTTACAACATGAAAGCAGACAATTGAAGCCACAAGATGCCAACAAAATCCTATATCCGACTCTGATTAGCTAGTCAAGAATAAGACAGTGATCCTAATTCATTCTGTTCTGTTCTATTTAGGTTTTAACATTGCATGCATCACTGTGATTTCAGACAGCCTAGTAAAGATAAGATATTAGGCACCCACATTCTATCTGTTGAGGTTGGTGATTAATTCCATCAGGCTCCTTACATGATTCCAGCCTATGTCAACATTTCACTTCGAGTCCCAGGGTTAATTTTGCTTTTGTAAGTCATATATACATATATATTTATCTTTGCAGAGCATCCACATTTTCTTTCAAGATACAACGTGAATAGAATACCAATATCAAAGATATATTTCTTGAATAAAAATGGGGAATGCTAAACAAACACATTAGTATGTGACTTGAACAAAATAGCATTTATTACATTTCTCTTTATGGCTCTGTGGTATCGATCAACCTATTCATAAAAAAAATATAACAGTGGAAAAAATAAGTTTCACTAACCACATATTAAAGCAACTTTCAAAAGCTTAGTTTTTGCTGAGTGTCTGGGTAAGGAAACAGAATACTGACTTATTCAAAACAGAACACAGGAGGAGTTGTGGATTTTTGCTTGAAAGAAACTGTATTTTATTTCCCATAAATATTTTTTTCAGACTATTGATCAGGATGTTCCTATAGTAACTGATACAATATAATTGCAGTGATGGTTTATAGAAGTAACCTCAGAAGAAATTTGAGTTCACTGGGTTTTGTCTGGCATGGAGTCCGAGACCATTTTAGTGGCATTATAAAGTCACTCAAGTTATATTTTGTGTTTAGCAAACACTGGTGTAATGCAGAATATTTTTGAAAGATAACTAGCACAGGTACTATGAGACATCATCTAGTTTTTCTTAGGTAGTATAAGCATTGCTGTAGCTTCATTGTTAGATTCATGGTGGAATATTGTGCAATAACTGGGATTATACAGACAACTCAGTATCTACACATTCATTAATGCGCAGTAGATACTGGGCCTTAAATGTAGTACTTGCTTAATGAAGTACTAAATAAATATGCAGTAACTACAGTTACTGAAAGGTAGTGACGGTGAACGTCTTTTTAGTGATGCTACTGCACAGTAGCCTAATCCAGGGAGTGTATTAGCACTGTCCATGCTGTGGCACACTATTGCGCAGTGTTGTTAGGCTACTGTGCATTAAGTATCTCATGTAGATGCAGCCAGCATGTGCAACCTAACCAGATTGATCTAAGTGCCCACCTCTGCATGTGTTCACAGGGCTTCAGAAGGTAGACTAACTTAGCTCGAGAAAGTGTTAACCTGATCTAGCAAATAGCATAACCCCAGGTCTGGAAAAGGCCAGCCACTCACCCCAGCTCTGGGGCTGTTGGGGTGGCGCTGTTCCAACACTCCCCCCCACACTTGCATTTCATTTCATAGACATTTGGGCTGGAATCCTGAGCAGGCTATTTTTAGCCCTCTGACCCCCCTCTCTGGGCTGGGCGCCCCCTCTCAAAGACCTACTAGTCCTCTAGTCTCCCCACAATCCTGCCAGCCCCTCTCCTTGCCCAAAATTACTTACCTTGCGCTACCCATACCTCTCCTAGATTAGGTTTAGGCAGCTTAAAGAAACCCACTTCAACCTAAACCAGATACAGTAAACACTTGTATGTACCCTCTGGTTCTTTGTGAGAGATCACCAATGGCCACATATATCCAATTCTTCCCCAATATTTCCACTAGATATTTATTTATAGTTATTTCTTATTTACTTTATAAGTTTTTTAGAGTTTGGATAGTCATTTTCACTTAATTGACTTTCAATAATGACTATATTTTACCTAGCCCTAAATGGATACCCATTTAGCCACCTCTCTTGTATTTTTTGGATTATAACAATAATCCTGGTATTTGTTGTTTTTGCATTCAAGGACCAGAAGTATTTGGATCCTAAAAGTAGCACTGTTGTCTTCAAGGGAGAGAGGGGTGCAGTCATGAATGGAAGTGGTAATCCTTCCTTAGCTCCGGCAAGAGAAATAGTACAAACTCATAAACATGACCTAAATATGGCTTCCAAGTCATACCTATAGCTTTTAAATACATAATTATCGATGCAGCCTGGCTGAATTCAAATAGGAGTCATTGCACTGTGAAAATTCGAATATTAAAAAAAAACTGTAGCTGCTTCTGAAATTTCTCTGTCAAGAGTTTAAAATAAAATGGTCTCCAAGCTGGGGTAAATAACTAATTAAGCATTTTAAATTTCAAAATAGCTTTTTGGAAGCTGGGTGTTATATTTGTCTACATGATTTTCTTCTAATGAACAGAATTCAAAACTTGAGAGATATCTTGGTTAGTTGCAAATGCACACACACACACACACATTTTATTTATATACATGTGTGTGTGCATGAGTGAATGCAATATAGTTTAGAGATTTATGCAGCTGATGTTCTAAGCAGCTGCTGATTGCTTCCTCCAGCTGCAATGCTGTTACTGCCTCTCCCATTTAACCTTACCCAAGGAAAGAAATCTCCAACTCTCCTTGCTTTCTTAGGGAGCAGCATCACTGGTAATCTGTAGCCCAGCTCCCCCCACCCCACACTCCTCTCACAATAGCTCACCAGAGCTCTATCCCAGGGCCTGGATCTGCACTGTCGCCTCCCAGCGACCCCAACCCTGCCCCTAGGGTCTCAATGGAGACTGGGCAGGGCATGCTTGGCCAGGTGGATGCAATGGGACTGCAGACAAGCAGGGAGTGGTGTCCATGAGTGGGATGGGTGGGGCCAGGATCTTGGGGCAGTGACAGCTCAGGGCTCCAGGGCATTCTCAGCTAGGCAGATGGGACGGGGCCATGGGTGGACAGGAAGCAGTATCCAGGAATGGGACAGATGGGCAGGGGATGGGGGGGCAGCTCTCCCCCTGCCCATCTGTCCCACTCTTGGATGCTGCTCCCTGTCCGCCTATGACCCCATCCCATCTGCCTGGCTGAGAATGCCCTGTCTGCACAGGTTCCAGGCCATTCTTCATGGCAACACTGCCTACCTGCCCACCAGCAGTGGGTGCAGGCAGATGGGTGAGGGTGCCTGAGCACTGGGGTCAGGTCCAATGGTGGCAGTGACACTAGTGGTGGCAGCTGAAAGGAGCCACCACCACCAGGGCTGCTGGGAAGCAAAGTCCAGCTGCCACACCACCCCATCCCCATTGCAAACCCAGGCTGCACATGCCGTGGCCCAGGCTGCCCCCCTTGCCTGGGCCAGGTGGAGCTGAGGGACTCTCTGTGGGTCAGATAAAATCTCTTTGTGGGCCTGATCCAGGCCGCAGGTCATATTTTGCCTGTCACTGTTCTAGGGAAATGTAGCTCCATTCCTCACACAGGCTAAGTGCAACTCCATCTCATCATATTAAGTAGAACTACTTCAGTGAGAGGGGTTCAGGTCAGACAGAAGATGGTCTTCATATGTAACGTGGGCAAATTCCCTATGTTAGGCACATTTAAAGTACACGGGAGTAATAATTTACTAAGACGTTCAGGTGGAGGCTTTATGACTGCAGGGATCAGAGCTCTTGGGAAAGAGGTACTATACTCTGTAAGCCAGTGAAGTTACTCCACTGAGCAAAGTGGACAAGATTTTCTTTTTGTTTCTGAATAGCTGCACTTTGGCCAACCAGTCATTGATGGGTTGTGTTCAGTTTGTAAAATATGAACAAGCGACAAGTGTTGAGAGCCCTGCCTGTGTTCTTAAGGGTGAGATATTTCTTTTGGAAGTGTAAACGTAATGGATTGAAGAAAGCTTGTTGCCTTTTCCCAAGGGGACTGATATTCCACAGCAGGAAAAAAGATATTCATTCCCAACTAGGTCTTTATAAACAACATTTAATTATGTCTACTATCATAGCAGCTTGTTTTATCTCTTTCGTCAATATTTGCCTTTATAATGCAAGGTTTATCTCTAGTGTGCAAATCTAGCATGGTGGCAAAAGGAAAGGGAAAAGTATATTTCCTACACACTGCTTTCTGGTTTAATAATGGAACTTGAAGCCCAAAAAATGTTAATACATGTTTGGATCTAGAAACAGTGGGGCCATATACTAATTATGCACTGGAAACTGCAAGAGCATATTATTGCTCAATAAAAAATTCCTCTCATCTAGTAAATGTGAGGCTTGGTGAAAGAAGCCTAAAATAATATTAAGTTGATACAAGCATGCAAAATCATGCTGCTTATAACATACCTTATTGCAAACCAAAAAAGAATCCATTAATAATTCTCAGTCATATACTGGCTGGCTATCTAATGGTTTTATAAGGCCCTGTCTCCCAGTAGTTAAAAATGGCATATTCATGCCTTGAGTTTCATAGTTCGAAATAACCTGTGTAAGGTAAAGGCCTAGCAAAAAGAAAACAAATTAATTTGTAGTTTTCAGAAGAGAATGGTGACCCTAAGTTCTCCTACAGTTGATAAATCATCCTGCTAAATTGTGTGAAAACTACGAATCACCAATGTTTTTACTCACAAAATTAAAAACACAGCTTTTTCCTATTGACAATGTACCTTAGATTGTGCCTATGAAAATAACTGCTAGTTATATTCATAAACATCGACTCACTTTTGGTGTCCCATTGAAGCTAAAAATGTGAACGCCGGTTTATTACATATCCATTATCTTTTGATCTCTTTAGACACTACAATTAATTATTAATATGTATGTGTCCATGTAGAGTTTTTAGAGCCAGATGATGGTCTGAATCTACAGAAACGCTACCAAAGCCAGTGAAAGTTGCACTTGTTTAACTATTTGGTTAAATCATGAAACTTTGGGTCTAGATGGGCAAAATGCATGCAAGTGGCATTGTGGAGACCAATAAGAAATCATGCTTGCTCTACTTGCTTTCTTACTAATGAAGTACTGCGTTGAGCTCTTTGGGATTGATTCCCAGTTTATGTAAACTGACATAATTCTACGGGCTCCAAACCAATTTATACTGTCCTCAATTTGGCTCATGTTGTTTAATGGCTTTGATGTTTCTTCCTTTCCTGCCTATTAACTTTCATTTTCCATCATTCTTCAGTGCACTGTAGTCGCAGACAGACAAGGTACTTTGGATAAATCTGATATCTTTTATTAGTCTAACTAAGTTGTCTGTACCAGTTGCAAGTTGGTCTAATAAAAGATATCAGATTTACCCAAAGAACCTTGTCTGCCTACGTCCTTAGACCAACACGACTACAACCTACACCCCTATAGTCCCAGAATTTTTTATGCTGTCATGCAAGCTAAAAAAATTCTTCTATGGAAGTCTTCGTGAGGTACTGTAGTCAGAGCCTTTCAAAGCTGTAACATTTTTCAGATTACCACAATGAAGATTTTAGGATACTTTGTGCACTTCAAATTTGGGCTTTTACCTACCATGCTGCATTTCATTGTTGTAGGCTCTGCAGTATAGCCCAGCCAGTTTATGATAGCTTAAAACCAGTTGGTGTCAAACAATTCTGTTTATGATAACAAATGTCATGTGTATACAAGTGTTATTTTCTATACAACTTGTTGCATATAAGAATTGGATCATATCGATTTTAAAGAATTTGAGCCTCCCTGTTTTCTTTGGTAGAAACCACCAAAACTTAAAAAAGCAGCTAAGACTTGAAAGTAATAAAGAAGATTCCTTGGAACTAGTCTACCTGGCTTCACTTTATCCTCTGTATAGTGTAGCTGCAAGATGACTTCTTCAATACCACCAAATGTTGACAAAGGCAAATTAGCGCACAAAATGATCTCTTATGAGGTTGTTCAAGGAATTGTTGAAAGTTTAAATTTTTGCAGCAATGAGAGACATCTGATTGTTGTTACAATCTTTTTGTATGTTCAGAAATTATATAATTCACTTACAAAGTTTGTTAGCTATATTCTAATTCAAAGAAATACTAGAAAAAAAAATTCTGCCAATAAAAACAACCAAAAGAAATTTCAGGTCCACTTTATTCCTAATGTTAATCCATTACATTTAGTGGAGAAAGGATTTTAGCCTATATCATTTAATTACAACACAAATGGAAACTGGTGATGTTAACCATTTCTGCTAAAGGAAAAAAATGCAAATAGATGTCAACATGAGTCTGTAGAAGTAGCTTGAATTGGTAGAAAGCATTGTAGAATCTCTACTTTTAACTATTAATACCTTTTTGAACAATTAAATCTCTTTTGAACAATATAAAGTTTGCATGATATGACAGAAAGGTAGGTTGCACTGAAATGAGAGAGGCAGTGTGATTGAGGAGCAGGCATGTTGAGTAGATAGGACAACGATAATGAAAGAAGAGTGGCAAGAGACTGAAGCTAAGGGGATGGAGGAAGAGGATAGCACCTGGGAAAAGATGGAGGGAAACAGAAATAAAGAGAGCAATTGTACTTCAGAAGCATGATTCTGAGGTGAAATAAACCGGGAAAGGTAATAAGACATACAGGGTCTACACAAGATGCTACAGCAACTTAGCGTTTGTTGGGAAAAACCGTGATGCTGCTGCACAGACGGCATGGCTCAGCACAGGCATCTTCTTTTAGTACTTCCTAAAGTCAGAGACTTTCAAAGCTGTAACATTTTTCAGATTCCCACAACGGGATTACTAAAGGAGGTACTAAAGGATGGCACAGTAACAACATCACCATAGCAACACATGTAGATGCACCCACAGGGGGGAAAAAAAGGAGATTTGAAAAGGAAAAAAAAGTGAGAAATGAGATAAAATGTAGCACAGAAATTTGACTGGAACTGGCCCTGTTGGTTTTCCTTCTTCCCATGAGTTTTCCTTTTGTCCTTTACCTCCTGATTTCCCTATCTTCCATAGTTGCGTATGTAATATGGCTTGAAGGTTTAGGACAAGTCCTGAAGTGTTTACATCAATTTGTGCCGCCTGCTCATGGTCCCAGCTGGATAAAACTATAGTAGAGGATCAGCACTTATTAGAGGTGTCCCTGCTGTGTTACTTTCCCTCTTGCCACATTCCCAGTGCTGTCTGCCAGGTATGTGTATGGGAGGAGTGTTGTAAATGAGACTACGCTTAGGCCTCATACAGATATTTACTTTCTCCTGGGAGAGTTACCGCTGTCTCAGGAGAAAGTGTGAATGAACAGATCTTCAGGCTATTTCTCCCAGAGTAAAAATGACCATTCCAGGAGAAAAATAACCTGGGAACAGTAGCCCTGCTTTGAGCAGGGGGTTGGACTAGATAACATCCTAAGGTCCCTTTCAGTCCTTATTTTCTATGATTTTATGATTCTAGGGTTAAGTCACTCCCAGGAGAGTTTGCCCTGAGAAGCATGGCTCAAAAAGGGGTGATTTTACTTCATGTGAATTAATATCCATGAAGCAAATAACATGACTGCTATTTTTCATGGGTTATTAGGGGTAGGACATAGGAACCGTAACTTTCTCTGTGTTTGGTGGGGAATGCTTGCTTACTCATTGATATGTAAATCATTTTAGCCATTTCTTTGAAGAAAATATACATAAGGTATATGAGATGTATATAATTTCCATTCTAATGCATCTGCAATTCAACAGAGAAATACAATGAGGTATATTTTTATTTCATTTTGATGTTTCAATTGCACGTATATACTACAGACTACAGTGATAACTGTGCCCACAAAATTGCATATAGTGTGTGCAACACCTGATGTTAGCAAGGAAATAATTATAGTACTTATACTATATGATGGGTGTCAGGAATGAAAATGTTACTTCTTACTCATTTAAATATACACAGGATGGCATATACATCTGGTTGGTAAGTACCAACCAGAACCCTATTATAGGTACAAAACTGATAGGAAACAGGATGCAATTAGACCTCCTACCATAAAAGATGTCAGGATTATAACCCAAAAGGATGTCAACATTTTTTTAGAATGATGATGAGGATGTAGAAGTAACTCTCAAAAGTCATTTTGTGGAATTTAAAACTCTAAACCTTTAGATCAGTATCTCCTTATCTCTCGTGAGTAGCCTACATGGTGTTGTCTTGGTCTACACAAGATGCTGTAGACCAAGCAGTGCAAGCAGTGAACTAGGGCAGCATATAACCTATTGGTCACTAATTCTGACTCTCTCCTCCCACCCCCCGGTCTGTTGCCGGGTCCTCATTTGAAAGAATTCTTGTCTCCACCCTCCCTCATCTCTTCTGGGGTACAGTACTGTAATTTTCACACTGGGTCTCAAGCTCCATTCTCTACTGTACCACTTGTGATTGCTCATCAAATCTGACAGGATCCCAGATTTGTGATCAGCAGGTGAATACAGTGTGGCAAATATACTTTGTCACATCAAAGCATTGTTTAATCTTAACAGAACTAAGAAAACATAACAAGTAAAGGGTTTTTATTACAGCAGTCTACATAAACCTGTTCCTGGTACTGAAACCTCTGGTCTCATTGGGAATGACCTTTGCCCCTGCAGTCTCTGCCTCTTTCTCTCGTCTTTTCCTCTCTTTCCTGAGTCTCACGGTTTTAATCACGCATAAGTTCTCTGTTTCAGTTTTATACTTGAGCACTTCCTGAACTGAAAAGCTTAGATTTTTTATTTGTTGGGACCCTTCATAGATCATATATCAGTGATTGAAGCTAAAATTTAAACACATTGGTATATGCATTGTTATTACATAACTGGCAACTGGGGCTATCAGGAACTATTGTCCCCTTTCCAGGTGATATACAGACATTTCCGACTAGAACTAATCCTTTCTGTCTATATACAAGCTAGACAATAACAATAGCAAATTGTATAATATCTCACTTTGTGGTTTCCGTGCTTCTGGAACTGTGGTCTTAGCCTGATTGGGCTCCACTAAAGAAAGATTGATTAATCATTCTTGTTCTGAAACCTCTGAGCCTATTGTCTCCATGCCTAGATTCAGGATTGAGGACAGAAGAAACTAGTAAACTTTGCTGTAACCAATTATGCAGGGTACTATATACATTTTAATGAATAGCCCATTGGACCAATGACAAGCTAGGTCTACATAGCCTCTAGGGAGGTAACAGGGAAGACAGATGTGTTAAGGTTAGACACTGGAGAAAATGGAGTAAAGTTCAGAGTCCCTGCTAAATTCTTGTTCTGTCTGAAGGGAGTTTATATTACTTTAAGGCTCTAGTTATCTAGACCAACGATCAGCATTCAGAAAGAGAAAAAAAAATCCAATTTGAGGCTGGCTAGCAAGAGCTAACAGAGACCCCAAGAAGATTCTAGCTGAGGAAATTCAGTAAGCAGTGATAGATTTGGGAGAGTTTCCTGATCCACCCAGGGTTAAAAAATAAAGTAAGGTGGTTTTTGATGTCTAGAAAATGGTATTTAGACATTTGGTTTGGGAAATTGGCTTATAGGTAAAGTAGATATGCAGTTGAATAAAGGTCCAAGGCAACAGCAAGGGTTAACTGATTTTGAAAAGCCTGTCTGTGACAGTTTCTTCAAGGCCCACTGTGTCTGCTGTGGGCAAGCAGCGAACAAACACACAGGCTGGGAAATTAAAGACATGTACTACACTGTTCCATAACATGAGATAAGGTGGCACCTGGTCACGGTGCCCAACTGCAGGGCCCTTGAGGTTTCTGGTTTTGGGGAAAGAGACTAATTAAGAGAAGACTGGTGAAGCCCAGATTAGGATGTGTGCATGTAATGGGATTGTGAAACAAATGAATGTGCTGACAGGACAGAATGTGTCCAATCAGTGATGCTTATAGATAAAAGGCCATCAGAAGGGGAAAAGAATAAAAAAGAAGGGATTTCAGTGGAACCAAAGGTCTATGAGGGGAAACTGAGGCCACCACGGACAGGAGGCACACCACCAGACCATCTCCCCCACCCCACTATCTGCCAGCTCTATGACTGGTAGATATAGAATTGTTTGCGTTATTCTTATCTACTATCACTGTGTATCAATAAAATTTGCCTATTATTAAATAGAAAGGTCGTGGTCGTGGTCGTGGTCGTGGTCGTGGTCATGGTCGTGGTTGTAGTTGTGGTCATGGTCGTGGTCAGTCTGAGGGTTTGGGTCCACTTGGAACAATATATCTGGGCCATAAATCCAGTGCCAAAAGTTTTAAGCTAACAAATGCCAAAATAACAGGTTTAAACATTGGTGGTTCTATAAATGTTTTCTTGGTAGGGTCACCACAAGGAAGTATTGCTAGCCCCTAGTGTTCAAAATCATGAGGTTTCATTTTCTTGTTTGGGATTTTATTTTTTTTTAATCTAGAAATAGAGACTTCTTTATGTGCCTTATTTTGGTTCCTGTGTTTAAGTTTTCAAACATTTCTGTACAACCACAAGAGTTTGAATATTTTTCTTTCTCTTAAAGAGAACTGAAAACTAATATTCTCATGGAGTATCTTGATTCTAGTAGCAGAGACATTAGGACAAATACCAAACATTGTAAGACTTCTTGTAAAAGGGTGAGTATTAATAGCACTGGGTGCATCTACACATGCAATTAATGTGTCTGAATAAGCACTGGCACAGTTTGTGCCTGAGTTTATTGCTCCTGGATACAAAGTACACATGTACCCAGGACCACAGCCCATTGAGGTGAGGCAGTGCAGCCCCAGGGTTTGTCTGAGTAGCTCAGGGTGAGAAGGGGCCAAAAATAGTTAAAGCCATTTCTCTATTCCCTTTGTCTGGGCTGCTAATCCCACAAGTTATCTATCATTTGGTGATGGGTCATTGATAAGCAAGTGGCCAAGATACCAACCAGAGCAGAGTTTAAGACAAAACAACTGAAGTTTATGATGAAGATGACTAGATGCAAACAAGGATTACAGATGTGGTGAACTGAATAGTATTATTAACTGCAGGGGCAATTGTAGTACATAAATGAGACAAAGTTGCGTTTACAGTCTTGAGCATCAGATTTTCTTCAGTCTCGCATGCTTTACAAATTAAAAATTGTAGTGCTTGGATAGCTCTAAAAGCTGTAAAAGTAATCCTAGGATTAAAGATTATGAGCTATCTAAGAAGGCATGGAGACTGAAAAAGATATTGCTCAAATGGAAGCTCACTGAAGTATATGGCTTATTTTTAAGATTATACATTATTAATTGGAGTTGTTTTCCTGGAGGTTGGATGAAGGCAGCAGGTTGTAACCTAGCAAGGATATGCTGCTTCTTCCGTGAGTTTCCTGAGCCCACAGTGAATGTGGTACAGCAAGTTGTTTTATCAGTGCAAATTACTACCTTTGGCACAGCAGATTAGAAGGCATTCATGCAAAATATGAAGATGAATGGGAAAGGAGAGGAGGAAAAACAAGAAAGCATCTTTCATTCAATTAACGGATGTTTTTACACAGCCAGTATTAAGCATGATGAGGGCAAATTTTCAAAGGGTAAAAATTGGAAAGAATGTACTATTATTTATTTCTAAGAACTAAACACTCCTGTCTTCCAGTTTTTGGAGAACTGTAAAGGAACCATACTATTTTGTACCTATTTTTCTCTTATTTAGGTGCATCAGGAAAGTTTAATTCCTTTTTCCTTTTTAAATTTTTTCAGCAGTATCAGACCTTGTTCTCCACATTTTAGTTGCTACTGGATCCTTCAACAGAGAGATTTGGAGCAGGAACATTTTCAGCCTTCAATGTCAGAGCCTCGTATGTTGAATTTGATTTGAGGAGGTAACACAATAGATGTCCATGGCAGGAAACCCAATGATAGGAGTATTGGTGGAAAGAGAAAACAAAATGGGTGTGAGCATTGGTTTAAAAACCAGAAAATATACAAAATATTTTGAACTCTTCAGCCAAGTCTAATTAAGTAAGACTTTGTTAGAATCCTCTATTCTTTTACCATGGAAACCCCACCTATTTATCAGCTTTTTTCCACCAACTTCCTCCCCTATGTAAAGGAGGAGGTTCAGAAATGCATGCTTTTTTAATGAGAATCTGCAATACATACTTGCAAATCCAAGACCTCCCCATACTTTTATATAACATTCGGCTGAGGCAGAACAAGTTTGTATCTGTTCCAAGTTTCTTTATGTCAGTAGTAGTTGTTTTTTCTGGAAGATCTAGCATGGGAGGTGTTAGAGGTATGCGAAATGGACAGTATTCGATTCAGATTCAGCCCGAATCGGGGACAGTGATCCAAATCAATTAATTGAATTCATTGATTCGTTGAATTCGTTGATTCAATTCATTGATTCAGATCACTGTCTCCGATTCAATGTGGTCAAATCTGAAGATTCAATGCTGATTTGGAGAATCAGCAATTGGGCCATAGACACAACTTTAAATGTTTTTTCTACATACCTTGAGATACCAGGCGCAGCTCGTGAATGCTGCATTGGGGTGGATGAAGCATCCCACAGGAGCATGGGGGGGCCCCAATGCTCAGCAGCAGGCCCGGAAGTGGACTGGAAGTGCTTCTGATCCACTTCTGGGTCCGCTGCTGAGCACACTGGGGACACACCTGCACTCCTGTGGGATGCTCCATCTGCCCCAGCATCGCAGCATTCATAAGCTACCTGCTACCTAGAGGTACGTAGAAAAAACATTAAAACTGTGTCTATGTTTGAATCGTTGAATCTTTCCAATTCTCTCCGAACCAATTCAGAGGGTTCTGATTCGATTTGGAGGGATTAAAGGGTCTCCTGATTCGATTCAGATTTGGAGATTCAGCCACTGAATTGGGCCAAATCTCCGCCGAATGGAATCAGCGACTGAAGCTTTGCACCGTCCTAGTAGGAATGACAGGTTGCAGCAGACACCATGATATGTGATTAGCAGTTAAAGCATGGACACTTCTGAATGCTTTTAATAAGATCAGTATTGTCACAACATAGCATGTAATTCAAAAAGATGTGCAGTAATTTGAAGACTTGAAAGTTCTTTTCTTCCTGGCTGTAACCGGTAGCCTTCATTCAGCAGTGGGCATTTCATTCTTGGCAACATAGTTGCATTGCTGACAATAAGTACTTCTTTGTTTTGTCGGGCAGAATAATGAGGGAAAGGTCTAAAACAGGGCTTCTCAACCTTTTTAGACTCAAGGAACCCCTTGTTAGAATTAAGGCACTCCTTAGAAAATCCCAGTGCTTAGTTTCCTCTCTCTCTCTTTTAACTATATAAAAATAATAGAGTGATTCTTGTGTTGCAAAGAACTCAGAAAAACCACAATAGGTCAGAATATTTTTAATATGCTGAGTTCCTATTTGAAAACTCTGGATGTATCTACGTGCAAGTAGCAATAAACTCCAGCATGGTTTGCACCATAGTCAGCTACTCCCAGCTGCAGTGTTTTCATGTGTGCCCAGGACTGCAGCAATTTGAGCCAGGGTGGTCCTGGGCACACACGAAGATGCTGCACCTGGGAGCAGCTGACCCAGAGCAGGAGGTCCAGGGGGTCAGCCCCAGACTCCAGGTGGCAGTGTCCAATGGCAGAGGGACTGGCTGTGACACAAGGCTGTTATAATGTGGAGCTAGCTGGCAGCCAGCCCCTGCACTGTAGCACCCTTCTGCCCCAGTCAGCCCTGATCAGTCTACACATGCACTTGAGCACATGTAAGTACTCTGCCACAGGACAGTACTTGTCCCAGGAAGTACTATCCTAGAGCAGAGTTAATTGATTTATTGCACCGTAATATGACATATCCAGACTGTGACATTTTAATGCAGAGCTAATTAGGCAACTCTGCAGTAAAGTGCATGTGTAGATGCACCCTCTGCATGCGTCCACATGAGTGGATGTTTGAACACAAAATAAATAAAAATACCTTTTGCTGAATTTCCAAGTGCTGCTACATTTGAAATTATAATTACATTAAGCACAATAAACTGGCAGACGGGCTTTGTCCAACTACCATCACAACATTGTCTACACACAGTTAGACATCTATGTCTACAACTGAAGATATACTTTAAAAAAAAGTCTGAAGAATCAGCTAGGGAAATTGAAAAATATTCTCCATTCCCCATAATGCCATTCTACTCAAATAGAGGAAAAAGTGTTATAGACAGCATGCCAGTATAATTTAGCAAAAAGGATTATTGCTGTTCAGCCCTAATATAATATCACTTGAAATCACTTGGCAGCCTATTTCCAAAATGTTACATGGTAATGCATAGAATGATATTGTGATCCTTTTACTTTTCTAGTCATTGTTCTCTGGTTTTGCAAACCTTTCACCTCAGTAATGGCTACACCAGACCATTCTGTAGATGCTTTTGCATGTGCGCTATTCACTTTCACATCTTAAAAGGCATTTTCATTTCATTCTCACTAGATATATTTTACTCAAGCATTTGAGTGTAAAATGCAAAGCTTTTTTATTTTCTGGATTAATGTTATACTACTTAACATGTCATTAATACAAGATAAGCAAAAACATTTTAAAGGGCGGTGGACACATCTACACATGCATTAATGCACCATAGTTATTACAGATTAAATTTAGTACTGGTAATAACAGATACTAACTAAATACGCAGTAACCAGCGCTACTGCACAGTAGCACCCGCGCATGAATTTTAAGATTCTAATTGTAATTTTCATTAGTGCAGTAGCCCAGCTTTTGCCATCGTGCACTAATGCACAGTTTTCCAACACATAGCAGGATGAAGACAGACAGAGGGATATAAAGGAGCCCAGAAGGGCTGGAAATTTCTAAAGGGCACATTATTGAAAGCTCATCAAAAAGCTGTTCTGACATGATAAAAGCACAAGAA
>NW_017728997.1:2920319-2926667 GCF_001723915.1 Gavialis gangeticus
ACATTAGGGATAGAGATGATGTCCGGAAATTTTTTTTTTTAAGTACTCAGCTAACGTGATTATTTTCCCTAATCCAGGGGTTCCAAACATTTTCCATGCTTTTTGATTTTGAAAGTCCGATTCTGGAAGTCCTCTCCTAGCTCATAGTTAGGTTTCTCGACCTATTTAATATAATGGAATGGTGAGGAAGGGTACATTTCCATGATACATGTCTGCAACGTGGGACCTATGTTTCCTACAAGTACTCTTTTGAGCAGGGCACTTTGACTTAAATGGAAGTGCCTTAAATCACTGACTTTAATAATGATATAAATTAGCAAGCAAGAAACCCTGATTTAAATAGTTAGTTTTAATCTTTGTTAATGTTTGTAGTTGTATTTATTTTCCTAAAGAAAGGTTAACTTTCATTGTTTGTTAACCGTTGAAGATATATTAACTTACAGTGAAAGATAGCATTTGAATTGTCTGGTACTATTGTTTTGGTAAACAGAAGGAAATACTAAGTAAGCATTCCTTTGAGTAATTATGTAGCTCCACATACATAGTGAAGATAAATTCAATAATGTTGGTAAAGTGGTGAGACAATATAATAAGAGAATCATAGAAGTAGGCTGAAGAAAATTAATAATTTTATATCTTGGGTTCAGATTGAATAATATATGATAAATGGCCTTGACTAGTTACTGAATGACAATGAGAGATACTGCAGAAAGTAAGATATGATTAGATACGTCGAGTTTATCACTATGAAATGAATTTAAATTGCAAGGACAGCCTCAAATTTGTCATTTCTTAACATTTGACTTTGCAACCAGAGCATCCATAGCATGGTTGCATGACCTCTTATGTAGGCAAACGAGCTCGTTGTGATCTTGTTACACCACTTTTCCCCCCCACCAGTAAAAACAGAGCACAGTTGCACAATGTTAGCGGTTTGTTTTATCCTGCTAAACCAAACTATTATATCAATGGTCTTCAACTCTGTTCTTCAGTTCCAAGATGAGTCTTGCATAAATAACTTAGAGGTTTTTTTCTTCTCTGTGCAGTATTTCCCTTTTTTTTCCAGATAGCAATAATTTATCAGTTTTAGTAACCTTGTCCTTCCATTGAAAGCTTTCTTTTTTTCGCCGTATTTACTTTCCCTCTCTCATCTGATCAGCTTGTGAGTATACAAGCTTCTTTGAGCTGATTTTTTTCTCCAGGGCACGTGTGTGGAAGCAACAGTCTTGAAAACTGCTGCTTGGCGGCAGTGCTGTGTAGCTCTTGATGTCTCCAATGTGCAAGGCTGGATGTCTCTGTACATCTTCATTTAATATGCTTTCTAATATGCTTTTTAATTTCTTTGGGTTTTAATTTTTTTTTAAGCACAGTCAGTTTTCACAAACAATATCCCTTCTTCTGTTTTTCTATAAACCTCTTCTTGCTTCCACATATTATCCTTAAGCAGGTGTTTTGAAGGACATTATTTATACAAATTTTCAGGCATTCAAGTTTTCTTTGCCCAGTAAATGAATCTGCCGAACAGGGCAACTCAGCCTTTCTGGACTCTTCTACCTCACCTACATGTGACAACTCTAGCTGTGAAGGGTTTGGGACTTTTTTTCAGAGGAACAGTGTGTAGTAAACTCATCAAGATGGTCCGTAAAATAATGTGGTGTTTGTTTGTTTCCCGGATGAAATGAAGATTGTGGGCTTGTGTTTCTACGGATGTGACAACATGTACATGTGTGGTGCAGTTCTCCATATTTCTACATAAATCATAAAGCAAATTTGGCAGCCCATGTTCCCCTTTACTAGGTTTGCCTTGCTCTTGTCAGTTGCCCATAATGGAGAGAGGGCAAACCTTGCTCCTCCAGAGTTTCATGCTTTCCTGCCATCCTTTCCTGTGCTGCCTTCCTCATAGGATTGTATAACAGTCTGCAGACATCTCAGCTATTCATCTGGGGCAGCCTCTTGATTGTGTAGACCCCAGACTCTGGCCTTTACTGTGAATTACATTATAAGATTGTATGTGCATGTGCACATAGCTGGGGTGGGGGGGAGCAGGCGACAAGGCTTCTAGAAAGTATGAACCTTTACCTGCAATGATGCCATGATCCAGCTGTATATATTACCTTGCTTCAAGAATGCATGATCTGTCCCCAGTTACATAATTGTTGCGGCAGGAAAATTATGCTCATGGTCTCTGGGGTACAGATGGCTCTGAGTGGTTCAGTGGTGATGGACAGGTGATTGACACAGAGATCCAGTTGATGGTTGACTAAGGACATGATTGACAGGCGGTGCGATTTTGAGTGGTATAAAACCTGTGTGTGTAAGCATCTCAGCATGAGTATGTCTATGGGGGTGCCCAGGTGCAGGCCAGAGTGTGTCTAGAAATCTGGGTGCTGTACTGTCTTTATGTCCTGTGTGAATGCAGGGTTTGAACTCCTATTGGATTATCATAGGATCATAGAAAGTTAGGGTTGGAAGGGACCTCAGAAGGTCAAATCTAGTCCAACCCCCTGCTCAAAGCAGGACCATCCCAAGTGGATCATCCCAGCCAAAGCTTTCTCTAACCAGGTTTTGAAAACCTCCAAGGATGGAGCTTCCACCACCTCTCTGGGTGACCTGTTCCAGTGTTTTACTACCCTCCTAGTGAGAAAATTCTTCCTAATATCTAACCTAAACTTTCCTTGCTGCTACTTGAGACCATTGCTCCTTGTTCTGTCATCTGCCACTGCTGAGAACAGTCCAGCTCCACTCTCTTTGGAACCCCCTTCAGGTAGTTGAAGGCTGCTATTAAGTCTCCTCTCAGTCTCCTCTTCTCTATACTAAATTATACCGAGGAGAATACTTATATGAGGAAATATCTCCGGTCTTGCACCAGATGTACAACCATTTGAAATAAATAGGACTCTTTCCATTCCTTCAGTGGTTTCTGCCATGCATTTTGTTTGGGTCTTGTCTACTGTTGGTTCTTCACTTGGTTAAACTGTCAAACATCTTACAGTCTTATGAGTTGTTTTCTACCCTAGATATTGGGTGCCAACTTGGATAAAAAATATCCAGTTATCCATGTTCAAGACCAAGTCCATCAGCTCCTTACTAAACATAAAGGGTATGAGAAAACTTAGATTATCCAATAGGTATTCGGCCAGTTCCTCAACTATTGCAAATCATTATGTCCCCACTGGCTTTACTGAAGCTATTCCTGTTTATAAACTGAGGATCCACTGAGGATCTTGCCTTTATCTTCCTGTAAGAATGAGACTTACGTAATCGCTCACGTACATGAAATCAGTATACACTGGTGTCAAAACATTTCTCAGACCCAAAGTCTTCAAGGGATACAGGTGTTTCCGTAACACATCTGTTGCCTGAAGCAACATTTGTATGCTCTAATCCTGTTGTTTCGTTATCCACCAGGAGTGCTTTAGAACCTCAATAGCTTATAATTAGTTTACCTAAGGGGCTAGTAGCTTAATTCATCCCCTTTGTATGTTCTTTGTTTCATGAGACACGATATAATGTTGGCTCTTTCTACAAGATCTAAGTAAGTGCCAGTTTCAGGTACCAGTTTTTGATCTCTTTTCCTCTGTGGCAACAATTTGAGCTACCAAATTGCCTAACCTTCAATTTTGTCTTAACCAGTAGGACAAAATAGCCCTCCAAAGGAAAGCTTTGGCTGGTTCCCAGAATAATATAGGTTATCTCTGTATGCAGAATTTGGCTCAGTGTACAAAGAATAACTCAGAACCCACAGGCAGTCTTCGAAATGGGGATTGTATAGGACTGAAGCAATGGTTTTTACAAGAGATTTATAAATCCAGAACTGAATGGCTTGAAAGATTGTGACATTCTTTGAAATGGAAAATCTGTTTGTGATCCAAGGTTCAGCAAATGACTACAAATCATCAACACTGGAAATGATAAATCATAATGCTTCTTGTTATTTCCATTTTTAAGATTCTCTTCCCTTTGCTGTTTATTGTTGTTTTCAGTGGGACCTTTGACACCCGCATTAAAGCCTGGTCTCGCAGATCTTCCAGGTTGAAAACAATTGGTATGAGGTTTGGTTTGTTTTTTTTAATTTTACAAGGGGAATTGATTTATACTGTTGAAAAGAAATCTACAACTTAAGCAACCTCTACTTTGCTATTAAAGTTTCAAGCTATGTGATAATTAAATTCTCTCCTTGCAAAGCTTATTATGGGCTCGTCTCACATATACAGAACAGTTATAGAAGCTGGACAGATCTCCATCCTTCTGAATAATCAGACAATCCAGATAGTAAAAAAATCACAATCTTGTCTATTGCTAACATTCACTGTTTGTTACATTATTAATAACATTTGCTGTTTGTTCCAGTCTCTGGTTTGTGGCAACAGTGTAAAGGAACTGAAACAGAGATCATGTTGAAGACCGTGTCTCCCATTTGCAATACTGATGCCACAGCATTTGACTTCTCTTCTGTATGTGTTCCTCTTCCTTTACATGTTCCTTTACCTGCCTTTACAGGAAGGCATGCTAACTACTACCATAGTGACATATTTGATTCATCTTCATGGCTTGAAACAATCATTTTAGGATTGTCTGTAGACCCTAGTTAAAGCCCACTACTGTAAGTACAGATGGAGCATACTGGAGGGTAGCTCTGAAGGTAAAAACAATTGCAATCTCCCTTGGGTGTCACAATTTTTTTATAATAAGCCTTGAATACTTGACATATTTACTGTGGAGTAACCTGCCCCTACCATATTGTAAAGAAGGAGTGCATATAAACTAAAGCATACAGCCATGTAACATTGTGACTAACTAGAATCCAATATAGAGTTATCCCAGGACAACTCAAAGATAAAACTATTTCACTTTAAATGCTGAGTGCTGGCTTTCATTCTCAGGTAGCCATTTTCTCAATGCAAACATGCGATTACTGGCTCTCCTGCTATCTATTGGCAAAACAGCGTAGCAGCTCTCAACGTGGCAGCTACCCTGGGGAAGCTGGGCCATCTGCATGCTTTGGGCACCAAAGTAAGATGTCAGTTTTATGTGTTAATGTACCACATATTTAGGTTGATAATCTAGTAGACTGCAACAAGACTATTAAAGAGAATCACCACCCCCACTAGCTATACCCTCTTATACTTCTCTCAAACGAATTTGTACAATGTGGGAAAGGCATGGCAGAAAGGATACCTAGCTCCTGATTCTAGTCAGTACTAATATTTTAACATTAGGCCCATGCATCTCTTCCACCAGAATTCTTTCAATAAGCGTTCATTGCTGTAGTTCCACATATATACGTCACTTCAATGAACTGGCTTTCATTTTCTGAATCTGTACTTTTGTCTTACACATTTCACAAAGCAATTTGTGTTCTTGTGCAGTGCCACTTATTTTGTTTTAAAACTACATCCAGGACATCACTTGCTCCAGAAAAGATGTATTTTTGTCTGGTTCTTGATAGAATGAACCTGAACAGAGTATTCAGGAGAATCTCCTTCTTAAACTTATCAGTAGAAGAGAGATTTTCGCAATTTTTATTTTCATTGCAATCTTCCTAGAGCACAAAGATTGCATGTCCAAATTATAAAGTCCGCTCTTTCTATAAGCATCCATCAGCACAGGGCAACTCTTTGAACTTTCCTGCACTTTTCTTTTCAATTGCATAGTCCTTTATTAGAGGTTACACAGGGGAAAGAGACCCTGGATTTTGATGGATAAACTGTAAGTTTAATGAAAAGAAATAGCATGTTGGAAAAGTGTGAAATTTTATAAACCAGAAGTTATCAAAATTTTTCCTACTGCGACCGCATCTAAAGAAAGAGATGATTGTTTTTTGGACCAACTCAACTCCTGTTTGTGTAGGGCTAGACTAGTACTTTACAATCTAACTAAACACAATTGAAAAACAGTGTTTCCATGAAGCTGTTATTACAAAGGTCAGACAGGAGTAAAGGTCAGTAGATGTTTGTGAGCCCAGGATTAGAAAACCAGAGATACCGCTCTGCTTACTCTATATGGGCGAAAGAAAGAAAGCTTTCTATTCAGCTTTGTTTACTTTTATAATATTATAGTTTACCCATAATTCCAGTTACCGCATTTTGTTGAAATTTCCTTATGTTTTGACTTGAAAATGAGATATTATCATTACTATATTAGACTGGCAACCGTTGATCTTTCCAGATTATGAGAGGTCACCCAGACCTTCGATGCATATGCCTAGGCAGGAGTTTTCTGGGTTTTTCTTGGAGGATGTTGAGGTTGTGCAGACCTTCCCCTTTAGGCCGCTGAGAGAAAATCCAAAGGCCAGACTGAGTCCACACATTTGGTGCCTACATGGCTGTTTTTGTATAGGTGTCTGGG
>NW_017728997.1:2936769-2943247 GCF_001723915.1 Gavialis gangeticus
AGGAGTTTTCTGGGTTTTTCTTGGAGGATGTTGAGGTTGTGCAGACCTTCCCCTTTAGGCCGCTGAGAGAAAATCCAAAGGCCAGACTGAGTCCACACATTTGGTGCCTACATGGCTGTTTTTGTATAGGTGTCTGGGAACTGAACTGCTATGGAGCAGACAAGGATTCCACCACTGAACCACTGTATAATGAAAAAGATAAGGAGCTGGGTGATGAAACTCTGGCCTAGTTCAGAAAAAAGAGCAAGGATGCTGTTTCAAGGACTTTGCATCATTGTTTCCACAGCAAAACTTGCCTGGACCAGTGGATGAGCCACCTTCATGAGACTCTGGCCAGCTAACTGAAGCAGCATTAACACAACAGAACTGGTCAAGGTAGTTGCCCATCAGTGCTGGAAATGACTAGAGGAGCTCTCCCACAACAGGAGTAGACCAGCGTAGCAGATCCCCTTTCCAAAAACTGCTTAACTACTTCAGATATTAACTGAAGCTATGAGCTAGGTTTTAGCGTTTGCGTTTCGGATTGAGACTGAGTTTTGCATATCCACAAGGTGACTGCCAGACTCTTGATGCATTTCTTGGAATTGCTTAATTTCTTCTGTTAGGCATATGTCTACTAGATTTTCATATTTCCCTTGACCAATTACTCCTTTTATACCAAAGAAATAGACACATTTGCCCCCTATTTCCAGAGGAATGTGAGTTCTTGTGACCTGGAAATAAAACAATTGTAACTACAAAGGTGATTGGTCAGATTTTATTTAGCTGGAAATAAGAGTACTATTCTGAATAGGAATAGATTTATTTGGGTTTTTTGAAAATACCCTTAGATTAAAACAAGTCCTTGTTGATGTTCTGGCATGTGACAGAGGGGTTTTATTTATGTGTAATGAGATGGATAATACAACCTAAGTCTCTGAGCTATGATTTCCTTCTCAGATTTTATCTAATACATTTCCTAAATATTCCACTAACAATAAATGTGTTCCAGGCTGAGGTTAAGCAAGTTTTTTTCTTGCCATTGCAGCTTGGGCAAGGGAAGGGAGAGAGCAGGGAGCTTTGTAGGATGTGCTCTGAGCAAAGGGAGTCTTTCAGCCAGCTCCTCTGGTCTCAGTGACATTTTGCTGGCCCCAGGCAGCAAAATTCAAATATACAGGGCAAAGACAAAGCTCCCTGAGGGGGCAGGAGACTTGTACTGAGAACCTCTGGCATGGAGGAAGGAGATAAATGGAGAGGGAAGACAGATTTGACAGGGAGTTGTGGTCTGAGGAGGCAATGGGGACTGGTTGGGGAAATGCAATGAATCAAAACTCCTAGGTGAACTCCCTTAGTTATGTTGGCAGAGGTCCGTAAGTGCATTTAAAGGCTCCTACCTTGCTGACGACCCTACTTATCAACAGAGCATAATGGAATTCCTAGTGCTTGTTTTCAGTGGTCACGTTTATAAACTTAGGACATTACACCTGCATGCACACACACAAACCCCTTAAAGTATTAAAAAATTTGCAAAATGAAGCCTTCCAAACTAGGAAATGGCAGAGAAGCTTGTGTAACTTGAATTCTGTTTCTGCGTGAGTGAGCATTATGATAGATAGAATTTATTGTATACTATCCTATGCTAGTTTGTCACAGGTACCTTGTCTCATTTGGTGTACAGGGTGGATCTTCTCTGAGGTTGGTCCTGAGGGCAGCTGTTAGACGTAGGATCTCTTTTCCATTTGCTGTAGAAGTTTGGGTATGTGTAGTGAATGAAACAGGGCATTGCATGAAGATAAAGGGCAGCTGCATGGACAAGACAATTGAATACTTGCCCTGGTGACTTGTCTATGCCACTGGGTGTGTCTACATGAGACACTACTGCACAGTCAATACTGCTCATCTATTTCCCGCCTCCCATACTCCTGTGTCATGCTCCATCTGCCCCACCATCTCAGCAATGACAAGCTGCCTGGTACCTTGAGGTATGTAGAAAAAACATTTAAAGCTGTAGCTGTGTCCGAATCTCCAAATCTTTCCGAATCAATTCAGAGGTTTCTGATTCTATTCAGAGAGGTTAAAGGGTCTCCTGATTCAATTAAGATTTGGAGATTTGGCGGCCAAATCAGGCTGAATCTCTGCTGTATCGAATCAGGGACCAAAGCTTCGCACAGCCCTAACAGATGCCATAGTGCTGAGTGTAATTGAAATCCAGAGCAGACTTTGACTAGTGTGTAGGAAATGATATTTTGGGTCTTGGCCTGAATGCTGTTGATAAAACGGAATATTGAAAAACTACTCGGTGAGTGCTGTCCATCCTAGGATCCTGCAGAAAATATCTGTAATCAAATAATTGCAGGTTGTTTTATAATCACATACACAAGTAAACTGAGTCAATGTTGCACAGGTAATCTTGACTTTGCAGCCTTTTATTACCATTCTGTATGTAAATAAGTATGGTTTACTGTTAATGTATACATACAACTTACTTGGCATAAAGACAATTCATTCTAGCAGTAATGAGATGGTAACATCCTTACCAGAGGACTATTGCATAAGTAGGTAGGTAAAACTCTCTTGAAGGCAAGGTAGGTTTGCACTTTTTATAAATATATATTTTGGTTAGTCTGTAAATTGCAAATCTACCTTACCTTCTGCTTGACTTCAGACTAACACAGCTAACTACAGCTCTCATAACTCACTTGAGCAAAGATTGCAACATTTGGTTTATAATAGCCATGTCTGGCTGAATATCAGGTGCTGTACCTGGTTATTTAAGCTCCTTTCTAGCAATTCATATACAGACTTGCCCTCTAGTGTCTGCATTTTGTAAGTCAGCTTTTCTTATCATAAGCACATCATCCAATATTTTACCCAGAGAGAGACATCAGCTGTCTTAATTTTATGGTTTGTATGCATATTCAAAGACCTACAAGGCAGGGAGTTAGGAACACAAACCATTTACTTTACTATGTTTGCAAAAATTTTGGAAACATTTAAGAATGATAACCTTCCATTCATTTCGGGTGCATTTACTCTTGAATTCTGCTTCATTCTTAATTCTGCTATGAATTCTGACATAACTGCTGCTTGAGAAACTCATAACTTAACCTTAGACTCTGCACAAGCAGCATGAGCCCATACACGTAAGTGAATACAGGAAGTATGAATACCTCATAGTGTCCATCCCATCAGCAAATGGCACCAAGGAAAATAAAAACCCTCCTAAAAAACTGTAGAGTCTGAAACTGCAGTTCCTTCCCTACCCCTACAGGCCGTACATACCCAGTGAAGATGCTGGGAACCAGTGAATGTGACTTCCTCCCATGTTAAGCCCTAAATCTTGATCCTAAATGTAGTTTTGTGTCTCAGTCATCATAAGCGGTAGTGCTGCTGTTACGATATCAACACTAGTATATTTCTAGGAAGAGGGAGAATGCCTTTCTTGCTCAGTGTGTTCATTTAAGGTCTGCATAAAGCTTCTGACAACTATAGTCTCCTGCAGGGTAGAAAGCCAAGTCTTTTCAAACACAGTCCCTCACAAAAGAGTTGTACGCTAGAGTCTATAAGTTAAAATGGGGCATACTTTTTAACTGAAGTACGTCTTTATACTGGTGTCTTCTGGACTGTTAAATCATTTGACAAATCTGAAGTTTTCATTACCAAAGCACTTCTGGTTTTCCCCTGCTTTCATGTATATTTTTAGGTTTACTTGAAGCTCTTTCCATTTTCATTCCAGTTTCTTGCTGCAAGGCCATAAAACAAGAAGTTGCAGACGTTTTGAAAAGTCTCCAGTGCTTTTATAATATAACATATTATATTGTTTATTATATACGTGCGAGTGTGTGTAAGGCACATTGTGTGTTATATAATGTGTAATGAATGAAGAAAGGAGATCCAACTGAAGATAGATACCACCCAAAAAATACAGTGTGAAAAAAATTTTTGTCTATCCCTATTGAGCTCCTTTTTTAATAAGCATCCATTATCGGATGAATTACATCCTAGCTGCCATAGATCTACAGATGAAGAGCCCTGAAGCATTATGTCTGCATCAGATCAGCAAAGACAGAATGCCTCAGGGAGAGCATGGAGGAAAGTGCTGTTCAGCTATCAGGGGTATTGGTTGTAGCTGTGTTGGTCTAAGGACATAGGCAGACAAGGTTCTTTGGGTAAATCCAATATCTTTTATTAGACCAACTGAAATAGTTGAAGAAATTCTTCTTTGCAAGCTTTCGGGTACAAAGATGCTTCCTCAGCCTAAAGAAAGGTGTTTGTACCCAAAAGCTTGCAAAGAAGAATTTTTCAACTATTTTAGTTGGTCTAATAAAAAATAACAGATTTACCCAAAGAACTTTGTCTGCCCGTTCAGATATAGCACTTCTTACACCCAGAGCTGAAAACAGTGGTGTGCACTTCACAGCATCTATTGCTAGATTCTAGCAGTTCTGCAGGGGTTTGTCCCCCAAAATCTCTGGCTGGCTGGTACTATTTCACCATAGACAGGGTCCTCTCAGTCTGATAGCCAGCCTCCAAATCAGGTAATAAGGAATTCTGCTTGGTCCCTTCCAAGAAGGTGCTGTGTGTTTGGATGAAAAAAGTTGCAACATGCTTTCCTCCAGCCTGGGGCCCACAGGGCAAACTGAATTTTGCTCTTACCAACTGAGATTGTCAGCATCCTTAAGACATATCACCTTCGCCCACAGCTGAAAAGGAAACCACTCTGGAGCACAGTCCTTCATTAGTACATGGGACAAGTTATGTGCATTTACCATGAAGGGTAAGAAGAAATTTTGTATTCAGTTGAAACTATATCTGGGGTTTTAAGTAAACCAAGAATGTAATAATCTTCACTGTTGTCCAGGGCACTCTTGGTAGGAGAAATACCAATGAATCCTTAATATAAAGACCCTGAATGGTCAGGGTCTTATTAGTTTAACATCACACAATGCCATAGGCAGAAGCAGTATCCCCTAATTCTAACTGTAGGAATTAGTTTGCTATAGACTCACAAACAGCTACCTACTAAATCACCCAGAGAACACAAGGTTGGATAGCTACATACAGTAGCAAACTTAACTCTAATACAATATTATATCAAGTTCCTACCCAACTAGAAAGAAATCCTGTCTCTACTTAAGTCAATGGGGATTATGATATTGACTTCAGTGGAGACAAGCTTTCATCCTATAGGTGGCTCTTTGTTGGCCCTTAACGGGAACTTCTTGGATATTTAGATAATCTATGTGGAAAATAACAAGAAATGTAAGGATGCTGCTACAAAGAGAAGCTATTGTTCCTGCCCAATCCAAACTCAGAGCTAGTCCAACAAAGAGACTTATTGGAAGGAGCCTGGACCTAGACAGAGGAAACAATTCTCTTTTCGTCTTTGGTGTCTATAGATTTCATAGATTAGGGCTGGAAGGGACCTCGGAAGATCATTGAGTTCATCTCCCTGCCCGAGGGGCAGGAAGTCAGCTGGAGTCATAGGATCCCAGCAAGATAAGCATCCAAATTTCTCTTGAAGGCGTTCATTGTAGATGCCTGAACCACCTCTGATAGCAGACTATTCCAGACCTTGGGTGCTCAGACAGTAAAGAAATTCTTCCTTATGTCCTGAAACAGTCTTGCAGGAGTTTATAATCATTCAACCTTGTCATCCCTTGGGGCACTCTGGTGAACAATCGTTCCCCCCAGATTCTGGTGAACACCCCTGATAAACTTACAGGTGGCCATCAGATCGCCCCTGAGCCTGCGCTTTTCCAAGCTAAAGAGCCCCATAGCTCTCAGCCTCTCATTGTAAGGTCTGTTTTCCTGACCTCTGATCATGCTCTTCTCTGGACTCTCTCAAGCTTCTCCACATCCTTTTTGAATTGTGGAACCCAAAACTGGATGCAGTACTCCAGCTGCGGCGTCACTAAGGCCAAGTACAATGGGAGAATGACATCCTGGGATTTGCTTGAGAAGCATCTATGGATGTAAGCCAGCATTTTGCTCACTTTACTAGCTGCAGTATTGCATTCAAGGCTCATATTCATCTTGTGGTCAATCATGACCCCCAAGTCCTTTTCATCTGTGGTGCTAGCCAGAGTAGCACTGCCAACCCTATAAGGATGCTGCAGGTTTTTGCCCCCAAGGTGGAGAACCTTGCATTTTTCAGTGTTAAACACCATCAGGTTCTTGTCTGCCCATTTCCTGAGCCTGTCGAGGTCAGCTTGGATCACCCTCCTGTCCTCAGGTGTGGATGCTTTACCCCAGAGTTTGGTGTCATTGGTGAACTTGGCCAGTCCGCTTCTGAATCCAATGGCCACATCATTAATGAAGATGTTGAACAATATGGGTCCAAGGACAGAGCCTTGGGGGGACCCCACTGGTCACCAGGGCACCATGATGATTGACTTCCATCAGCCGCCACCCTCTGGGTCCGACCATGGAGCCCATTTCCCAGCCAGTGGATTGTGGTGGACCCGAGGCCACAATTGGCCAGTTTTGCCAAGAGGTG
>NW_017728997.1:2943705-2951159 GCF_001723915.1 Gavialis gangeticus
GCCAGCTCCTTGAGTACCCAGGGGTGTAGATTGTCAGGGCCAGCTGAGGTATCCAGCCTCTCAAAGTGTTCCTTCACAAGGTCAGCATTGATGGAGGGCAAGGAATCTCCCTCACCTGGGCCTCCCTGTCCCATAATGGGCAGGGGCATCCCATGGGACTGATAAAAGACCAACGCAAAGTACTCATTTAATAGGTTGGCTTTTTCCTGGGCATCGGTTGTTAGTTGTCCCATCTGGTTTAGCAGGGGTCCAGTGTTGCCCTTGCTTTTCCTCCAGCTCCCTGCCTATCTAAAAAAAGACTTTTTATTGTCCTTGATACTTGTAGCTAGTTGGAGTTCTGTCGCAGCTTTGGCTTTCCTGGTTCACTCCCTGCAGGCCTGGACCAGTGTGGAATATTCCTCCTTGGAGGTGGATACCATCCTCCATCCTTTGTAGGCATGATGAGAGGCTGCCACAAGGTGCTATAATCACAGTATGGTATTTACTGTGCTCCAGCCAGCCTCCATGTCTCATGTATCAGCATCCCTGAGCTTCAAAATGGCTGTGGGGGCCCTTCAAATTCAATTCCCCCTACTGCCATTTTGAGGTGCAGGTCAGCTGATACACAAGATGCTGTAGCACACCCCCCCGTCCCCCGCCACCAGAACATGTGTAAAAGTGCCCCTTGATATGGACCCAAGTCCATTCAAAGTCATCCTCTGCATGAGTGCATGATGGGGAGGAAAGAGAACTAGGAGTTCTAGGAGTAAATCAAGAAGATGGATTATTCATGAAAAAGAGGTGTACTGTTAAGCAGTTGTTTTCCTTATAAGCAATCTAAATAATTTAGAGCATTGATTAATGGAAAAAAATGGGCACAATAGCAATCCCCAAAATCTTACAATTGCCTAAAATGATAGATGCGAACAAGTGAGTTAGTGATCTGTTATCTATTGAACACTCCTTCCCATTAAATAGGAACTGGGAGGTCCTTGGAACAGAAACTGGTATCATCAGTCATGTTGTTCAACTGCTACAACAATTTATAGTGAAATATATTATACAAATCTTGAACTAAAAATAATCCCAATGCTTCAGCACTAATAGAAACTGTGAATGAATTATTATGATCATCAAAGTGTACGGGCACACTGTATACAAAACCCAAAGCTAGTACCATAGACAACAATACAATGATTTTTAATTCTGCATATAACTGTTAACTGCTTTCTTTTCTCCACAATGGCCACTGCACTTTCACATCAGGTTTAAAATAAATTATGATGGCAGATGTGTCATGCTAGGTTTGGCTGGGAGAGTTGGAGTCACAGGCACTTTTTCTTTAATGATGTGAGTAAAAGAAATCTGTTTATTATTGAAGGCCCATATGCTGCTCATCGTCCACAGCTGTGGAAGGGCCTAGATGGAGCAAAAATCACTGAATTTATGCTGGGGAAAAGGTTGGAACCAAGGGAAAGCCAGTTCCTAGGGAACTCTTCTCTTGCAACTTTTCTTTGAGCCCAGCTGCATATAGGTCTACATGACATGGAAAGAGCTGATGTGCATGGTAAGATAGTCTATGAATGGCTAAAGGTTCATTACCATGTGGTTTCTCAGCCTGTGCTACACCTCATTCAATCCTTTGCACTCTGCAAGAGTTGTGGTAGTAGTTAGTCTGTAATGGTTAAATCTATTCACACATTATTCTGTACATAATTATTTACAGTGTTTGAAAACCTGTCCATGCCTTGCCTTTGTTTCCATCACAAAGGGGACATGAGTTTATTCCACTTGTGCTTGCTGCAGCTCTCCCTTTTCAGACTCTCAGCTCACCTCCACTCCTGCAGGATTAGAGCCAAGCCTCTGAGGGCCTTTGTAACCTCCAGCTGGTCAACAAAACAAGTGTCATATTTAGACTGAGAGAGAAGCCATGGGAACAGATGCCACTGTGCTTAAATCAGGAGCAACAGAACTTGGCAGACCTGGGATGCTCTTCTGTTTCATTCCAAGTGCAACATGAAGAGGGAGACTGGACAAAATGCAAACCTAGGACCCAAGTCTGCAGCATTTTTTAGGGCCCTGCTACACATTCTAATTAAAGCTGGACAAAAACAGCTATAGAGTTGTTACACATTTTCAAGCACTAACTTTGTAGCTGGTTGGCTTTTTTGATAGCTGGATGGATGTTTTATGGTGTGATAATTGCTTTGCATGTGTCGCTGGTCTAAACATACTGAATCATTAACTGGTTAATTGCATGACAATTATTTTGCATATTTGGCCAGTCTAAATTTATTGTGTGATTAACCAGTTAATTGCATAATATACATAATGTGTGACAGTGGCCTTAGTTGCACCTGTATTGCAGGCCAGGACTATTGCTTGCTGTGACAGCATTACATGATTTTTCTTTCATTTCACCTTACTACCCTGAAATATTTCAGTGTATTTGTTTTCTTGGATGTTTCTATCCCTTCTCCTCCCCCTACCCTTATTTTTTACAAAGATATTTCAAAGTAACCACTTAAATCTGTTGTGTGACAGATGCTGTGAGGCAGTGATCCTAATTCAGTATTTTCCCATAGCACTAGCAGTTCAGGAAGTTCTGCTGGCAGCAACAAGATTGTTCTAGCTTTTATGGTTAAGGCACCAGTGTGCTGCTGCCTATGCTCTTTGTAGCCTTGGATAGTATCACTGCCTTGGTTTAGGAAAAAGTTGCTATGTGTTAGCTGTTTGAGGTTCAAACTTTAATTGAGATGTATTTGCATGGCCTATTACACACAACATTTGGATCTCTGTCCTATGCTCCCTTCCTTCCAACTATGCACTTTAACCTAAGCAAATTCTGGATTCTGGTTCAGCAATTTCCAGTGTGTACTCCTGATGGGAGATGCATTCAAAACAGTTGGCCTGCCTGACTGGAGGAGTATGGGTGACTGCCTGCCTGAGTGGGGGAGTATGCTCAAGTTTTTCAGTCATGTGGCCAGAATTTTTACCAAGCCCATATGCCTCCTGCATATGCCCTTCCTTTTAGCTCACTTGATCTCCTGTTTCCATGTGGAGATCTATCATAACCCTTCATTTATCACTGAACTTTGAAGGCATGCTTGCTTCTGTGTGCACCCTTATTTGATTGCTCATTTCATGAGAGACCATTCCCATGCTTATGTCAAACAAGACGGTAGTGAGAAATATTTTTAATCCAAGATTTTTTTTTCCCATAGATGTCATAGATTTCATAGATTTTTCGAGTCAGAAGGGACCTTAGTAGATCGAGTCTGACCCCCCGCCCTAGGAAGGAAGAAACGCTGGGGTCAGATGATCCCAGCTAGGTGCTAGTCTAGTCATCTCTTAAAGACCTCCAAGGTAGGGGAAAGCACCACCTCCTTTGGAAGCCTATTCCAGATTTTGGCCACTTTTCCTAATGACTAATCTAAATCTGCTCTCCGTCAGTTTATGGCCATTGTTCCTAGTAACCCCAAGGGTCGCCCTGGTAAACAGAGAGTCTCCTATTTCTTCCTGCCTCCCCCCTGATGAATTTGTAGACTGCCACAAGATCCCCTCTCAGCCTCCTTTTGCTGAGGCTGAAGAGATTCAGGTCCCTCAATTTCTCCTAGTAGGATATTACCTGCAGGCCCTTAACCATATGAATAGCTCTCCTCTGGACCCTTTCAAGGTTAGCCACATCTCTCTTGAAATGCAGTGCCCAGTACAAGAGACTATTCAATTCCCAAAACAAGTTGGTTTACAGACATCCAAGAAGGAACATAATCTATTTGGAAAGGAAATGTACTTTCTCCCTTACTACTCTGTCAACAAGTCATTCCAGTAAGACTTAACTCAGGACAAATCCATACCATAAATGAATAAGACAATATAAATAAAGCCTCGACCAAATGGTGCTAGTGTTCCAGCACAGAAGAATCAAGATTTTGTTTTTTATTGATTTTTGCAGAACTCACTGCTATGTACTAATATAATGTAATGTTATGTAGCCAGGTAGCTAAAATTGTAGGGGTCACCACATCGGCTATAGGCAGATGTCACCATGTGACCAAAACAAAGACACACACAAGTCACGTGTGGGCAGGTGATGTTCATTGGCTAATTTTTTGTAAGCTTTGTGTCTGATAGAAACAACAGAAAGCACCAAGCATCTGCAAGACCAGGCAGCCAGGTAGCACCTGTCACAGAAGTACAGGGAAAGGATTCCTAAGAAAAAGAAAAAAAAAAAAATTAATTGATTTAAATTGAAGTCTAACTGATAGGGTACAGGAGCCGTAAGTGAAGTGCTCATTCCTGTTCTTTGATTTCCTCCTGGGTCCTATTTCCCTGAACATTATACGTGCCATGAAAATAAATAGGGTTTAATCAGATATCTGATTCCCCTTCACCAGTACCTCCTCTAAAAGAAAGGTAGAATAAATAGTTGGGGTGTGCAAAGTGGGCCGTATTCCATTTGGATTAGGATTTGGCCTGATTCAGGGGACAGTGATTCTATTAATTGATTTGGAGCACTGTCCTGATTCAATTCAGCCAAATCCGAAGTTTTGATTCTGATTCGGCGATTTGGCCATAGACATCGCTTTATATGTTTTTTCTACATACCTTGAGGTACCATGCTCGTGAATGCTGAGATGGTGGGGCAGATGCAGCATCCAACAGCAGCATGGAGGGGCGGTCTGCTGCTGAGCATACAAAGGATCCCCCTGCACCCTGCCTTGGCTTGTGATCAGCTACGGGGGGACTCCAGGTGCCCCCCCAGACCCAGGAGACACCAGTTGCCGAGCCGGGGGGTGGGGGAGGGGTACCCTGCATGCTCCACGGTGGACCCAGAAGTGGACTGTAAGTGCTTCTGGTCCACTTCTGGGTCTGTCACTGAGCATACTGAGGACCCTCCCACACTCCCGTTGGACGATCCATCCACCCCACCATCTTAGTGTTCATGAGCCACCCGGTACCTTGAGGTGTGTAGAAAAAATATATAAACTGTGTCTATGTCCAAATCACTGAATCTCTCTGAATCAAATCGGAGGGTTTCAAATCGGAGGGATTAATGGGTCTCCTGATTTGATTCAGATTCAGAGATTTGGCCACTGAATCGGACCAAATCTCCACCGAATTGAATCAGCGACTGAAGCTTTGCACAGCCCTAGTAAATATGCACTTTGTAGACTAATGAAATATGATATTTATATGGCATAAGCCTTCATGAACTCAGGCTCACTTCATCAGATGCTGTGAAAGGACAGCATATTTGAATACAACAGATGAATTAACTGCTTTATCTCTACTGACCTTTGGCTCTCAGCAGTGCCCACTTCCCCTAAACTTTGTATTTAAATTCCAGTCTACTTAGAATCCCTTCTTTCTGCAAGTCCATACAAAGCATCTACTGCAGGATGCTGGGGCCTACAGATGCTCAGTTTGAACACTTGAGACACATTAATGACCTCCAAGTCTTCATGGATAAATATGACTATTTCAGGGTAGTTATGGTGGGACTTACAGGCAGCCCCTCCAAGCTTCAAATGAAGCCTGTCAAGCAACAGGCTATCTAACTCCCAGTCTCACTCAGGCACCAGGCCTTGCAATGGATCCAGATGCTGTCTGCACTCCATCACTGATGCATACCACATCCTTGCTGGACAAATAACATAGATTATAACAGCAGACATTCATTTATTCTAACAAGGTTATATAGACCATCATCTGATCCCAATGCCCATCTGGGCTAGGGACAGAAGTTACACAAAAACCAGTTTAAGTGATCAGAAGCTAGTTTAAACCTGTAACAAAACATAAGTTCAGTGCACATAAACCAGTTTCAAAATGGCTAAAACTAGTTTAAGATAAACTTGGTTGAATGTAGTATCAGACTTAACTGATTTGGGTCAAACTAATTTATGGAACTTCTGCCCCAGAATCCTTCCTGGTTCAAGTTACATCACAGACCCTCAGCCTCCTGGCATGCTTTCCAGCTCTGGGCTGGCCTGTGGTGTCTGCTCCAAAGAGCAGGGCTGGCCCTGCCCCTCTGCTTCCATAAGAGGCAGCAATGAAACCCAACTGGGGATGCAGCCCAGTTTCCAGGGGGGACTGCCCCACCGGAAAACCCTGGCTGGGGTCTGGGTCCAGGGATGGGGGTTAAATTCCTCTTCCCCACTCAAACTTACTGCTGGATGCAACCGTGGACTACAAATCCGAGGCACCTGGAAGCAGCAAGAGGAAGTGATGGGCAACCCTGCAGAGTCCTGCTGCTATAAGTCTGGACTGCAAATCCCAGAGACCTGGGGACAGCAGGAAGAGGAAGCAAACACACAGCCAGAGAGCCTTGCACTAGTGCCCTTTCCTGGCTTCTGGCCTGAGCCACTGCAGGCCTGTGGCTGCATTTCCTGAATCAAAGGTCTGTTCACTTTTGTTTCAATTTAATCTTTGCAGCTTAGACTAACCCACAAAGACTGAACTGATTCAGCCTCGGGCTTTTTGACTGTCTGTACAGTCTATATTGTCTATATTGGATGGGGTGATCCCTATGTGAAAGGATGCATCTGATCTGACAGCAGCTGCAGGGAGACATGCAGGCCTCTGGCAGGACACTTTAACCTCCCTGGACATCTCCTTTGCTAGCCTGGGGTGGCTCTTAGGCAGAAAAGCAGAAGAGGGTGGCTCTTCTTAGACTCTTCTTTTAAGGGCAGAAATCCTTTAACAACTGATTTGAATGGGAACCTGTGGAACAATATCATTCACAAACTGGATTGTTAGGCATGGTTTGAACAGGGACTATAAATTCTTATCCAATTACCTGGATTAGTTCTTTGTGACTCCTTTGTTCCTGCTGGTGTATTGTTCGTTTGTTTGCCTCTCTCATCAGTGCCCCCAACCCCAGCCCCAGCCCCTGCTCTCCCCCTCTGTCATCTGCCTGCTTTCTGCTTTTCGTAGTCAAATTTCTCTCTTTTTATACACTGCGTTGTGCATCTCCTTTCACAGCATCTGATGAAGTGCTTACAATGGCTTGAGCTATTGTGATATATATGTTTTTGTGTGTAATCCAGGTGCACTCAAGTAATGTGCTCCCCTCTCCAGATAGAAGGGATGGATGGCAGGCAGGTGTGCTGTGAGAGGGATCTGCAGTATGCAGGCCAGATCCCTCTACTCCCTGTAGAGTTAGGCAATACAAGAGATGCTTAACTATATACAGATTCATTAATATATAAAAAATAGAATGAAAATACCCAGGAAGAAATATTAAAAACTTAGTGGTAGACAAGTCTAGGCTAAATTCATTGCCCCTGCCCAGGCTTTACACAAAATAATACAGGGCAGCATATTTTTGAGGTTCACTCAGGGCTTTGCCTCTAGGATGCTCTCTACTTCCTTACCTACACATTTTCTCATTTTATTGTGAGATGTTTTTGAAAATATCCCTTGTCCCGTCAGCCATGGTAGTTGGACTGATCTCCAGTGCGCCACCCTGG
>NW_017728997.1:2956159-2962141 GCF_001723915.1 Gavialis gangeticus
GAACATATATATACAGATATACAATTATCATATAATACTAGGGTCATGATAAATGCTGAAAGATTAGACCCCTTTAGGTAGCCCCAAGCAATGTGGTGATAATCAGTTGATTTCAAATAGGCAAACAACAGATAAGTACAGGTGAGCAGGTATAAATACAATTAAACAACAGTCAAAACACAAATATACACAAGTAAATATATGTATATAGACATCAGGGAAGGAGTCCCAGCAGAGTCTCTTTGCAAGTTTATACTTAACACTCTATTGAACTATCAATCTACATAGATAGAAATGTTCACAACATATAAGGTGATCTGTTACAAAATATAAGGCACTTCAATAATAAGTCAACCTCAATTCTATAATTACTCCACAGCCCAGACTGACCCTTGGGGCATGGGCTGCACTCCGGCCTGCAGGGGAAGGAGAAACCCTTTGTGCTCCCCAGGCCTGTTGCAGGCCCCAGGGATGCCTCCCTAAGGTGATTTCAGATCCTGAGAGCTCCTTTCAGCTCAAACTTCCTCGAGGATATACTGCTTCACAGCTGGAGTAGCTCCCCTCCCTTGTGGGAATCCCTTCGCCAACAACTCACGACTCCATGGACATGAATCTTGACCAAAGGGCTCCTCACATGTGGGGCCTCCCAGGCCACAGGATTTCCTTGGGCCAATGCCCATAGATGGCCCAGTGCACCATCATGTGCACAGAGGGCTCTGCCTTGTGTTGGTAGTTGGGGGCTCAGGCTGCCTTCTGCAGCTCTGAGGCCCAGGTCCCTGCCTGGGACAAGCTGTGCTCTGAGCGTGCATGGTAGTCCTGGCCATGTGCCAGGAAAGGGTGGACACAAGCCGCCTCAAGTGGCTCCCAGGGTCGGGTGCCCACCAGACCATGCCATGCTGAGCTGCTGGCTCCGGGTTTCTGGCCTCACACCAAGGGTTGCAGACCTGAGCTGCTCATGCTGTCTGGAGCTCCATACACCACTGTGTGTACCAGGATCCTGGCCGCATGCTGCAGGGTTGCAGATCCGAGCTGCCTTGTGCAGCTCCCAGAGTCTGGGCTCTGTGCATTGGCCCATGCACCAGGTCCTTGGCTTCATATCAGAGGTTGCAAGTCCCTTCCCAGCATTACCTGATTACTCCACCAATCACAATGAAGATTTTCTGAGCCTGGGCATACCAGGCTACATTGGTAAGTCCATCACATGTGTGTGCATGTCCGTGTGTGTGTGTGTACACGCATATTTTGGTTACTTTAGAAGGTGCAAATTTACCCGGCCTTCTACTTGACTTCAGACTAACATGGCAACTATGTACCTCTGCATTGAACATTGAATATCTGAGAACAGTTTAAATATATATCCAACATTGGTAGACATGGGAAAACATGCACAGATGATGAAGAATAGAACAGGTGCTCAACATTAATAAATAGAAGCCTAAAGATCATTCCAATTCATGAAATACATTGTTCATTAAAGTTTAGGTGGCTGGTATTTCATACCACTGACTGTGTTGTCGTCAGAAATTCCTCTGAACATGTTCTTTATCACCGTCAGGCTTCCCTGAGAGCTTACTTTAGGTTGACACTGACGCAGGTCCTTAATTATTTATCATTGCTGAATGAATTCTTTTATTTTGCAGGCAGTGATCAGAAATAAGAAGTCAAAGGGGAATGGAACACTTCAAAATATTTCTTCTTTCCTGAAAAACAGCGGGGAAGATGCTTCCTTTTGTTTGAACTGTTTGTCTCATTCACTAAAATCCCACTGATCCTGTATTTTGGAGAAAAACGAGTTCAGCATTTGTACAGCTACAATTCCCTGATGGTGTGAACAGAAGGTGTAATCCATGTGCGTTCCTGATCTATGTGACATTAAAGTAATATATATATATATATTTTAATTGATACACATTCACATTCCTAAGTGACTCACTCATCTGGATGGCATTGCCTTGTTACGGACTCATACATTTTGAAGACACTAACTTTTAGAGTGTTGATATTTTTGATTCATCCACCTTCTTTGTAAGTGTTACACCCACACAGCCTATTTTAGAAGTAGAACTGCTAGTAATGGTAGCCCCATTTAGAGCTTTTTATTTTACTGCCTAATATACTATGGATCATTTTAATGCTAGCATTGCTTTCATAACAACTTCATCTTATGAATTCATTATGCATGAATAGTATAATACTGTTGTATTCATTGTCAGTAAATTATTGTAGTTTTAGCCTGAAGAACACAGCTATGGCTGAATTATTGTTTTCAGAAAAGCATATGTTTTTATGGGTACATTCAGCATCTTTTTTTTTTTAAATGTAGAACTCCTGTTATTTGGGGAGAGTTCTGCATTCTTACTAGTATTGTTTATTACTTATATTACAGTAATAGCCACAGTCTCCAATTACAATTGTTATGATAAGCACTGTGTAAACATGTCCAAATAAAGCTAGTTCCTCTCAAGACCTTCCAAAGTAAAAATGGCTTGACCTCACAATTGGATACAGCAGAAGACTGCAAGAACAGGTCGCATAGCCCAATTTTAAAGAACACAGGAGTCAACTGGAGTTAGTCATTAAATAGTTATGAAAAAGCCTACCAGGTGCCTATTCACATCTAAAGCATCTAATGAACCCCCTTTAGGGACATGCTTATACCCAACCAGCCACTCACTCCTCCTCTCATGCACCAGACCCCAAAACACTTCATGAAAGCCAGTCTGCATTCATTTCCAAGACCTTGGTCCCTGGAGTGCTGAGAGGAGGCTGCTGGGGACACTTTCTGGCCTAGGACCTAAACATTATTTAGGTACCTAACACCCAAGCACTTCAGAGATCAGGGACATTTTTTACGGTTGGGGGTGGATTTAGGGGGAGTCATATAGGTAGACTCATCGTGAATATTTTTGTTGTTATGGCTGGTTGCTAGGGGTGTGCAAAGTGGGCTGTATTCGATTCGGATTTGGATTCAGCCCAATTTAGGGGAGAGTGATTCGATTCACTGACTTGGATCACTGTCCCAATTTGATGCGGTTGAATCTGAATCTTAAGATTCGATTCTGATTTGGAGAATCAGTAATTCAGCCATAGACACAGCTTTAAATGTTTTTTCTGCATACCTCAAGGTACCAGGTCTGGCTCAAGAACGCTGCGATGGTGGGGCAGAGGGGGTGTTCCACAGGAGTGTGGGGGACACCCCCGCATGCTTGGTGGCAGTGGCAGACCTTCCCATGCCCTCCCAGACCTGGCAATCAGCCATGGGGGAGACCTGGGTACCCCCCCCAGACCCAGTAAGCACCAGTATTTCTGGCCCACTTCTGGGTTCACCGCCAAGCACATGGGGGGGCCCCGACACTCCTGTGAGATGCTCCATCCACCCCACTATTGCAGCAGTTTGCGGTGGACCTGAAAGTGGACTGGAAGTGCTTCCGGTCCACTTCTGGGTCTGCTACCGAGCGTGCTGGGGAGCCCCCCACACTCCTGTGGTATGCTTCATCTGCCCCACCATTTCAGCATTCATGAGCTGCCTGGTACCTTGAGGTACGTAGAAAAAACATATAAAGCTGTGCCTGTGTCCAAATCATCGAATCTCTCCAAATTGATTCGGAGCCTTCTGATTGGATTCAGAGAGATTAATGGGTCTCCTGATTCAATTTGGATATAGAGATTCAGCCGCTGAGTCGGGCCGAATCTCCTCCGAATCAAATCAGTGACTGAAGCTTCGCCCAGCCCTACTGGTTGCTTATGCTAACACTACAGTTGCTAGGATTCTGCATTCACAAAAATATTTTAACACCCCCATCTTGTTTTGAGGCATCTCTGTTTTCAGCTGACAGAAAAATGCAAGCTAATGCAGCTTTAAGAAAAAAACTGAAACATGTGGGATGAGACAGAACACCTGGAATAAGGTCTGGCAGGGCAAGAAGTACATCATTTAGGAGGCTGATGAATGCTTGGATCTCATGTCGATAAGTACACTGGAAGTAATATGGATGGCTAGATGCAATGCCCTAAGACCAAAAAGTGGATATATATAATGTTTTGGTCTTTGTTAATTTGTCTGAATGCTACTTAATGGATTTTGTATTTTAATACTAGGTTTTTGTTCAGAAGTATCATTGCAGAATCAAGCTCTCTGGAAGCCGTATGCAACATATGATGACAGTTATTTAGGCTGAGTCAGGGCTTGCTGTTCATTTGTGACACTAATTGCCTTTACTAAAAAACAGTGCAATAAGGCTTCCAGCTACAGAATTTGTGCATCCAGAAGAGTGCTAATCAATTGTATTTATGAATTTCTGGGAAGAGGGGAGGTTAAGACCTATAAAGCTATTTTTTCCATAAGAAGGTCTTTTTTGATGAGACATTTAAAAGTTATTTTGATAATGGCTATTTGTGCTGTGCATTCAATTAAAATTACCTACACCACTTTAATAAAAGATTGAAACAAGTCCTGGATCCTATGAAAACAATGGGGATTTTGCCATTGACTTTATTCCAAACTTTGGGGGCTCGGACAGTAGACTGCTGCCAGAGGTGGTTCAAGCGCCTACTTTGAACACCTTTAAGAGACATCTGGATGTTTATCTTGCTGGGATCTTATGATACCTGCTGACTTCCTGCCCCTCTGGCAGGGGGCTGGACTCTGATCTTCCGAGGTCCCTTCCAGCCCTAATATCCATGAAATCTATAACTTCAGTGGAGCTAAGAAATTCAGTCCCAGTCTTTCCTGAATATGTAAAAGTTAGGAAATTTAGCCTGAACCATAGGTCAAAAAGGTGGCATTGTGGCAGGACGGGACTTAGGGGTGCCATGAACTCCCCTAGCGCCCCCTGGCTACCGTGTCAAGCCAGTGTCAACGCACCCTCACCAATCTCGCCCACCACATCTGTGTTCAGGGAAGGCTGCCTTTTCTATCTACCTTGACACGGTGCTTTGATGTAACTTAGCAAGTGATCTGTCTAGTTGCCCCAGTGCTACACGTAAGTCCTACCGTCGCCCGCACTGGGGCCTCTGGCTCTGAGCCCTCGCCCGCACTGGGGCCTTGCTCCGCAATCCCGCGATTGGGGCTCAGGTGGCCATAGTCATGCCTGGCCCCCAGACCCCCTTTCCGGGTCTTGCGCCCCACCGGGACTTCCCACAATTGGGACTCAGGCTGCCTCAGCCTTACCTGGCCCTCAGACCCCCTTTTTGGGTCCTACACCCCACTGGGGCTTCTTGCTTGCACCCACACTGGGCTCCTCCCAATACTGCCCACACTGGGGCCGGGGTCAGGACACCCCAAAACACAGCACCCTCTCCAGTGCCAGGAACTTCCCCACTACTGGGGAGCTCCCATGAGGCCTCCTCCAACCCCTACAGCCTCACCCAGTCCTCCGGTGTTACACAATAACAAAACAGAAAACACAGAGCCCCTGGGCTATAACATAAATCCCAAACCAACCTGGCTCCTTCCTACATATCTCTTTCAGGGTTTCCTCCACCCAGTACCATCAAACACACGCCCAGACCATCAGGCTTCTCTGCTGTGCCTGCCCTGCTTGCTCCAGCAGAACTCCAACTTCCTTCTGCTGCCAGAGGGGAACTGCCCTCTAGCCTCAGCCTGGCTGTTTATAAAGGCCAGGCCCTGCCCCCTTCCGGTCAGATGACCAGACTGGTTACCCCGGCAACCCGCACCTGTGCTGCCCTGGTGACTGGCAGCTGAGCCCATGTTACTGCTTGTCTGTAGCAGGCACCTTAGTGCCCTGCTACAGGCATTCTCATTACTTCGATGCCATTTATGTACATAAAAGGGCAAGGTAAAGACCCTGGTCTGCAAGGCTTATTCAGGTGTTTTGCTTTATGCACAGAAGTAGTCCTGTTGACTCCACTGGGCACATTTACATGTTCATTAATGCACAATAGTTACTGAGCATTATGTTTAGTACTGGGTTAACCAAGTACTAAATCAATGTGCAGTAACTTGCATTACTATGCGGTACC
>NW_017728997.1:2967141-2977849 GCF_001723915.1 Gavialis gangeticus
AGTCCCGTTGACTCCACTGGGCACATTTACATGTTCATTAATGCACAATAGTTACTGAGCATTATGTTTAGTACTGGGTTAACCAAGTACTAAATCAATGTGCAGTAACTTGCATTACTATGCGGTACCACCGGTGCATTACTATGCGGTACCACTGATGCTTACTGCACAGTAGCCTAAAAGCATGGTTTTGGCCAGCACACAGTATTATATTAGGCTACTGCATAGTTAGCATCTTGTGTAGATGCACCCACTGAGACCTTTGTCAGTCTGCCTCCTAAATCAGAAGCAGTGTAGTGTACATAAGACCATGAATCAGCTAATTAACACATGGGCCAATTAATTTGGCACTGTCATCCCATCAGCTGAAATACTTTAAAGATGTGACTCCACTGCTTCCAGTTTGGGAAAAAGCTCACATCAAGCAGCACAGTAAATTTATTTTGCAGATGTACCCCAATATCTTTGCTGGACCATAGGTACCAAGCGATCTCTGCTTATAAATCCCTGTCCTCTGTTTTCCATCCTTACCTGAAACATGTGGTTCTTCTATTGGTTGTATCTTTTTTTGAGAGAACCTGGTTTGTAGACTTACAGGGGGAGACTTACATGCCTTTTTACTGCATCTCTGTGCAATGGCTGGCTAAAACAATGATGTCCCATATAGCATCCCTATGTGCTACTGAAGTCCAAATACATGGTAACAATAATAGAACAAGTTATTTTACCAAGGTCATGGTCAGTTAACCAAAAAGCTCCAGAAAAGAGTGTGGTCTTATGAATCAAGTAATTAGTCCTGATTACCAAGATATCAGTGCTCATTTTTATTGTAATATTTCCATTTGCTGTGTTTGGTTGAAACAACCACTGATTTTTTTTCTTAGCATCAAGCAGTAACTGCTTGTCAGTCTTTGCAGTAAAATCTAATCCTACAGCATGTTGAAAGAAAATTCCACTTGCTTTCTTTTTTAATTTAAGAATTATCTCAGCTTCATTTTTTTTCCCTTCATTATTTGTTTAGTGCTGACAACGTCCTTGGCTGTGCATAATGCACAGAAGTAAAAATAGTTTCTGACTTGAAGAGATTACGTTAGAAAAAGTGGTATCAGCTTTCTTTTTCGATTACTGCTGGAGCTAAGCTAAAAGAGCTAAGATTTATCTAACACCAAAGAAAGTAAGTGTTAACTGCCACCTCGCAGAAGGGAGGACAAATGGAATATGGGTTGTCTCTCCCCATTGTCGTCCCAACTCTGTCTGGTCTGGGAAAATAGGTCATGTTTTAAAGCATGTTACTTAGCTGTTGACATACAAATAGAGCAAATTCTGCTTAAAAAACAGTGGTAGCTGGTTATGATCTATGCTGGCAGGAAATCTAGGCTAATGTGGAGTTGAGCAAGATTGTAGAAGGGAAACAGTGTCTGTGAAATGTGTGCAATGTAACTTCGGGGGTCTGGACAGAGCAGTGCAGAAACCAGGAGGCCCATGCTACTCATGAACTAGCTGAAACCTCCACAGGCACTAGTATCATGTTGAAATTTTAATAATGTTTTCAAACTATTACCTCTAATCTCACTGCCCCAACAAATATGAATTTTATGTTTGTGAAAAACTTAAGTACATTAATTTATTTTGAAATGAAAGGCTGTAGTCTTTCCCCTACGTACCCACATACACAAAACTCTGATTCCCTTATCTCGTCTCATCATTTCCTGCCATTCAAAGTGAGTGTAAGAAAGCTGCTCAACTGATTCAGGTTTTACATTCACTTTGAAAATATGACTGTGATGAGACAAAATGAGAACAAGAGAACTGGGCTTGTGAGTTGCATTAGGAGCATGATTGGGGAAGATATTTGGGACATCTAGTCTTATACGTGCCAGGTTTCATTCTTCTGCCATTTGAAAAGATTTCAGAGATTATAGCCCATAGATTGGGGTGTATAATGCACAGTAAAATATTATGAAGTAAGACAGCAGAGTTAGCATTAGCCACTAAGCTAGTTTGAGGAAGGTTTGGGACTAAGTGCCTGGAATGAATCAAACATATATTGGAATATTCTGTAATTTGCTAATTTCTTAACCTGCGAAATAAAACAGGTCTGAATGAGCAAATTTTGATATCTGTTCTGACTGGAAAAAGCTGATTTGGTGATAAATACATCTGGCTTCTCCATTTGCAGCAGGTGTCCTGAATTTATTTTTTAAAACACGAGCAACATGTTATGCGGCGAGGAAATGCTTGATCTTTTTTTTTCTTGTTCTTCCACTTGAATTGTGAAAATTTGCCACAAGAAGGTGAAAAAATGTTGTGTACACCATATTCCCTATAAATTCAAGGATATTTTTTGCATGGGCATCTGACAGCTCCAGTGCTGAAATCAGCTTTGTACCATTTGCAAATGCAGTCCCCTAAATAAATTTCAGAGCAAAATCAGTCTTTGCTAAATCATACTAATTTAATCAGGTATTTTATTTTTATGTAATTGTTAGTTCTTATATTGTGCCCAGTATTACATGTAATTACATTTTTTAGCCTAGATACTATATATATATTTTAAACAAAAATAAGTCTACCTTACCTTTAAAAATTTATCTCCATCATTATTGTTTCTGAACACCTTCCACATAGAATCAGTAGAGACAGTGAACTCCTGTGCTCCATGGACGTTCGGCATTCTTTTTCATGGGCTTCTTCTTTTCAAGATAAAAACTTGGCTTAAAAATAGGAAAATGAAATATTTATAAAAAAAAGTGTAAAGCTCAGGACCCTGGAATGTTCCTTTTTTTATCATCACAGAACTAAAGATCCTAATGTATTTAGCAGAAACTGGATTCTCATACAGCCTTTAGAAACTAAAAAGATAATTAACTACCCTCAAGCATTTGTTTTCCATACGTATAAGCAAAGACTTTTGAAACTGCAGTGAGGTTATACATTGAGTTGGTTATTTGATAATTAACTGTTTTTTCCCCTACATATGAACAGATAGAAGAATGAAAACAGGGATGTTTCTGTGGCAGGTGCAGAGATCCCACCTCAGGAACACAGCTGGGTATTCGTATCCCTCCGCTGTTTCCACCACATGAGGCGGGCCAGTAGGGGGTTCTCCTGCATTGAGCCGCCCACCTCCCTGCGCCCGACCACCTTCCAGGCTCCAAATGCCTCCCTAGGGGCGCCTTATGTCCAGCCGACCCCTCTCCTGGAGCACACTTGCTAGTCTGGGGGTAATGTGCCGCCACCACCCCAAGAATGGACTGTCTCGCGGCCCTGTGTCCTTGGGGTAACACAGGCCTAAAGTCCCACGGGTACTCAACCCAGCACAGGCACTTGGGGTACTTCCCCAAGTCCGGGGGCAAAAAGGTATAGTCTCCCTTAGTCCACAGACCTAAGGGGTCTCTTAGGCATAATTTAGACCCACCCCTCAATAAGTCTCCCACACCAGTCAAAAAGGAGAACTTTATTGATTACAGGGGGTAGGGTAAACTAGGGTACAGGATAGAGCAATATCTAGAAATCCTAAAGAGCAAACAGTCTGGCTGTGGTAGCCTTTTGATTACGCATCTGTGATACTTCCAGCTAAATATCTAATCAGATTGAGTAGCTTACTCACAAGCATCTTCCAAAGGCAGGTGAAGTTTCCCTTTGGAGGCAGGCGGTTCCTAGCTCGTGAGTTTGGGGGGAGAGAGCCAGTTTCAGATGTTAAGGCTTCTCTGTCCCCTGCCTGGCTGCTGCGTCACCTCATGGCCGGAGAGGAGAGACCGCCTCCTTCCCCGTCCTAACTTATATAGCCCCTGTGACCTCATTCACCTGGGCCAGCGGAGGTCAGCCCCAGTTGGCTGTCAGCCAACCAATCTGAAATGCATCACCTGTTACCAGGCAGATTCCAGCTCCCCAGGTAGAAACCCCTTACCCAGGTAAGTGATGCAAGTCATGTAAGCAGAGGGAGCAGGTTTCCCCCTCCCTCAGGAATGCTCAAGTTCCCTAAAGAGACAGGCTGAGGGTGTGGTCCCCTGTGTGCTGGGCCCATCCTAATTGAATGGTCACAGCACAGAGATTTAAATCACAGTGTCACAGGGCAGAGATTTTTTGGGGAGAAACCAAGGTGGCTTTCTGCCACAGTTCCTGTGAAAACTTTTATTTTAATTAAGTGTGCTGCAGAAAATTCACATTCAGGATGGTATTTGTGTTCAAAACTGGGTAAAGTGCTCCAGAAGACAGAGAAACTTGGCAATCACGACATGCAAACAGGGGAGTTTAAGTTCAAGTTCCTTCACTAAGTAAAATGCAACTGGTTATACAACAGGGAACAGCACTAACTTGACAGATGCCCATGCCAGAAGTGAATCTTTGTAAGGTCATGGTCTCGATCTCATCTTGATGGAGGATTGGAATATTTTTGAAATTTCAGTTTCATGAGATGAGCTAAATCATTTAATTCACAGCTCTATTTATAAAGCCATAAATGCAATAGTAAAAGACAAAGCAGAGGCCTCTTCCACCCAAATCGAACTAATTACCACCAGCCAGCGTCATTTCTCTTACGAAAACTCCCAGTTTGCTTGCTAGACATGGGTCACATTTGCTATCGTGCCCTTAGTACATTATCAAATAGCAGCTTTACAAAGAAGCATTGACCCTGGGATTCCTTTGTACTTTGACTAAGGGCATTGCCCCAGGCATACACCACAAGTACAGATAAAAGGGGAAAAAAAACCTAGCACACCCACTATATGGTGCACTTGAGCACTTACTTGTTAGGCACAGTAAGGAAACTTTACAACTGCAGGTGAATAAGTGAACTAGGTTTGTGCCTTGTACCTTTTAGCAGCTATAGGTCAGATCGTGCACTTCCATGGTGAAATACAATGAAGAGGACCAGGTAGGCAAAACTCCCATTGCAGAAATGCCTCTAAAAACTTATTCTAGCTTGAGGAGAAGGGACATGATTTTTTGCCCCTTCCTTCTCTGGCATAACAACATTAATTCTTGGCCCAGGCCTGCAGCTTTCCCCTCTTCTTCACTGCTGATAAGGATTTATGGCATTTGGAGGGTTTCCATTTGGGTGCATATGAATAGTGAGCCAGGCACTGAAGTCCTTCCAAGTAACTGGTTTCTAGAAGTATAGTATAGACATTAATTGTGCCTGATGGTGGGTGACAAATGGTTGATTGGGGCTTATTACAGTGTGGCAAGTCTAGGCTGAAAGCGTAGGCTTGCCAGATCACAGCAACACAGGACTGGTATGGTTGGCAAACAGGGGAGTTTGAGTGGGAGCTCTGCTTGGGAGAGAAAACAGAAGCCCTCTCCCCAGGCAGCCACTGAGTGTTGGTAAGTAGCAGGCCTGCCTGGCTCAGGTTTGGTGCTGCAGCTGTAGATGGGGAGAGAGTTTGCACGGTTGTTTGGGGGACAGAGCTGATTTGGGGTGACTGGTTGACTGGGGCTCACTGCAGCAGGAGCAAGGATGTGAAGCCTACCGAAGCAGATGACCTAGGATTCCCAGATCAAAGTAACACAAGAGCCAGTGGTACTGGGGAGTTTGAGTGGGCAGTATGCCTGGCCACCAAGTTTCTCTGCAAGCTGGCTGTGTGGAAGCAAGTGAAAGGGGAAGAGAGATTATTTTCCAGGATAAAGCTTGCAGAAGAGGAAGGAGCTAGCAAGAAAATCAACACAGGATGGCTGGAAAAAGATGGCAGTGCCAAAGCCCCTGCCACTGCCAGCCCCTCCTCTGCTTGTATCTGTGCCCCTGACTGCCAAGACTTCCACCCAGGTTCGGGCCTGGCTTGGCAGTGTCCCTAGGGGAAGGAGTGTGTTCAGTGTGAGAGGAGCCATCTGGTGGAGTCTCTCAGGAATTGGGTAAGGGAGCTACAGGAGGAGGGGGATAGGCGCAGATCCCTCCATCCTGAGGCCTTCATAAACTCAATGCACAAGGACACCTCCAGCACCATGCAAAGACAGCCAGAGAAAGTACTGGCAGGTTCTCTGGGAGGTGGAAGATGGCAGCAACAGACAGCACTCCTCTTCGGGCCTGCAACTGTCCAGCTGGAGAACAGGTATGAAGCCCCTCACATTAGATGAGAAGGAGCCAACGCCAGCAGCATGGGAGGCCAAGTCATACACCCCTACGGGAAAGAGGATCAAGACCATGTCTACAAGAGTAAGCGATGGGTGGTGGTAGTTTGCAATTCCCTCCTCCAGAGCATGGAGCCATCCATCTGCTGGCCTGACCCGTTGGCTCAGGAGGTCTGCTACCTGCTAGGAGCCCACATCCGAGATGTCACAGAAAGAATTCCCAGACTCATCCGGCCCTCTGACTACTACCCCATGCTGCTCATCCATGTGGGCGCTAGTGATACTGCCAGGGGTGACCTTGAGCAGATCCAAAATGACTACATGGCTCTGGGTGCAAGGGTGAAGGAAACAGGGGCCCAGGTGGTGTTCTTGTTGATTCTTCCAGTCAAGGGTAAGGGCCCAGAAAGAAGCAGATGCACCGTGGAGTTCAACACATGGCTGCAGAGATTGGTGGCGGCAGCAGGCCTTTGGTTTCTTTGACCATGGGGCAGTGGTCCAAGAAGATGGATTGCTGGGAAGAGATAGAGTCGACTTGACGGAAAGAAGAAAGAGTGTCTTTGCACACAGGCTTGCTAACCTAGTGAGGAGGGCGTTGAAATAGGCTCACCAGGGGATGGAGACCAAAGCCCAGAGGTAAGTAAAGAGCCTGGAGAAGTGGATAAAAACTTAGTGAGGGGAGCAATAATGGCAACTTTAGGCATGTTCCCAGGGAGAGGATAGGACAGTCAGCTACTTGAGATGTTTGTTCCCCATTCGTGTATAAACAGGAAGAATTGGAGTACCATCACTGAATTGTGATGTAAAAGGGATCATGGAGATTATGGGGCACATAATTGGGATTATGGGATTATGGATTAACATGACTGGAGTATAATCATAGATAGGTATAACCTTGTTCAGGAAAGACGGGCCAGAGGAAAAAAGGAGGTGTTGCCCTACTTATAAAGGGGGCATACACATGTTCAGAGGCCTGGTATGAAGTGGATGGTAGGCCTGGTGAAAACTTCTGGAAAAAGGTCAAAGGGGAGAGCAGCAGATGTGACACGATGGGCATTTGCCGACCTTGTGAGAGAGAAATCAGTGTGTGAGGGGCATGAGAGAACACGAACAATCATCGGTTGGGAAAAGCTTCACTTTTCCTATAAGAAGAAAAGGGAAATAGTGCTGCAGCTTAGCAAGTTCCTTCATATCTATCTCTCTGCCAGAATGGGTGCTTTACTCCTGAACCTATTTTATATATCATTTAGTGTTTAACATAAATGGTGTTAATGGTACTGTGTTTGTTAAACTGGTGTGGATGCAAAGCTCTATAGAACATGCCAGAGAGATGATCCATGTCCTATTGTACTCTGCCTTTCTGAATTAATATATTCATCTTACTCATTTTCCAGGTGGTAGTAAAAAAAAAAAAATCATACAGTGCACATACATAATTGGGATTGTATGTGTGTGTTATTTAAAGCTAAAGTAATACTTGTTTATTTTTGGTCAGCTGGAATTTTTCTTGAAAAATATGGATCACTTGTTTCTTCACTTAAGGGAACATCATAAAGAAGGAGATCTCGGAGAAATGATGAAAAAGGGCTGTTGAAAGTCTCACATGTCCATTGAGTAATAATGATATCCCACTCTGATCACATAAAATGACAAAGAGCATCACTGTGCTGCTCTATTTTGCACTGATCTGCCACGTTACGTATTCATGTTTAGGTTCCAGGTTCCCTCTGCCAGAATAAACTCAGAGGAAGCCTTAAAGCTCAGTTGGTTTGGCTTTATCCAGAAGGAATTACTAAGGTCTATGCAGCTGTAAACCTGTGTTCTTTTTCTTACTTTGAAGTGGACCTTTACATCTCTAAGTACTTTCTCTGAAAACAGAGTTCAGAAGCCATTTTTATTTCCAAGACTCTCTTCAGACGATAAAAGGAAATGTATATATTGTGCTCTTTCATGCAGGTTTAACATTACCCATTCAGTGTGGCATTTTGTCTCCCTCTTGAATAGAAACTGTTACCAGAAACCGTCCTTTTCCATCGAGCAATAGGTGTTTCCAGTTTTGGGCTCCCTCGGTAAATCTAATGTTCAGGTCCCACCTATAGTTTAGGATTTTTCTCCTTTCACTTTTGCTCTGATGGCCTTATATAAAAATTGTGTGTATGCCTTGTATGCCTTAGGGTTGTCTCTCTATGCCTGAAGCAGGATTGTTTGTACCCAAAAGTTTGCAAAAACCAATCTGTCCAACTGTTTAGTTGGTCTAATAAAACATATCACATCTACCCAAAGAACCTTGTCCGCCTATGTGTATGCCGTTTGAGAAAAGATTGGTGATCAAACTCAGAAAAACCCACAGAAGCTAAAAAGCCTGTCCTTGCCCGCCTCTCTCTCCCCCCATCAGTACTAAATACTTTCACAAAGAAACCATGGTATTACAATTATAGCTAGGACTGATCTGATCCCATTTGTCATGGTTGTAGGTGCAGATGAAGAACCCATCCACTGAGGAATGGGTCTGACACGCTCTAGAAGATCATGGACGTCTCAATCTGATGTTATCTATGGCAGAAATGGAGAAATTGAATTCGCCCCAAATTCAGGGGCCTCTTCACTGTAAAGAAACATACTTTTAAGGTTGCAGTTGTCTCTGTCAATATTTTACAGACTGAATCAAGTTGTAGAACATGCATTAGTCAAAGAGGAAAAAGAAAAGAGGAACCCTTCAGGGTACGTGTGGGTAGTGCTTAGTGAAGTATGAATTTATGCATAGGGATCGCATATGGAGAAAGGATAAACACATCTTATTTCTCCCATAGCTAGATGACTAAGTACTCAGTTCTGTTCTGTTTATGAAAGAGGTGGATCTTGAGGAAGGCTTTTTTTTTATAATAGACTGAAAATAGGAACATATTGACTGGATACAGGCAAACAACTCTTTCCTGCTTAGCAGGACTGCGTGCTTAAAGGGGACATTGTTGTTTAGGCAACACATGCCTAAATAATATATCATGCTAAAAATCACAATTGCGCTTTACAGAATGTTGTTGAAACAAATGACATTTTCCTCATTTGACCAACTCACACTATTAAATTGATGAGCTCTAACTACAAAATGCTGATGGATGCATGTGCATGGTTGTGTTTCAGTTCTAAAAAAAGGATTAAAAGAGCAATAACAAACTGAAATAATGTAATGTTTGGGTTTGGTTTCACGCACAGCCGTGGCATTGATTATATAAATAATTTGTCTTTAAAGTACTTACCAACAATGCAAGTAATGTGGGCAGTTGGTGCTATTCAGAAAGTACATGGGGTTTCTTGGCAGCCTAATGATCTGTGTAAAATGTATTCTGAGTAGCTTCAGCTATTTTTCTGAACCCATTAGCTACCGTGAAAATCTTTAGTTAACCTAATCTTAGGCCTCCATCAGTCACAGAGAGTCATTAGTGCTATCACGTGGAGTCCAACAAATCGTTGTCCTTGTTTTTACCAGAAACTGTCACAAAAGTTTTTTTCTTTCATTGTTCTCAATTCAGGCTAGCATGGGCTAAAGTTCCAGTGACCTCAGTTCACCTCGCTGTTTATTTGCTGGCATAAATATAAGTGTTTTTCCCAATTTAGAGTAATTTTGTGGTTAACTTCTGCCTGGAAGTTTCCTTGATTATACTCAAAAGGAGTATTTGCAACAGCTTTCAGTGAGGCCGGAATTTCATCCACTTTATTTACCCTTGCCATTTAGGCCATGTTGTGGTTACTCTTATATACAGTCCATTAATTTACTTCAATCTGAATGAGATCACTTTTGCATTAAGGTCCTATTCAGCATTTGGACTAGATCTTCTTTCCAAGAGTTTTACTAGTTAGTGTTCATAGCTTACCATTTCTCTTTTCTACATCCAGTTGACATCAGCACTTCTGTAATACTGATACCTTACATGATTGAAAAACCACTTAATATGAGCTCATATCAAAGTGGATTTAATGCAATTCCAGTTAAAGTACCATTTTTTTCAAGTGAACAAATAGATCACGTGGAGACACTGTTTCTAGAGAGAGTTGAAACAGATTTTTCATGCTGACACTTTAATATGACTTTATTACCCTCTATATAGGAATAATAGCTTTGGGTTATATTTAACTAAAGTAGCCCGACCACTAAATGTCTCCGTAGTATCATTAATTTTAATAGATAATTAGATGATAACTCAAGGTTTCTTTCTCTTCATGAAGTAATGAGTATACTTTTAGGTTACATAAACTCAGAGGCCAAAGTCTACCAGGGTATAGTCACTACTGAGTTGCTGTTTTAAGTCTATAGAACTACCTGATGATTGCTGACCTTGCAGCTATAACTGCAGCCATAACAGTAGCAAATTACCCATCAACAATGATGGGGTGCGCAGGGCCGGAGCCCCACATCTGGCCCATCCCCACCAGCCCCCGCTCTGTGTCCAGCCCCACTCCATCCTCCTCTCCGCTGCTCCACATGTGGCCTCCACTTCACCCCCTGCCACTCCATGCCCAGCCCTGCTCCTCCTCTCCTCCCCGCTACTGCTCCGGGTCTGATCCCACTCCACCGCCCCTCCCCCCCATCTCCACTCCACACCCTCGCTCCACCGCTCAGCATCCAGGCCCGTTCCACTGCTGC
>NW_017728997.1:2982849-2985235 GCF_001723915.1 Gavialis gangeticus
CCCCGCTACTGCTCCGGGTCTGATCCCGCTCCACCGCCCCTTCCCCCCATCTCCACTCCACACCCTCGCTCCACCGCTCAGCATCCAGGCCCGTTCCACTGCTGCTCCTTCTTCAGCCCCAATCCAACTCCTCTCCCCCTACCACTCCGGTTCCAGCCCCATTCTACCCACCCCTGCCACTGCTCCAGGTGTGGCCTCGCTCTACACCCCCACCTCCACTCTGTGTCCACCTGCATCCCCTTCCCACTCCCCTCCCTCACTCTCACTGCCTGTCACCTCCCCCTCCATGCTGGCTGTTCAGACATTGGGGTCGGGTGTGGGGGCAGCACTGCTGCGATCCCCTCCTTCACCCTCAGGCAGGGAGGCAGGGGGGGAGCTTTTGCTGCCACCACACACTTCCCCAGCAGCCAGTCGCTGCCCACCCTCTCAGCAGCACATGTGCAGCTGGACAAAAGCATTACAGACAGACAGACTATGGCTTTTATTATATTAGAATTTCTGAAAAGTTGAGAGCCATGCTTCTATGACAATACCGACCTTGAGGGCAGTCTGACAGGAGTTTCTCTTCTGAACACTTACCTGGACTTTGTCCTGTCACATTGCAGAGGCCTATTTACAGAAGTCACTTGTCGCTCCCTGGTCCAGGAACCTCATCTATATCGGTGCTGGTCTGAGACCCTGACTTATTTTTTTTCTTTTCTGAAAAACCCGTGGAGGTCTGGAATCTTAAAAGCCTGTGCTTGCCCTTTGGGGTGAGCCATGCTTGACCTATTGGTCTAGTTAAAGAAATGCAATGGCTCATTTCACCCTTAGCTGACTTACAGTGTGATTGACAACAAAAAGTATCAAAGTGTGAGCTGTAGGAGAAGAAGTGATTGGCTACATGAGGGATGAGTGGTAAAGAAGTTGCAAGAAAAAGAGTGACCAGAGTGGTTGCTGATGGAGAATGATTGGTTAGCTGTTACCAGTCAAAGGTGATTGGTGAATAATCCATAAGCACATAATACGCATGTGCGTATTCATACATCATCAAAGCAGTGTAAAAAAAATTGCAAAAGTAATTGGCTGTGTGGAAGGTTTGTGTGGGAAATCTTCATGTAAGTGAGACATTTTGTAGAGACTCCCCCCCACTGCCTTCCTCTCCCTCTCCCTCTCCCTCTCCCGCCCACACACAATCCAGTGCCAGGAGGAAGCCTGGCAAGTGGAATCCTGGAGCTGTGCAAAAGGCCTAAGTAATAACATGCTCTTCCATTCCAGTTGTGCTTTAGAGTTAGCTAATAAACCTAATTTTGAAGCTGGAATAGCTTCACTGATCATTTAATCTGTTTTGCCCACCCCTTTTTCTAAATGGAGTAATTAATTAATTAATTTAGCCCAACACTTGCAGTCATTATTGCAGCCAAGCATAGCAAGAATGCTGTGGCTATTTCACTGTTGTGATTCAGCTTTTAGATTTAGATGTCTAAATCATTCAGCTATCTACTACAACTGACAGTCAAAATCAAGGGTGGCAAACACCCTTCCCATGACAGATCTGGACTACTGGACGGCTCATGGGCTGATCCAGCAGCAGTGTAATGTTGGGCTGTACAAAGCTTCGGGAGGAGATTCGTCCCAATTTGGTGGCCAGTTCTCCAAATCTGAATCGAATCAGGGGACCATTTTAAAGGTCTGAATTCATTCAAAGCTCTCCAAATCTAAGATTCAGAAAGCCTTGATGATTCAGGCAGACCTCACAAATGGACTTCTTCATAATCTTTTCCCCAAATTTGACCTGATAGCAAGGTTAAACTGACCAGCCTATAGTTTCACTGGATTGTCCCTCCTCCTCTTGGAGGCTGGCGCCACAGTGGCCCTTTTGCAGTCTTCCAGGACCATGTGGCTTCAGATATCTTCGCCAGTGGTCCTGCAATGACTCCAGCCAATGTCCAGTGGCTGACCAGGTGGGCAACCACCATTTGTATGCAGGAACACTGATTCAAAGTATATCTTCTGAGTTCTCTCCTCACTACAGCTAAGCCAGCCTTCATACAGGGTCCTGGAGACCTGAGATGACACTTCCTCAGAGACCCCCTGCCCTGCCTCACTTGCAGTGGCCCTCCCATCTCTGTATTATATTCAGCAGCCAGCCTGCCCATTGCAAGAGTGCCTTACTGATCAATATGTGCCCACTGTGTAGGTGGACTGGTGAGGCATGGGTCTGTTCCTGTGTACGCTTATGTACTTGTGTCCATCTCCCACTCCCCTGCATCTCTCCTGTGGAGTGGCTGAGCTGTGAGGGTCAGGGCAGGGGCTCATGAGGGTGTCTCTGTGAGGCAACATAGTTAGCTGATTCTCCTGTGTCCTGCTGCATCACCCTGCCTGGGTGTTTTTTTTTGGGGGGGGG
>NW_017728997.1:2985397-2999063 GCF_001723915.1 Gavialis gangeticus
CTGGGTGTTTTTTTTTTGGGGGGGGGGGTGGAGGGGATGAAGAGGTCTATACAGGAGACCTGTAAGGAGGTGTTTTGCACAGCCCAGGTGGTAGAGGAGATGGGAAGAGGCACTAGGAAACGGGCAAATAAGAGGTGTAACTACAAATAAGAGGTGAAGGTACTGGGGAGCTCTTCCTCTTGGGTTGACTGTGCTTAGTGAGAGGACTTTTGCTGATAACTAATATGACCATCCCCTGCCCTCCCTCTCGCAGGCTGAGGTAGCAGTCCAGAAGTAAGCCTTTCAGGCCCATGTGGGAGGCCAGGACAGCCCTCATTCTCTTCTCATGGAAGGACCATTTCTGCCTCCCTGCCTCCCACAACACACTTGGATGTTCCCCCCCCTCTCTCCCTCCTCCCCACCAGGGGAGGTGAGCCTCAGGGTGCTGCCAGCCTCCTTACAGCGTGCTCTAGCTGAAGGATGCTGCATCTCCACTGGATATACACATTTACCTTAATGGGCAAAGCATGTGTGAAATTGGCTGGCTCCCTGAAGTGCATAAATCCTGCCTTGCTGATACAGTGCGGGTACTGTACAGCTGCCTAGAAGTGAAATGAGTTCCTTCCCTGGTTATGTAAGTTGGCCACATCAATGTGGCCATGTGTTGACAGCTAGAAGGTGAAATAGGATGTAGCCCTTTGCATCTACACAGGCGCTCTACCTCCCTGACTCCATCTGTGTTATTCAGGACTTTGCTGGAAGCCACAGATTAGACTACAGGGTGATACTGAATTCATCCCCTAGTGTAAGTCATTTCCTATGCTAGGGAGTGATTATACTGGTTCTTTCCATATGAGAAGACTCCCAGCTGAAAATGTATGATAGCTTTCCAATACTTTTATAACACCAGAACAATGGAGAGGATTTGAATTATTGCAAAACTCTAGCCCTAAGGTCTGAAGCCAGACATGACCCTCAGTGAAGGAATTTGCACACTGTACTTTATTATGGTGCTACTGCTGCATTATAACAAGGGATACATAATAACACTCCAAGTGAGCGAAACCCTAAATCAGCGCTGTTTATTTATTTGGAGCAGAGCAGACTCTGCTTTTCATCCAATATAATTATTGTTACTTACGGGGAAACAAACTGATTAGTAGATTTAAGAAAAAATATGTATTGCAAACAGCCCAGGGAACACCTTCTATACTGAAGGTCACCTAATAGTTTCATAGTTGTTAGGGCTTACAGATCACCGAGTCCAGCTCCCTCTGCATGTGGTTCTCAGTTATGTTGCCAAACTTGAACCTTCTGGACTGACATTTTCCATGCTGGAGCTCTGCCTCCTCCTGAGCATTTTGTACAATATCAATAAAAGAAAAAAAATGCAGTATTTTTCCTGGGGACAAGGTAAAAGAAAGAAGAAAGTATTGTGCCATTAAAAAGACCACTGCCCCCCTGCCCTCTCCCTCCCAACCTTTTTAACACCATTCCATTGAGAAGTTTCTTGCATTTAAAAATGTGGATTAAAATTTGCCACAAGGGATGAAGTCACTCTCATGTCAGGAAAGTGCCTTCTGTTTTTTTCTGGCTTTTCAGAGCTTGGAAGCTAAATTCTTTGGAAGACACTATCTGCACCAGCCCACATTTGGAAGGAATTAACAAATTTTTCACAACTGCTTTCTTGGTTGCTGGCGTAGGGCACAGATTGCTGGGTGTAGGAATTGTGAGCAAAGGCCATGACGCTTCAGTCTTTCAATGTTTATTCTGTTGTTGACATACAGGTAGCAGGGAGAATGTCTGTTGGTGCGGTATTGGGGAGATAATCCATCACAGACGCTGGAATGCCTTTGGCTTTACAGCCCTCTTCTGGTGCATTAGTGTACACCTGGAGTGCTCACAGGAGCTGTAGTTGAGCCTCATGTTGCTCACCTGGAATCGTTGTTGGCCTTGTCTATGAGGCTACAAGATATAGTTGGAAAAAATAATGGAGAAAAAGATGGAGCGAGTAAGAAACAGGCAGTGCTTTCAATGGGTGTCACTGTTAGCCTGAAAGGGCCAAATGCAGAACTGGTGCAAGCTGATGGTAGTCCAGAGATTTCATGCAGTGTGTGCATATAGATCGAATTTCAGGTGGTGTGGAGGTGCCTAAATTGTACACCAAGGATGTTGCGTAGATCGGGTTTGAGACCCGCTGAGAGTTGCTGGCTGTGCCTGACAATCAGGAAGTGAAAAAAAAATCTTTAAGATTGTTAGAGGATAATTAGGATTGCTGATCCATGATTGGCTCAAGATGCGTTTCTGTATAATTTCAATTAATATCAATGAAAGGCAACATTATTACAGGATAATGGTTTTTGGGCTGCCAAGATGTTTTCACAGCAGGAGACAGTGACCCTGTAACAGTGCTTTTTAAATTACTTTATTTTGCCCTCATAAGATAGTCAAGGCAGATATAATTAATTTTTCTAATGAGCATTTGTCCCAGATAGTCTTATGTTATGCTGCATTCAGCTTGGCTTAGGGAACTCACCTAGGGCCCTCTAGTCCAAACACTTATACCCCCAAGGTCGGTAGGTGAATTTCTACAGAGATAGCAGGATTTGTAGTGTCAAAGTCTTATTCCTTTAAACTGTGTCATTGACTTTAACGGAAGTGACACATTGAAAGCCCTGGGTACATAAGGTGCAAAGGGAAAACTGAGATGCATCTTATTATACAGCAAACAAGCAAGACTAATTGGCTGCCTAGCCTCAGATATAAGAAACTTGGGTTCTAGTTTGGCTCAGCATGAGCTGGGAAGAAAATAAAATCTGAGTCAGAAAGAGTGGGGTTGTGAACACACACACACACACACAAAAACAAAGCTGAAGGTTTGAGCTGAACCCAGCTGTTTCTGACCCAATTTCATTTTTCACTACACCATTAGTAAGGCTTTGTATTTATTCCAAAATGGAATGAAAAGCCAATTTGCAAACCTCAAGGCCGTCATCCTCTGCTCAGCACTACTAAACCCAGAAAGTTGTTGAGAACCTTCAACTTCCAATATGAGTGATGGACGTCCCTCTGCCTCTCTAAGGACTGGGCCTGTGGCTTATACTTAAAAAGGAAATTTTGCACAAGAACAGCCCCCTAGGGTCTGGTGAAAGCAGGCATACTAGGCTGGACGGCTTATACCTCTGTAGTAGATAGCAAAGTTTGATTCCCACCAGTGGCATCACTCCACTGAAGGACAGCCAGCATTTCAAAGCTGGTAGAAAGTGAAGCATGGCTGTCTATAAAATCAGCTTCTAATCTAGTGTTAGAAAACACTTGCTGATTTATCTCAGCTGAGGATAAGGCTCACAATTTTCTGTTGAAGATTTATTTCTCTACCTTGCTGTTCATTTTCCCTACCTTCACTGCAGACAGGGATGTGAACTGTCTTAGGTTCAAGCTTTAGTAAACTTTTCTAACCTGTGGGGTTGGGGCCCGTTCAAAATTGGCAGGGAGTGGTGTTCTCTAATCCCCCTCTATTAATCTTCAGTGCTTTGTTGGCCTACGCGTAGTGACAGGTAGCTCTAAATGTGTTTTAGAAACCTCCCCTCCTTAGCATATAAATCTGTGGACTCAATGAAATGTTCTTGTCTGTCCTTCTTTAATCGTTTAAAGGATTGGACCTGATTCAAGTGGGTGCATGGAACTGACCAGCACTACCTCGCTCTGCTAGGTTTTAATGACTATTTCTGACAAAGGTTTTCATGCATTTACATCAGCTGCTGGTCTTTAAGAAGTGTGTATTTTCTTGGGGAGAAGGTGGAGCCCATATATTAGTGCACCTAACTGAACAGAAGATTACAAGGCGTTTATTAAATATGAACAGGATTGTTCTGTGATGTGTTTGTTTGCTACTTTCTGGCTCAGTCTGCGTCAGAGCAACAGCTTGACATTAACACTAGCTTTAAAAAATGCAAAGCAAGGGTGAAACAATTTCCAGAGCCCTGTTTAGAATTGTAAAGCATGAGCTAGCAATGGCTGTATAAAACCTTATTAAGACTGATGCTATGCACAAGTCAACAAGACTGAATCACCGAGGAGCTTGCAAACTGAGTTCCTTGGTTAGACAGGCAGGGAATGGATGCTAAGCAGAGCCTACATATTTAACAGGAGATTTGAGTTTGCCAAGCACAAAGGTTAGCTTCTTTCAACAAGTCACCAGCTACTCCACCTTCCTAATTTACTCTACCTTCAGGGATTAGCTCATAGCTACTGCTTGAATGATCTGGAAAATCATATAACATTATTGGGAGTCACCAGTTAGTATTTATTAGGGAAATTTTACAAGTTAGTTTGAATTGAATGTGGAGCAGCAAAGGACAGATCCACAGACAGACTTTAGTCTGCAAAATTGAACTTAGGTGTGGAAAGCCAAGAGTGTGCTCCATACAAATCCTAACTGCTTAGGTGCTTGAGAGTATAAGGGTACCAAAATGTATACGGGTACCAAAAATAATACATTTCTTTTTAAACCTCGGATTAGGATCTGGCTCTATAGCCTTGCATCACTTTGCACCAGTTTCAAACCACTGGATCTCTTACTTCACTGGTGTGATTCCAGGGTTATACAGGTGTAAGTGGAATGGAGATCAGAGTCTGCTCTTGGTGATGTGTAAAAACCATCCGGTCTAACTGAACCATGTATTTGATTTCAGGACCAAGCAGCGTTCTGAGTCGCACCAGGCTTGTTCCGCACATACTATGGCCTGAAAGGGAAGGCGTGCAGCTGCCTTCATGCAGCGGTCTGCTGAGAGGCATGTAACAGCCAGCACCACACTGAGGCAGCTACATGATCTCCAGTTCAGAAGATTGCACCTGCCGAGCAAATGTAGCATGTCTTGGTATGGTGTTGCCTGGCGCTGTGACTGGGAACTTACATGGCCTAAAGTTGTACAGCTGTGCATGCCCAGGGTGATGCTATCTTGGCTGAGCCAAGCTTTTCTGTGCTTTTCACATGCTGGGGACATTTGAAGTTTACAAACAAACTAAGTATCCTTTCACTTACAGGTCCCCAACAGCACTGCTTTCTGTCAGCATCTAGATCTGGGCCCAAGCTTCTTCCTAGGTGAAATTGTTTCACTCAGAGCAGGGGGAATCGTTATAGTTGGGGAGATTACAAGCATTCAGAAACATGAATGAAGCATTTATTATTGAGCCACTGGTATCTGTTTAAACCAAAAGAAGATCTTACTTGTTTTGTTTATAGACTGTGGACTATAAAAAAATCCCCTTATGGATGTTATGGACTTAAAAAAATAATGAACAAAGACTTCTCTTTATTAATTACTCTCCTGGTATTCTGGTGCCTCTAGCAAATACCTTGATTGGGCTCACTCTGATTTTACTTCTGCCAGTTGATCTATCTGTTTCGAAAAGCATCAAAATGCCCATCATTCCCTTATGATACACGCATAGTCAGTTGAATTGGCACACAGAGATTTCCTATGTAAATATCTGCTGTGGGCCAAGTGCGTTGCAGCTGTCAAATTTTCTTTTGATGCTGATTACTTTCATCAGTGTAATTGATCAAGTTGTCTAGATAAAATGGGAGGCTAATCCTTGAGAAAGTAATCTTCAAATTGCACCCAAAATATTGCTGCTATGCAAAGGCAGCACACAGGTGTGCCATACTTTTCTCTTGTATTGCAATGGCAATTTAAATAAGTGGCTCACTTTCCCACCTCTTCATGTCTCTCTCTCTCTCACTCCATAAATGCTCTGAAATTTGGCCTCTTTTCACTGAAGATAAGGAATTTATGGTACTTACTCTGTAGACTATTTGTCGACATTTGGGGGTTTTTTTCAAATCATAGAACGGACACCATCAGTCCAACCTGGTTTGTAAGCAGATAGGATGCCAAGGACACCTAAAGTTCTGTGCGGGAACCATTCATTTAGCTCCCTTCCTCCCTCCTCCCAGATCGCAGGAGCAGATAAAAGATTTCTTCCAGGAAGTAGCTTTGCTTATTTGTTTTCCTATCTAGAGTGGCATTCTTGCATTGATCAACCACAAGAGTCAAGCCTGTAGTTATTGTTCTAAAAGATGAATAGTAACTGTAATCTGTGAAGATCTGAAACATAAAATCAAATGTATTACCTTCCTCATTGGAAGCGAGGAAGCACATATATATAGATATATAAATATATTTATATCTATTTATCTATCTATATAGAGTCACAGCTGCTGAGACTAATTTAACACTCCCTACTTTGGCAAGACTTCCATTGATTCCAGCCAGAAGATCACCTGGGTACAGTCTGCTAAGATCTGAGCACTGCTGAAGAGACATGCACTAATATTATAATTATAACATGCCTGTGTCTCTGGCCAACTCAATGGTACTAATTGCGCTCTCTCCCACTCTCATTTGGGTTTTATTTGCATTTATTTTTTTCTGCTTCTGTCACAGAGTCCTGGAGACTGCTGTAGTGAAAGAGCCGCAAAAGAGATTTTGCAGTTCAATTTAAAATATGGTCTAATGCCTCCTATTCCTCATTGCCCAACCATTTAGTCCTAAACATCAACATGGCTTCGGGGCAAGTAATCAACCACCCAAGTAATGCTAAAGTTTTTATAAACAAGGATTAGGAGATTTAAAAAGAAGTGTTTTGGCAGCAAAGAATGTCTAAGGAGCATGCAAAATAGGCTTAGTTAATGCTCGGAGTGATTTCACCTAATGTATGATGTTTCCATTGGTGTGCTGCAGCTATACGGGCTAATCTTACAGCCAGTCTGGATGAGGAATTCCTTGCTGAGCCTTGGAGGGTGGAAGAAAGCAGACTGTCCCCTTCATTTTTTTTTCAATCTTTCAACACAGATCCTGCCATTTTCTGTCTGTGCCTCAGTTTTTATCCTTGCTTTACACTTACAGCGTGTAGAGCTGATTCACTGGATTGCTTCAGGTTTTCATGGCCTTAACTTCACTGAAATCAGTGGGTTTACTCTGATGAACCACTTGAGTGGCCCAATGGCAAATTATAGTTGTGCAAGTGAGCAGAAATTCGAGGAACCCCCATTTTGTACTCACTTGTTAGAGGAGCCTGACTTGCAGAATGCAAGTATGCAGTTCCTTTTGTAATCCAGGTCCCTTTTCTGCTTCACTTTTCAAAACTGAGGCCAGCGCTTTGTCAAGCTTGAGCTCTTTATGTCTTGTTTCAGCTCCATCTGGGAGAACCTCATGAAAGAAACTTTTAATTAAAAGAAGGAAAACAACAAAAATATTTATTGCAGTAATTAAAAAGTTAACCAAAATCTTTTATTGATACATTCTTGGATAATATCACAGGATTGAGGGAATGGAAGGGGTGGGAGGAGGTTTGCGGCAAAGATTGTTTTCACTAAATTGGCACATAAGCAGCAAGATTAACGAAATTACTTATTACAAACAGTATAAAACATACATGCTTTTTTTTAAAGTCCTTATCACACTGGTCAATCATGATGGGGCATCAACAAAGAAAAACCTCAAGACATGTAAAAGCCATATTCTTTCTTCCAAATACCATAAGAATTATTGAAATTATTGCAAAATAGTCATATACCTTAACTGAAATAACAAAATAGAACACAAATACAAATATCAAACATAAATGATTAACATATACCATAAAATACATTACTGGCATGCATTCCAAATATCAAGACCTCTATTAAAACTCAGCAAAATCCTTTCTGCTTCCTCTGCAGCCCATCATTGTTATGAAAGGTGGGAAAGGTTGGGGTGGGAATGGGGCTCACTTCGCCAGCACAGTTTTTGGTCTTTAAATATCTTTTTTTGTTTTGTTTGTTTAATTAAAAAAATAACATACATGGATTGCAGTGATACAGTAATAATCATACAAGTCATGTACATAGTTTGTTTCAATCTTCAGAGAGATCTCTTTTAATGTGCTAACGTTTCAGAGAATAGGGCTTCAATGGAACTGTGCATTCAAAACAAACAGTGAACTGTTGAAACAACATGGATGGTAATATGCAAAATTCCTCACAAACTGTACAGAAAGTTCAAAAACTTGCAGTCTGGAAGTACATATAAAGACAGACTTAGCCCCTGTAAAGTCACTGTTGCTAAATGCAGTTCACCCATAAAGAGCTGGGTACTCGTGTATCAGAGCTGGGAATTCAGGTATCATACCTCCCAAACATTGAGAAGGTCCAAGGTCACAGCCTAAGTGGCAGTGCCAGTGACTTATTAAGCCAAGATTAATTAAGGATATTTCACATAGAAGCTGTTCAGAACACTTGGATCCTCTAACATTGGTCTCCATAATAACTGCCTGGCCTTCAACTCCTCCAGCTGTGGATACAGGTCAGGAAGAGGCCTAAGCCAGTTTGGGTGACTGGAAAACCTTCATTCCCCCTTGTCTCCGTCTGATGAAACGGACTAAATAACCAGGTTATTATAACTGACGTACTTCTTTTTTGCAGCAGGGCCTGAAAAAAACACAGGAAGGTAGAAAGAGTCACTAAACTAGTCACCTGAAATGCTCCTTTAAAAGGCTGGTACTATTTCCTAATTAGTTAACACAATGCCAAGAGAAGCTACAGTACATTAAATAACAGGATGAGCAGATGGTGACTCCTTTGCATAGATATCTTTACCAGTCAACTCCTTCCTCCTGGAAGACATCTGTTTATTGGTATTAATATGAGCAGACTACTGATTAGATCAACCTAAGCGGTGTCTCCAGTTCTGACTATAATGTAAACAAAATTACCATTGATTGATTTTTTTCATCGTTTTGCAATCTGTATGTCTTCAGTCTTGAGATGTTATGACTGGATTCAACCAAGTTTTTTTTTCTCTTTCAAACAGTGACACTTTCTCCTACTTCTTAAAGCCTGAGGGGATAAATTTGGTTTGGCTCATGGATGAGTAAAACATATATTTCCAAACCAAGATTAATGACTTCTTGGAATTTTCACTGCTGGTGATTGGCCCTCTTAATTATGATTGCTGAGTTATATCGCAGGTTGCAAAAACACATCCGCAGACAAGTACTTCTTGAATCCTACTTCATGCTTGTGTCAATTAAAATTGTGAACATTTAACATTCAGTTTCCAGGAATGTATTGTGCAATGACAACCATACTCAGGACAATAACATTTCATTTCAAAGAACATTCTTTATATTCAGGCTCCAGTTGCAACAAAAAATTATTTGTCAATTATATGTGAACAGTCTAGAAATAACACATACTTTACATATTATTCTAATGTTATATATTGAATCATTTACAAGTGACTATACGAATGGTTGTTTTATATGGTACATACTATCCTTGCACATAAAAGAGAAGTAGGAACAGTTTTAGGAAACATGTGTCTCTATATAGAAAACATTAAAAAACAACTCCTTTGCAATAATGCATACAGACACCTACCCTAAAAAATAGGTTGAATGTTTTTCTGTATCCTTTGGCATATGAGTTTGGAATTCATTTTTAGTAATTGTTCATCCTACATGTTCTATGGTAATCACGTTCTTTGAGCAACTTGTACATAATACAGGAGAAGGTATATTAAAATAGGCAGGCACTGAGAGTAACACATGCATGCTGAGCCTATCTATCCAATAGGAATTAAATTTGTGGAATTAATTCATTTAGATCAAGACAAGTAAAGACCCAATTTAACATGTAAGTGTTTTACAAATCGCTATTTAAGAATCCTAAATGTCACTTCACCATTTTGTATAATTGTTATGAAACTGTATTTAGCTGCTTCAACATATCCTCTCAAAGGCAAAACGGTCTATTTGTTTGGGATCCCATCCTGCAAAATACTGAGTCTCTCTAACTCCCACTAACTCCTCTGTGAGTGGAGGATGCTCAGAACTTCCAGGTTCTCTCAAGCTCGGTCTGTAAATATTTTATAGATTATTAAGGTCTTTTGAAAGTGGAAAAGTAATAAAATGTATTGGGTTGAAATGGGGTACTCAGGCAACAGATGTCGTGATGCACATCTTTGCTTGGTGCCAAAATGTTTTCAGGATTTCAAAGAGCAGTGGCGAACTATTACATTTAAACTAATAAAAATTACGCAATTTAAATAATCATCAAATCTTGATCTATACATTGCCATCCACTTCCAGTATTTTATTTTTTCCCCAGGCCCCAGTGAAATAATCATTTTCTCTGCTGTTGCAGCTTGGCTTTGATGAGTTCTCTAACTATTCCATTTTTTGTTACATTGGTTGAATTTACCAGTGGAGAAGATGATGATACAGAGAAGATGAGACACACAAACAACACAACCATAGACTATGAGGTAGTCTTTGGCATCTCCTACATTTAAACAGAATCACCTTTTTGGCAGCTGGTAAACATAGTATAATTAATATAGCTAAAATAACAAATTAAGAAATACTATGCATCTCTTGTTTCCAAGGAGGAAAGGAACTTTTCCTTGTTTCATAGACTGAAAAACTAGTTAGGATCATTAGATAATCTACCTACTCTGGAGATCTTCAAAAGGAGACTGGACGCACACCTTGCTGGGGTTATTTGACCCCAGTAGTCTTTCCTGCCCAGAGCAGGGGGGCTGGACCCCATGATCTCACGAGGTCCCTTCCAGCCCTAAACTGTGAATTGGTGAATCTAGTCTTGCACAGAGACATAGTACCAAATGGGCCATAAAGTCCAGTCCCCGGCATGCACAGGAAACCATTTATCCAAGAAATCCAAAACAAGCCATTGACTCCAAATCCTCATGTAATGTAGTCATGACACGTCTTATGAAAGAAGCAAAAGCACCCTACAATGGGCCATGGAAGACCTGGAGACTACTAGTTCTCTGCTGCACACAGAATGCCACAGCTCCTACTGAATTCAGTGACTTGTCTTCAGCTACGGTATGTCATCCAGAAAACCATGCAGTTTTCATTTAAAAGACTTCAAGTCACAGGCTGCCCCTACTAGTAGAGATGATACTCTCTTTACTTTTTCCTATCATCAGAGAATTAGCTTAAGGAAGGTGGTGGGGATCCAATTTTAAAAGGAAGTAATTTCGATGAGCACAATGTTTTCCAATGGCCAGTCAAAATTTACCAATCGTGCCCCTTCCTTTATATGACAGAAAGAAGAGCATCTGAGAGAGAGAGAGTGACGCTTGTTTATATACTTCATTGGCCATACAGCATGAAGGGCACCAAGCTAGAACTAGGCCTATACCTGTGATATGATCCTCTTATACTTAGTCTGAAAAGTAGGCACAGCTGTGGTTATTATCTTAAGTGGAAGACTGTTTGTTAATGTTTGATAACCATCCTCTATGGAAAAGTACAAGTTTCAGTGGGTAAATTAATATACATGCATATTTCATGTGACATTTAAGATAACTGTAACTTAAAGGCTATTATTTCATTAGTAGACAAGAACACTCATAAGTTAGGAAATGGCAGATTTACAGTTGTTCCCATCTCTTGTATGTACTTCCCATGGTCCATAAGCACAATATCTTTAATTACATAATCACATACTATTTTCCCCCTATAGTTCCTTTCCTGTCTCAGCACACAGGATGGATAATGCCCATTCATTGAGCAGCTATTTGAAAAGGGAAAAACAAAACAAAACTAAAGATAATAACTTCCTGTGTAAAATGCTAACATAACAGAACCTGAGCTCCATCAAGACATATTGGCAAGCCATAGCAGAAACCCTGGGGACTTGTAAATCTTCCATTCCATTGGTTTATACTATTATATTTCTAGTATTTTAAATAAGTTCTGCGAGGCAGGGTTAAGGTCCTCAAAGGTCCTCCCCTAAGTTATTACTTGGCTCGGCTAATTCTGTTTTAAGCCCCTGGCTATGACTGTGATATGGACACAAAATAAAAATATGTGTAACTATTATGGATTACAGTGTTCATTACCATTTACCTTATGGCATAACAAAGCTAAACTTACACAAGTACACACACGGATATATAAAGAAATATAGTATGACTGCAGCTATGTTAGCCTTTGCTCAGGGATATACTGAGCTAGAACCGTGCCATCAAAATAAGAACCAATATAAATCACTGTCTAGAAAAAGAGAACATCTGTGAATTTAAGGACATCTGCTTTGGTAAAATACCTTAAATCCAATCAGACAGGAACAACTGGTAAGCAAGGTCCAGAAAGTAATAATAGTATGTTTAGATGACAATGGCTATAGGCAGAGTTGCAAGTAATGGATTATGCCTTTGGCTTTGTGCTTCCAGCTTTGTCAGAATGAAGTGAAATAAAATTTACTCACAGTGTATGAAATCTTTAACACATTCATTTTTGTCAATATGGACAGAGAAATAAAACAGTGAAAAAGATAAACTACAGGATTCATGTAAAGAACATAGACTGGCTAAAAAGAGAATTCCTGCTAAAGTTTTATGTGTGTAGTGTTAACATATTAAAAGACAGGAGCATGTGCTAACAGAGGCCAGGAGCAGACATTACACTTTTACCAGTAAAAGTGACTGGAAACTGATCTAGACCCATAACAGAACAGAAGTTTGGAGCACACAGACTGATATAAAAATGTCAAAATCCAGTGTAAGTCTTAGACTGCATTTTGCCATTTTTATACCAGTCTATTTGCCCTCACCCCACCCCCAGCGACTGGTGGGGGGGTCCCCCATGGCCAATCTTGCTGACTGGGGGGGAAGGGGTTCCCCCAGAGCCAATTTCACTCACCAGCTTGTGGAAGTGGCCGCAGTGCTCCCACACCCTGGCCGGCACTTACAGGCGGGGCACCAGCGCTCCCACTGTCCCCCCTGCCCATTGCCTAAGTGGGGAGCGCAGCCTGTCAAGAGGTGCACCAGCGCTCTCAGGGAGTCTCAGGGGACCTAAGACCAGGGGTGTCACCACCTCCCTTCCCCACAAAGGCAAATGTGTGTTCTGTTCACTACCAATCTAAACTACACCACTTACAAAAAACCACGTAACTTAGATCTGCCTCAAGCTTTTTGAATTTCTATACATAGAAATAATTTGCAGCTCTATAGCATCTTTTATTCAACAAGCTCAATTGCTTAAAATATATTAATTAACCTTATGCATGCACACTTACCTGGCTAGTGACAGTTTTGTGCGTGTCTACACATATCAATATTGTTCTGGTTTCAGTTTACAAATGTCAAAACAATGTTAACAGTCTTTTAAGTGAGCAGGTAGTTCTTAATTCATTTCCCAACCAACATACTTCCATGTCATAACATTGACCTGAACAAGAGCATCAGTGGAAAAGATAAGAATATGTAGACAGTGGGCACTGTCCGTTCATCCTTACCATGCCCTGGAAGAGGCATGTGGTCATTGGAACCAACCAGATTCTTGACCTCTCTCATAAATGAAAGATTTCCTTTATCCTAAACATAACCTAAAATGATTTGGTGTATTGCTAATTACAAACTGTATGAGATTTCCATACTTTTATTTGAAAATATTCTTTGCATTTCCATGTATCTTTTAACTGAAAAACAATTTATATTTAAAGTAGACTAGTATTATATAGAGAGGGAATATAGAAAAGTATTATACATACCATTTGGTTTTCTGGATCTACCCTCCCCCCCCCCCCCCCCCCAACAGAATTCCCCTCTCTTCTTTTTTCTTTTTTTTCTTTTTTTTTTTTTTTTTTTTTTTTTTTTCTTTTTTCTTTTTT
>NW_017728997.1:3004063-3019889 GCF_001723915.1 Gavialis gangeticus
CCCTACCCCCCCATACAAAGGATTCCTGCTCATTCTATTTCTCTTTCTGTCAATTCTGGTTTCTAGCTTAAAACAACTCATAGGCACTGGAGGCAGGAACTACAATGAAACTCCCGCTCAGTGCCTGTAAGAGCATGCATGTGGAACATGCTCACTACTGACAGAAGCACTGGTAATTTAGCTGCCAAATTCTAACAAGTCTCTATTAAATATGTGTGAATCTGGATTTTTCAAAGGCTCATAGCTAGGACAAGGCTTGGAAGTTTGTTTGTTTGTTTTAAACCAACAGTAAAGACACATTCCTAACAGGAGACTTATCACTTTCTCTCCAAACCTCAAACTCTTACTAGGGGCTAGACATTCCAAGTGAAGTTGTTTTAAGATTTTTTTTCATATGGATAAATTAACATTTTCCTTATCTTATAATTGGAGTTGCTGCAACAGACATGAAGGGTAACAAGAAGGGTTTCTACAAATACATCAGCAACAGGAGGAAGATCAAGGAAAGTGTAGGTCTCTTAATGAATGGGGGGAGGCAACCTAGTGACAGATGCAGAAGAGGCTGAAGTACTCAATGCCATTTTTATCTCAGTCTCCACAGGCAAGGTCAGCTCTCAGACTAATGCACCAGGCAGCACAGTTTGGGGAAGCAGCCAACAGTGGTGAAAGCCCGGGTTAGGGACTACATAGAAACGCTGGGTGTGTACAAGTCCACAGGGCCAGATGCAATGCACTCAAAGGGAGGGAGGTGGCTGATGTGACTGCACAGCTGCTGGCCGTTATCTTTGAAAACTTGTGCTGATAAGGGGAGGTAACTATCCTTGGAGGAAAAGGTTAAATATAATGCCCATATCTAAGAAAGGGCAGAAGAAGGATCCAGGGAACTACAGACTTGTCAGCCTCACCTCAGTCCCTGGAAAAATCATGGATCAGGTCCTCAAGGAATCCATTTATAAGCACTTGGAGGTGAAGAAGGTGATTAGGAACCAAGGGCAAATCATGCTTGATCAACTTGATTGCCTTATCTGATGAGATAAACTGGCTGTGTGGATGAGGGTAGAGCAGTGGATGTGATTTACTTTTACTTTGGCAAGGCTTTTGATACTGTTTCCCACAACATTCTTGCAAGCTAATAAAACTAACTGTGGATGAAAGGTGAATAGAAAAATAGCTGGATCGTCAGGCTCAAAGAATAGTTATCAATGACTCAATGTCCAGTTGGCAACTGGTATCAAGTGGAGTGCGCCGGGGTTGGTCCTGGGGCTGGTTTTGTTCAATATCTTCATTAACAACCTGGAAGGTGAGATGGGCTAAACCCTTAGCAAGTATGCAGATGATACCAAGTGGTGGGGGGGGGAGGGATAGCAAATACACTGGAGGGTAGGGCTAGGATTCAGAGTCCTAAACAAATTGGAGGATCGGACCAAAAGAAATATCATGAGGTTCAGTAAGGACAAGTGTAAAGTCCTGCACTCAAAACAGACCAAACCAATGCACAGGCTGGAGACAGACTTGCTAAGCAGCAGCTTTACATAAAAGGACTTGGAAGTTACAGTAGACAATAAGCTTAAGATGAGCCAACAGTGTGCCCTGGTTGCCAAGAAGGCTAACGGCATCCTGGGCTGCATTAGTAAGTGTGTTGCCAGCAGATCAAGGGAAGTGATTATTCCTCTCTATTCAGAACCAGTGAGGCCACATCAGAAGTAGTGTGTCCAGTTTTGTACCCCGCCCACCCCGCTCATTTCACCCTCCGCCCTGACTACAGAAAGGATGTGGACAAATTTGAGACAGTCCAACAGAGGGCAACGAAAATGGTTAGGGGGCTGGGGAACATGATGTATGAAAGTAAAAATAAATCATCCTTTGTTTTGAAGAAGCTGCTCATGTGATTTTTGGATAAATAAGCAAGAGAATAGTGAACTGGACTGTTTTCAGTGGTGACAGATGAACGAATACAGAACAATGAATTCAAGTTGCAGCAAGGGAAGTTTAGGTTAGGTATTAGGAAAAACTCTCTCACCAGGATGGTAGTAAAGCACTGGAACAGGTGATGGTCTCCCTATCCTTGAAGGTTTTTAAGACCCCAGCTAGACAAAACCTTGGCTGGGATGATCTAGTTGGGGTTGGTCCTGCTTTGAGGCGGGGGATGGACTAGATGACCTCCTGAGGTCCCTTTCAACCCTAACTTTCTATGATTCTATGACTTTCCAAAAGAGCTGAGCTATTTTTGCTGAGGCTTTAAAAAAACAAAACAAAACAAAACAAAAAATGGAAAAAGAAAGATCTGCCTGAGGCAGACCTGGGAATGTTATAGCCTGAAGACTTAAAGTTTGGCAAAGCTATAAGCAACTGAAAATAGGCTTTCTAGATGGAAGTGCTAGACAAGCTTAACAGTCCAGCAGCTTTTTTAAAGCCAGGTCCAGAAGACTATACATTTTTCCCCCTCCCCACAAGATGACACACACATTAAATTATTCAATCATTATACACCTTGTTCCAGGTGAATTCACAGATTTGCAATCTTTCTTTCAATGTAAAAATTCTTGACAATGTGCTGCTTTCCTTTTGCACGTCATGTTAAATAGCAAACCTGAATGCAAACCACAGTCCCATCTGACTGGTTCCCTGAGCTCTAAAAGTCAATATCTACCCATTTCTGTTGTTAATTTTATTTGTGTCAATACCGCTTTGTTTCAAAGGAACTTTGTGTACTATGACACCAAATGAGACTCAAAGAAAAATTAAAGTGGAATCACTGCACAGTGCAGCCAGCCATTCTTAAGGGAGCAACATAATTTGAAAAGAAATCAAGAGTTGGTGAAAACAGGATTCTGTGCATTTCACCTGAAATATTTTTTCCTTGCTCACCCTCTTTACTAACTTAATCTTCACTATTTCCATAATTCTCTTCTTTTTTTTTTTTGCTTTTGTATTGGTTTTAAAAATGCAATACAAACATCAACAATATGTAAAACTGAACTATACAAATAATAAGCAATGTAAGGAAACAGGAAGGCAGGAAGAGGGAGGAATAGAGGAAGAAAAATGTGCAATGAGCTACTAAAATCTAGCTTCCAAAATAATCCAAGAATTCCTTCCAAATTGCACTAAAGCTTTCAAAGTAGCTAAGCCTGATGAACATAACTGTCTTCATAGTTGCCAGCTACACCATCTCATTGTACCAGATTTCAACCTTAAGAGATGTCCTACTTGTCCAATGCAGTAATATAATCCCAAATGTTACCAGTAAGGCCTACTGTAAGAATGCCATTTGGGAGGATTCAGTCTGAACTCCTTGGGGATGCATCCAATGGTCAAAGGTATCAGTGCTGTGTTTAAAGCCATGTCACCTCTAGTTATAATTTAATTCCAAAAATAATTGATAATAGGTCATGACCAAACTATGTGACCAAGCGTTGTCTGCAATGCATTACAGCCCCAATGTGTATCTATTGGTAGTATATTTTATTATTTAAGTTTGGAGGGAGCCCAGTGCAGTGAAAAATGATCTTCTAAAAAGATCTTCTAGGATGAAGCCTAAGACCCACTGTTGACATTTGACTATTGTGGACTGCTGATTTCGATTGGGATTCTGTTATCTGGATACCTAGGTCTCCATTCCACTTCAGTCTTAAATAGTCTGTATCGGCTCTGTTATGGGACCTTATATATTCATAGAGTGATGACACGGAATGGGAAAGAGAAGCAGATTTCAAGGCAAAAAATATATTGGGAGATTTCAATACTTCTCTGTCAGTGCTTGAATTCATTGCATTATTTTACTGATTTAAGCCATTTTATGCCACCATAAATGATTCTTCTCAGCATTTTTGTTAAAGTTGAATCACTTCAGTATTTGTATACATATTTCATGGCGTTTTAACTTCACAAGAGAATTCATGAGACGGATCGTCTCATGGTATTTTTACAATCGCAAAATTGATATTCCATCAAGGGAATATCATACAAGATACATTAGAGCAAAAAAAAAAAAAAAAGGCAAAAATGTAATCATCTGTTTCTACTTGGAGTATCTTGTCTTCACTCTGACCAAATCATTTGCTATATGCTTGCAATGGACAGGAGAAAGCAGCTGAATTTATTTTACTTTACTGTATTTTTTCAAGTGGGAAATTGGCACCTATTATACAATGCTAAGCCAGTGTTATCAACTCATCAGATTTCAACTGTAGCCTTTAACACTTTATCACTCTTCCTAACTTGAACCAAGAAAACAATCTAGAGTGAAATTGGGAAATCTATTTTTATTTCTACTGAGGAAAGTCCAAATGAATGTCTCCAACATTTCAAAGAAAACCTAATTTGTGTTACAAGATGTAACACTTCAAATAGTGGTTGACATGATTCTTAAAAGATTCATTTACAACTTGTCTGGAATTGAAGTAAATAGAGAGGGTCTGTTATAGAACAACACTAGGCCAAACCATGAGATTTGCAGTTAACTCTTGGGTAATTTGATTGCTGCTGCATTTGTTTATTTGGTGTTTCTACCACTTGCACACACAAAAATGCAACTATATTACACCACCAAAGGTTCCTAACACAACAGCGTTCATTCATTTTGCCAAGGCAGTTGTAGAACTCCATCTCTAATCAGATTATTTTAAAGTACAGTTCTGTATTTTAAATTCAGACATTTGTAAGCTACTCTACCAAACATTTATAGCAACAGGATTACTAACATCCCACATTAAGCAAATGAGAGTAGAGATGAAATTTTGTAAATGAAATTGTGCTATTTAGGATTTAAACACATACGAGATACAGCAAAGCCAATACCCTTGAGACGGTGCTCTTTACAAAGGCGCTTCCCAATGCATACAGAGGACAATAGAAATGATACGTTAATAGCTTCACAGGAATATGCTGTGCAGTGTTAAAGAGAAAACAAAATGATCAGCAGCAAAAGACATTAAAAACTCAACATTTCTCTAGTTGTTACTACTCATTTAACAACAGCCGATCCTCATTCTTAATGTAGCGAAAACGCTAAAGTTAGTGGGTTTCAACTTACTTCCTTTCTTGAGTCCCTGGGACAAAATAATTAACAAACTTTACAGATTTATTTGGATCTGACAGGCCACCCCACACGTTTCTGCTGTATAGCTTCCTCCCTTCTCTCTTCCTTTTCTCTCCCTATGGCCCAGCAGTAACATGAGCTCAGCAGTAGAGGCAAGGAAGACAATGGCAGTAGCTGTGATCTTTGTAAAAGTCATGATGTATTCGACTGGCAGCTCACATGGGCATCTCTTTTCAATATCAGTGTAGACATAGCCCCAAATTCCATTTAAGGACAGGGACTTCATGTCTAAGCGGCTAAGATCGTGTTGCCATTCTAGGCGGAAATCTAAATTCATATTGTGCCACTATCCTAACTTTGCTTTCCCATCTGGAAAACTCAGTTTTCCATTGAGGAGACTATTCCAAATCTGGAGTCCAAATTCAAGTGGCACACTGCAAACATGCCTAGAAAGGTAGTCCTGGTTTAAATGGAGACTATGGTGACCTTGACTGTGAAGTGGCTGCTGATGCCTCGATAACTGGTTGAACAAAAACCTCCTGGTCTGAACTCTAGAGAAGCCGGGCTCTCTATTCAGCTGCTCAGGCCCATATCTATTTGATGTGGGTTCAGCAATTCCCTGTTTTTGGTTTACTGCCTGCTTACTGCCACATACATTTTCTGTTCTGCCTCTCCCATTCCATCTAAGGGAATGAATAGCTCAGCTTGCTACACTTCGTAGAGGAAGAACCTGTACTATTCTAACAATACAAAATCAGTGTTGTGCCCTAGTCTTTCCAACTGCAAAGGGTAATGTGCTCGGAATAGGACCTGAATGAACAGACCTCAGCAATTTGATTTTGTATTGGTATTATTTTCTTAATCTTGCCAGTATTTTCTTCTTCTCAAGGGGATAAAGAGGTGTCAAACTCAGAGTTAAAAATGAGAGAGACATAATAAACTTGTAGTCTAGTCACATCTTTGTATAGAAGCAGTTACCTAACAGCATTCGCATTATACCAACAACATCACCGAAGCGTCAGGACGTACTGGCTCAAAACCCATATATTTATAGCTCCTTGCTAGTTATATTGTTACAGCACAATGCATTAAAAAGCTTGTCTAACTTTATCCCAACCATACAGTTGGTCCAATAAAAGATATAACCTCCTCCCCCCACCCCAAATCCTTGCCTCTTGTTTATTTCTAGTCTTTCCTATTTCCCTTCATTTTCCAAATAAATCTTTGATGGGTCATCTAGAAAAATAACAGACTCTCTTTACCTGTGTGCATGCTCATCATCATTATAAAGCAACCTAACCAACCAACCAGACAAACAAAAAATCCCCACTGCTACACATCTACAAACACTACACACTTCTTGCACAATCCACTGGAGTCATATTTGCTCACAAAGTTGTTACCTCCAAGAGTGAGTCAAGATGGACAGGATTTATTTCCCCATCCTGTGAAAAACACGGAGAGTATAAATTTGGGAAACAGTACTTCTGACTGGAGATTATTAGATGAATTCATATTTCCAGTGTTAAATAAGATATAAAGATATATAGGCTTATTTAAGTTTCCAAAAATCTGTTGTATCCAAAAATGATGGTAACCCATATGAATATAGATGTTTTTAATTCACTAATATTAAACTAATGTGAATTTACAGAATACAAACAGTATTTTCCAAGTGTAATGCTTAAAGCTAAGTGCTTACCAACTCCACATTTTAGCTCTCAGGAAATCTAATTTTCATACTTTTGGAACACCCTCTGCTTCTGCTATTACTGGAGTGGGTTAAGAGTTTTTTTTTTTTTAAGATTGGGTGACATACATGGAATAGAATGGTGACTTTAACTATCTGCATCTGGAAAATCAGCTCTAATTCATTCTGTACTAAAATACACAAAACACCCAAAGGCACATAATCATTCTGTGAATTGAAATAAGAAAAAAAAGAATAAAAAAGAAGCTACAACCCAAACTGAACCATTGCTGGCCTGATGACTTCTAAATATAGAATAGCATCTAGAAGTGGAGGGGTTGCAGTAAGCAGTGAAGCAAGCATCATTAGCGTAACAATTACTTTGAAACCGAACCTCTAGGTTTAAAAAAAGAAGGCTCTGTTTTGCTCTCAGATACTCTGATCCCACTCCAATGAGAGCAGAATTTGACTCTCATTTGACGGAAGAATACAATTTTGCCTGAAGGCAAAATATACACATGAGAACACAGGACTGGAAATGGCTTCCTGGATCATCGAGTCAGGAGTTGCCTTGCTATCACAGGCAAATATGTCACATAATCTCTTTAATAAATGTATCAAGATCGGTACGCCATGCAATTCTTTTATTTATTTTTTACTCACTTGCATGGGCTTTGCATTTATTGTTCTGGAAGGCAGGCTTAATATGCTAACTCAGGTCTTAAATGGAAATTGGTTTGCTCATTTTGCAGTGGAGAGTGGGCTAAGACATCACATGTCAACACGGTTAGATATATCTGCTTCAGAAACGAATACAGAGAATAATAGAAAATGTCACAGGATATTATTGAGATATACAGTACTGGCATGGCAGCAAGGTGCAACAGGCATATAGAACATCTCCACCATGCTTTGCATTGTTGCTATTAACCCGTCAGCTTTGCAAACATGAAATTTATCTTTAATTTAAAAAATACATGGAAAACTTCAGTTTTGTTTTCATAAGCAAACAGAAATGAGTTGGAGAGAATAAGCTGAAATGGGGCTTGGACTACCGAGAATGTCACTGTTTGGTGAAGTGCTGCTAACAGAAAGGGCCTCTTGATCTTCACAGAATCCTTTATCTGTACGGCATTAATTTTAAGAACCTGGTCAGGAGGTCAGCAGTCAATACTCCACATTTTAACCATCAGCTGTCCTCTTAAGCTAGATGCCGTTTCCGCTGTTTCTCACCAGGAGCTTTTCTCCATTGTTCAAGGGGATTTCTCACTAGCCTTCTATCACCATGCAGTAGCAAGAGAATTACCAGCTGTTCCAGCAACAGGGTCCGTTTTAAGATACCCTACCCGCTCATCTGCTCAGAGCAACCTAGTAGAAATGATCTTCTCCAGATAATTAAAGGAAACTGAAATAAAGCTGGCCCGTATCTCAGGGCATGAAAAAACCACAGACACATTTATTTTAAACTTAACATTCAATTCAAACTTTTCCTTTTTTGTTAAATTTTGTCTATGTCAACCTGTGGGTGGCAGTGGTATTTCATGCCAACCCACTGGCAGAATTGGGTTAACAGGCTTTTGAAATAACTGCATCTCTTGTTCTAAAAGCGTATTAAAAGCAAGTCACACAGACCCAAATCCTCTTTGGATATATATGTTTCATCACTTGACTGGTTTTCATTATCTAGAGCATGGGCCACAAACAAAGAAGCTCCTGCAGAGTCCAAAAGCAAAGCAGAGCTGTCAATACTTGCTCACTTTGAGTGAGATTTAATCACTTTCCCAACAATTTTATGCACATTTGTTACCTGTTCCAATCCTAAAGAGAAAATATTTAGAGTGCAAAAGATGAATTTTGTTACAGCTTACAGGCATCTCCAGCTATTAAATGTATGAAACATGATCTTCTTAGTAATTCCAGTGTTGAGCTAGACCTGCCATTGCTGTGGCAATGACTTTGGAACTTGGCTCTTATCCCCTTGCATTTGATATAGCAAATTATTCACACCTGATTTTTTGGGTGTTTAAAAAAAAATCCTGTATTCGATTCAGGGCAAGAGAAGCCACAGGCTGTTCTCAAATACTGTTTCTTTTGCATCTAAAAGGGCAGCGGTTTCTCATGGGTATTGCCAGGGCTCAGTACAAGGAAAACAAGAGTTATTCACATAAATAGTTGTAGTCACAACTCTTCCTTTTGTGCCCTACTTCATTATTTTGCATTGGCACGGGTGCATACATATGGAAAAGAGGTAAGGCCCAGACATGCTTTGTTCTAATCCTATGAACTTGAACATTTTAAGTCTTAATTTTTAAATGGAGCATTCTTGTAGATCCAACTATTCTACTATCCTATTTTTAAATCTGCAATCTTATCGCTCCATCAAAGTAAACCTGTGCCTTGTCCAGTACATAAATCCTTGAAGTAGGATAAACTGCAAAGATATCTGGTGGTTTGGACAGTTGTTTCTGTAACTGGAATTTAAACTGAGCAATGGGTTTTATTCATATCAGTGCACAGAACCTCATGGTTTAATAATGAGATGGGAATATATTAAGTGACGAGTATAATATTACCCAAAAAAAACGGTGTTCCATCAAAAACTGCTGTATATCCTTCTCTTGTCATGAATTTTATCTGCTTAGCGATCATGGCTCCTTGTCACTCTTGGTAATACAGAAACAATTAGAAGTTCAGCACTAAAAGCAGCCATAAATAGCTCTGCTATTCTACTTACCTTGGAGCTTTATCAACAGATCACACAGTACAACCAGGAATCAGAAGTTGCTAAAGAGATGGTTTATTTTTCCTGCTTACTAACTAATCTAGTACATAAATGCCCTGAGAGCAACCTGGTGACAAATTCAACGGAGATGACAGCTTTCTTTTATTTTTTACTGTGGCATCACATGCCTTACTGTACTTCAGCTGAATGCTGTGCTGTCAGGTGTGATAATGCAAGGGTCACAGAGCATTCCCCTTGCCTTGCCTGGTTTTGATATGTATGCACTGAAATTGTGTGTGGGTGTATGTATGCACTCATGTGGGTATAGCACAAAATATACTGTATTTTCCTGCATACAACACATGCCTTTTTCCAAAAGCCAGCTATTAGAAATTGGAGTGTGCATTATATGCAAGAAAACATAGTAAGAAGAGTGTCTTCCACTTACTGGGCAAAAGGAAAAGTAAAGCCTGCATGTGATCCATAGTGTGCAGAACAATAAGCAGGCTTGGCTCCCTAGCTGCTGCTACTCAATTACTACGGGGAAAGATCTTATTTCTACTCATTCTGCCTTTTGAAAACAAGGTGCATATCTTATTCCACAGCACGTTGTATACAACAAAATACGGGAACTGAATCTACTCGGTGCGCCTGAGCACTGTACACAGCTCAGATGCTAAAAAAAAAAGTTACTATAAAGCTAGCACTACCTCCTTTAAAATGAAAATACATAAATAAATACATAGAACAACTCCCCTAGAAGTATGGCAGCGAATTTAATTTGTGTGAAATTATTAGAAGAAAAAAACATCTAACTTGAAATAACTAAACCCAACAGATTGAATAAAGTTCCATTGCCACCTACTTAAATACCTTTTATTATTATCATGCTATTCCAATTCATACCTCATCCAGTACCTTCACTTGGGCTGAAACTATGGTGATTTTGCCATATGCTTAACTCCCATCCTGGTAATTTTCAATTAGTTGAGGACTGCAAAGAAATGCAAGTGGGTATTTGGGGTACTCTGGATACTACCAGCGTGGAAAAGTGTGTGATGAGGAAGGCATGAGGTTTAGTTAATGCCCTGTAAGTCCAAGAAATTGCAACCACTGTCATTCATTAAATGCTGTGAGAGTGTCCTGCACTGGGATGCGGGCAAAAAAGCATGAGCGAGATAAAGAGGTTATGATGTTAGAGCAGGAGAGTTTAAGTTCTGCACAGATTTAAAGAACAACATACCCACCCTTTTTATTTCTATTTCACCAGGTACAAGCCCAAATGCAGCTTGTTAGCAGAGCGCTGCTTTGGGCATTTCATGTGACTAGGTATCTGCCGCGTCAGACCCAAGATTGTCAGTGCAAGTAGGATCAAATTACGTGGCTACAGACATGGAGCATAAAGCTGAGACGACTAAAATGGCATAAAGGAAGAAACAGTTTCAGGTTGCCTAGCAACAGATACCTTTTCTGTGTATTATACTAACGGAGCCTGGATACTTTTGAATTCTTGATATTTGTTTCTTGCAATATAGGGGAACTTTTCCATACCAATGTACAAGGCTACCTACCAAAGCAACGCAATTTAGGTTTGCCGGATTCCTGTCGTAATCTGTGGTTAGAGGAGTTTGATCTAGAGGGGCACTGCCCCTACCCGAGTGGTACATTTCTTCCATTTTATTTCCCTAATGAATAGGAAGCTTCCTAGATGGAAGGGAAGGAGCCAAGTAAAGCCACCTTCTCCTTCAGTGTCTGGACAAGACTTTGAGCTCCCCCTAAGGCCAGTTTTCAGCTCTTTTCCCACCACAGATGTCTGAAGCTCTCTGTAAGTTTAAGTCATCACCAGATGTGATCAGGCAGAATCCTATCAATTTTCCAGAGCTGATTGTACTGAAATAGAAGCAGGCTCTCAATTTTCTGCTGTAACTCAAATCAGAAGATGGTCACTCAAGTTTAATTATGAACTGGCTCACTAACTCACCCCCCATTTCAACTGCACGTACGAGGCTTCACGCTCTGCAGAACTACCAGGGCATACGTCTAGCTCCAGCTCAGCTTTCCTTTCCTCTGACTTGCTCCTTGACTGACTCTGGTTCTCTCCTTACATGGCTCATGCTGCCAGGATTTGTTCAGTGGAAGCGGCAACATTAAAGTGTTTAAGTGAATGGTAATGTGGTTGACCAGTGATATTACACTTCACATTATGCTAGTGTATTTATATACTCCATTATAGCATAGTATTACCAATCTGCTAGTCTAATTTGCAGAGTAGGCTTCTTGAAATAAAAGGAATCAACTGGGCTTCTATGAGGCTTATAGCTCCCAAATGACTACATATTAGGCAGTCATTTTGATTCACTGTTGGGATTCCTGCAATTTTGGAGACATTCATCTACAAGCCTTTGGTGGGGAACATTAAAATCTACTTATATGCTAAACTGATATTTGCCTTCTCAGCTTGAGTCGGCTGTAGCAAACTTCAGTGCTGCACTGGAGATTATGATTTTCTCCTCTCATTTAGCATTGAAATGTAGCCCCCAAAGGAGCTGCACCTGGTTCTTGACTTCGGGCAGATTTTTTCCCCTTGCTCTTAGCGCTAAAATCTTTTTCTTGTGTTGTGTTTATTTCAGCTAGAATACTGAAGGTGACTACCCCCCAAAATAAAATATAGCTACTATGTATTTGCGCACCTACCAAATGCAATTTGAACAGTCCCCTCCAGTGTTATCTGAGAGGTGAATTTTGCATCCAAAAGATAATGAAAGGGTCATTATGACTCTGATTTACCTTTGTTGGGCCCTTGATAACTCATTGGCTAAAAGCTCAGGGCACTTTTACAGGTGCTCCGGGGGTGGTAGAGGTAAGGGGGGAGACAGGTAGGGACGGGACAGGATGCTTTAACTAGATCTGCTCCAAGAGCCTCATGTATCAGCATTCCTGTGCATCAAAATGGTGGTGACGACGCTTGAACTAAAGCTCGTTTGATGAGATTCAGATAAAGCACTCCCGCCACCATTTTGAAGTGCAGGGATGCCGATACACAACATGTGGATGCTGGCTACAGCGCAGTAATTACCACGCTCCAGCAGGCTTGTTTAAATTGCAGCATGTCTACAGCCTTGCAGCACATATACAGGCACCCTCAGATGGCCTGAGTGAGCAAGCAAAAATAGTGTTTACAAACACTTGTTTGAAGAACTATTTACTTTAACCAAGTTTGTGTGCTTTTCTAGGGCTAGGTACAGGCATTCAAAAAGCCCAAGGCAGAATTGATCTACATTACATGTTTTCTGTAAGCAATGTAGTTTAGATTGGTAGTGAACAGAATGCATATTTGTCCTTTGGTAGTGGTCAAAGGGGAGGGGGGTGTAAATTGTAGACCAGGTTCTGCCATTTTTAAACCAGTCTATGTGTGCCAAACTTCTGTTACGGGTATGAACTGGTTTTGTTTGCTGAACTTTTGTTATAGGTATAGACCAACGTATAATGTCTGTACCTGGCCTAGTGTAGAATGTTCAGCGAGGAACATTTCATCCACATTATTGTTTGAGAGGTAGCGGTCACTAAGAAAATGCATAACTACCTTTGTCTGCAGATGAGTGTATTCGTGCTTGTAAAAGACACTTAAAAGAAAAGGGGGGGTATGAAAAATCATTCAAACGCAAAAAAGAAACAACGCTAACTTAGTGGACCAAACTTCTCTGATAAATAGCACAGACAGACAGAGAAAACAGCTCACAGCATTCATGGTATGAAATTTCTTCACATAAACTGCTTATATAATTAGGAATTTCAGAAGTGGTGAAAAAACAACAACAGATCAACTAGGTTTGCGTGCAGATTAATTATATTGATATGAAAAGGTTAAATTCTTCAGAACAATTCAAAACCAATGATAGGACTAGACTCCAAAGTTAGTAAAATTCACAAGCGCAGATGCACCCATTATCTAACACAGATACCTAGATGTATTTCTTGTGGTTTTCTTAAGATAGTCAAAAAATAATCAGAATGGAAATCATGACAAATGCATTTAATAATTCTTTTTCAATATTTAAATGCTAGAATATCACACACTCCCATGGGTTTTATGAACTCTGTGTGCATATATAGAATATTCATATCAGTTATTCCACATGAATAAGTATATTACTTTCAAGCATTCCTGGTCTTAACCTCAGTCAAATTTTACCTTTAAGGCTTTCTTGTTATGACATCTTTTAGAAATGGATATTTATCACATCATGGCTGTACAACTTTAAAGCAAAAATCAAACAGCATAACTAGGGAAGTAAATTAACGGCTCATGAAGTGGCCCTTATTGCACAGGAGACTAGTAAAATACCATATGGAACAGAGTTAGGACCATAAGTAACAATTACAAATATCCAAAATAACAGCTTCTTAGAGCTGGGACTGCTTTGAAGTTCCCAAAAGGATGTAATAATAAGAAAAGTATGACCTTGTTGTTCCCTGAAGCATTTAGGATTTGAAGTAGACTTTTCTTTAAATAAAAGTTCATCTTTTTTTACATATAAGAACACATTTTAAAGGAACAGCTATTATTAGGTGAACACTATACTCCTGTATAATTCTTATCTTTCAGTTCCTTGAGAAATACAAAAGCTGATGTACCCTTAAAAGGTATAAGGAAAATAGTTAAGTGACATTAAAAACCCGAGAGACTAGATTTTTTGGTTAGCATTGCAACCAGCTGGGAAGCAGGATTTTGAAAGACAAGATATGCAAGATAAAGGGATAAAATGTCACAAGATCACCAAATTGGTACCAAGATTTTATAACAGAAATGATGTGTGCATTTGGTGATCAAAAAAGCGCAACTGTTCTACCTACAGGCCATCAGAGTAACCGCACAAAGCCTGTTAACTGCCTACTAACAAACATATTCCTTTGGGCCAAAATATGATTCACTGACCTCAAATCAATGATTAATTTAATTGGAAATAGCATAAGAATCTACCCATGTTTGATCACTCTAGATAAAAAAATACCCTATAACATAGCTTACATACACTGTTGTGGCAACTGAATCATAAGAATCCCTGTTGAGGCTAATGCTGCTAACCTGGATTAACGGCGAAGGTACAAGAGCACTCAACAAAGAATTCAACAGAAAAACATTTGGATCTAAGAGAACAAATGAGATGGGGTTAAAGAGAAGTCTTAACATTAGATAATGCAGGGGAAGTGATTGTCTAGGAAAGGAATTATTGCTGCAGTATAAACCCTGTGAAACTCTGACCGTTATAAGTCAATAGTAAAATTCCCATTGATTCAGAGTCCAGGTTTTTACTCAGTGAGCCCAACAAAACGGAATAGGCTGTTGCCTATCATGATCACCATAAACCTACAGTAGTCTGAGCTGGAAGAAGCAAAAGAGGAGAGAAAAAAAAGACTTGTGGCAGGTTGTTATGGCAACAAGTATTGATGGAATCAGTTTTGAAAATGAGAAATGGAGCCACTACTGTATTTCTACGAAAATAAGTAGATGTGATGGGGAGGTGCTCTTAATATTTTGACACAAAACAATAAGCAAAACACTCGTGGATACTGAGTGTCTTTTTTGGTATAACACTTTCTAATCACTTTGAAGTGCTTGTTGATGTCTCTTCCATACTGTAAGCAGACTGTGAACCATTTGTGGGGAATGTATACATTATTATGTGCCATCTGGAGCATGCTAATGTCTGATTGACTCTTTCTGACTCTATAGACAACTAATCAATGAGTTATAAAGACTCAGTTGGATGTGAGCAAGCTCCAGATGGCATCCATTAATGTATACAATCTCTGAAAATAATTTACAATCCTTTTACAATGCAGAAAGACATCAGCCACTATAGTAGGAAGGGGCTACTTTGTCAGGTCCAAACATTTCATTAAAATGGCTCAAACAGGTCCAGAATGCTTTTTCATAATTAAATGGAGATCCATTAAAGTAACCATGCATGGTGACTGTCAAACTATCAAGGAAATGGCTTGCTGTAAACAAAGTGTAGGGATGAACCAGCTAGAAATATTTAATAAATCATTTCTGATGGCACTCAACCCTTAGCACAGTAGTAAAAGTGGTTCTGCAGAATGACTGGAAGCATGATCACTACACCTCGCAGTTGATAGGTCTGTGCAAAGTGGCTAGTATTTGCTTCAGATTCGGCTGATTCAGGGGACAGTGATTCAATTCGGTGATTCAAATCACTGCCCTGAATCGATCTGGCTGAAACTGCTTCAGAGATTCGGCCACCACCAAAACAGCCAAATTTCCAAATCAGCCCCATTTCCCACCCACTTTCAACGGCTGTCCTGCCCACTCTCCCAGCTTCTGGCTCTTTAAAAAAAAAAAAAAAAAAAA
>NW_017728997.1:3026563-3041473 GCF_001723915.1 Gavialis gangeticus
CCTCCTCCCTCCTCCAACCCCACCTCCCCTGCCCCCACCCCCTACTTATCAGCATGGAGTCCGGGTCCAGCTCCCTACTGCAGCAAGTGGGGACTGCCTGAATTGCCGAAGCTCTCCGAATCTTTCCTGAATCAATTCGGAGAGTGTCGAATCAATTTGGACCTTTTAATTGGTCCCCTGATTCAATTTGGATTCGGAGATTCGGCCACCAAATTGGGCCAAATTCCCTCTGAATCAAATCAGCTCCCAAAGCTTCGCACAGCCCTAGCAATTAGCACTTTATACCAGTTTCCCCCCAAAATATAATGGGACCTACTCTGCAAATATTAACCAATGAGCATTTTGATACAAAAATCTTAAGTAAAGGAGCGCTATATAAACAGTGCCAGTTCATCAATTATCAACCTTTCTTAATAATTGCTACAAATATATGAAGCCAAAATGTAAAGCCTAGTTAAGCACGCCAAATATTTATAAGGGATAGATTGTTCTCTTGCACAGACACTTTTCTAGCTGTACTTCTGCTTAAACCACTTATTCCTGTAGCAACATGGCTCACACACTCAAGATCAAACACAAACAATAAAATAACTGTATGATAAAAATAAAGAACGACTCCACAGTTAATTCCCATGAGATTCTGCATGTTCTCTTCCTTTTCTACAGCCCATGTAACCTTAAATTATTAGAATCTGGCCCTGCTCACCTCACTAGTTTCATTAATTCAATGACAATCCTTCCATTAACAAGCACAGGGCTTTTAAGGTGTTCTCTGTTACTCTACTCTGAAATGCTGTTAAATGCTCTTTTGAAATCCAGGCAGATTACAGATACTGCATTATTCAAAATTGATGTAATTGTTTGCATTTATTACTCATATCACACCATAAGTGATCTAGGCAAATTGCTGGAGATTATATACTAAGGCAATCCTGTAAAGATGTTACAGTCTAAGTGAATGTTAAGAGTGGTAACATTACAATGGTGATAAAATCACTTGTTGCTTTGGTTATTCATATATCAAAGGGTCATGCAAATTACTTTCTGTTGTTGTTTCCAACTCCTTAAGAGTAACAGGAGTAGGCCACTGTTGGCTTAGAAATGGTATTTAAAGGTTTGTTTTTTGGGTGGGGAACTGGCTTATAGGTATAGATATATGCATTTAAAAGTTCAAGATGGGCAGCAGGGGTTAATTAATTTCTAAGAAGCCTAGGTTTCATACACACAGAGTTTCTCACAGCCCTGGAAGCAGACAGGCTGTCCAACACAACAGGGCTGATGGAGGAACACAGCCTGAGAATCAAGGGCATATGTACCACACTGCCCATAATACAAGATAACTGGCACCAGCTAAAAAGGCCACAGAGTGGGGTGGGGCGGGAAGGGGCTGAGTCCTGGTTTTGGGGGGAACAAACCAAATTAGGAGAAGGCCAAGAAAGACCAAATTAGTAGGTATGCATGTAAAGAGATTGGAATGTGTTGACAATATAGCAATAGTATGTGGACAGTGTGACCACGGAAAGACAACCAACCAGAGACTGCCGCAGATCAAGAGTCATCAGGAGGGAAGGAGAATACAAAAGAAGACACTTGCGAATAACAATGGGTCCCACCGGGGTCCCTCTCCATCCCTCCTGGTCCCTGCCTCTGCCCCCCAGGAAGAGCCCCTGAGGCCACCATGGACAGAGGGCATATGACCAGCCGATCTCACCCACCACACTAGAGGGGGTGTGTGAGCCTTGGCATCCCACCTCCAGGCTGCTGATATGCTGACATCTGACACCTAAGAAAGAGCCTCAGAGTGAAGACTGTGTCCTGGCCAGATATATTTTGACTCTGATGACAGCTCTAGGATTTGGTAGATATAGAGAATTGCTGGATTGTTTGTATTGCTTCTTTTCTGTTATCACTGTGTATCAATACATTTGCCTATTATCAAATGGAAATGTCATGGTCGGTCTGAGGGTAGGTCCCACCCCCCCAGAACAAGGTGCATCTCCTCCCTGGAACAAGGTAATTGGATCCTAAATCCAGAGCTCACAACTACAAGATTGAAGGTTTCCAGGATCTCCTGAGAGGATCCTGAGAGGATCTGAGATCTGTTATAATTCCACCCTACCCTGTTCCTATAAATCAGTAGAACTACTCATGTGCTTCCTTTCAATGGGATATATTCTGAGTATAGTGCTCAAACCTTGTAGGACTGGAGACCTGGTTGAACAGTGTTTGGGGTTATCTGTCTTCAAGACTGTAAGATCACCAGAGTGAAGGGTGAATGTGCACAAGCATGCAATGTCCCCAGCAGGATAAAGAACGAAGTCCTGTATATTACATTTACATGCAATTGTAGTAAAACTAGCACAAGAAAGAAGAGAAACCAGCTCAAGATAGGATTCAAAATACTGGGGGGAAAAAAAAGCTTCCTGTAGTAGTACCTATTTCATGTATTCAAAAATCTCTCCAAGCAGAGATTGGCTTAAACATATTTTAAAATAAATATTGACTTGTGTTGGTTTTTGCTGTTGCAGATTTATATTTTCAAGCTTCTCTCCCCAAATGCAAGTGCTAGAAACTTAGCATTAAAAATGCTAAGATTCTGACAGAAACACTTATTCCAGGTTTTAGGCTTTTAAGGAACCATCAAATATGAGTGTTGACAATGCTGAATTCCACTGGCTTCAGTGCAACTATTCCTAACTTATACTCATAAATAATGTGAATCAAGCTTTCTGTGTTCCCTTTGCAACATGCAGCAAATACTGTAGCACGGTACGATTATCTGAGTTCTCTCTCAGTTTAGGCTATTTTCATTCCATACATCATCCACAAAGCAATGTGGAGATTATTCCACAGTCAGTGCCTAGACGCCTCTTAGGAGTAAGGAAAGAAAAAAGAAAAAGTGTATCTTCTTTTGCTTATGTGAAAGTTGGGTACATTTTTGGCACAGATTAAATTTTCTATCTCAAGCGCCGACTTCAAAATCACTTCTGCTGAAGGCAAGGGAAAAGAAATAAAATGTTACATTGTTTGAAAGTTCTGTCCTCACCACATTGGGTAGCATTTTTACTTTCAGAGCATCTCATTGATGATAGCAAATGAAGGGCCACTGCAGCAAGAAAGCAGCAAGATAAACATAAAACTTCATGGAACATTCCTATAATGTTTGATACAAAATATCAAACTTACCATTTTGAAAACATCTCATAGAATTATTTATTAAAGTCTTTCTTAGGTACAACTAATTGAAATTAATGGCCAAACTCTCACTGAGTTCAATCCTAAAGAATTTTTTGCTATAGGATTTGAGTTCTTTATATAGATCCCCATTCAGTTGCTGTGGAATCTTATGTTTCGAAAGAACATTTGCGTATGGGAAATTAGAGAAAAAACATACCTTTACAGCTTTTCAAATACTCTGCTACACTAAATCAGTGTCTTTCTCTGTCTTATTTTCATTCTACAGCCAATTAAATATTCTTACTTAAAGTGGTGTGAATGAGGGAATATCCAACAATATGGCTCGGTGGATTTCAAACAGAGACAGAGAAGTAAAACTTGATTTTGGCAAAATCTCACACTCATAAGAAGCACAGGTACAAGGACCATGCACTTGTTATAACAATAGGACTTATTTGGGATATTAGTGGGTACAATGAAGTTGTGCTGTGCTTTTCAAATGGTGAGAATATCTGGTGATTCCTGATGAAATGAAAATGAAGGAAAATGACATTTCTCTGTGTACAAACATTTTGGACCAGGAACAGCAGTGAAAATCATTTGTTGCCTGGTCTCTGCATTGTTTACAATGCTGGTTCTGATTGATGAGATACCACCGCTTCTATGCAGCTCTAAAGTACATCACTGGTGTGCACTTTGTTCCATCTCCAAAGATATCTAGTCCTCTAAGAAAAATTTATACAAAGTGCTGCTCAGAGATGTTACAAAATAAGCCTCTTATGATACAAAGCCAAAGCTTGCTGTCACTACTATGATTGTTAATTTGGCTAATTATATCCTAATGTTGCTTGAGTAAAAAAATGATATGAAGTGAAGCACAATGGAAGGCCTAATCCAGCAGATTTAAGGAAGCATAGGCTTCTGCTGAAAGCTGGCATGTTTGTAGGTGCCTATAGCTTTGGGTGGTACCTGGAACAAAAATAAACCGGTACTCTTTCAGGGGATAAGGCACAAGAGATATTGCTGAACTGGAGGCTAATTGGAAAGTGAGGTTTTGAGTGAGGAAAATTCATGGTACTTATTAGTGTGCCTCTACTTGGAAACTGTCTCAGTGTGTGACAGTTTTAAAAGTATCAGGGCCAGGTGCTGGTTGACTGGCACAAATGGATAAGGGAATAAGGAGTCTGGTTCCCTGATGAGCAGCAAAGCCACAGTATGAAACCTCAGAGGTAGCTATACCCAATGTACTCCACTTGAGCTGGGAAAGAATCAAAGAACCATTTCAGAAATGAGGATCTTAGAAAGTGTGTTTCCACATCTCTTCGTTGCTATTCCAAAAAGGAAACAAAGCCAATTGGCATAATTTCACTTTTTAAAAAATCTGCCTTTCATTAAAATATAAATCACAGAAAATCTTATTAATCTAAACTGCCTCTAGATTTCTCTGACTTCAGTCCTGTTGACCTGAAAGGTAACAGTTGCAAATTATGGTCACGCTTTTAAAACAGGGTCATTCATAGATGTTGTTGTTATTGCTGTTATGATTTTACCTGGAAGGGAAGCTATGCTGGGACCTTCTGATTTCAAGCCAAGCATGAAAACAATTTACATGCTGGTGATTAGGTATGATTTAAAGGATAGACCAAGGTGCCTAAATAGAAACCTCAAATCAACACTAGCATAAAATAATTCCTTTTGGACTGTTTGGGTGCATCTACACATGCTATTAATACAAAGCAGTAAACTTTGTTGCAGTCTGAGCTGCAGTTTATTGCTCCCAGGCACTGTGTATACACATGAGACTGGGACCACAGCATGTTGATCTGGGTTAGAGCAGCCCCAGTTGGCAGGGCACCGTGGAGGTAAGCCTCCCAGCCCGGGGCTGCTCCAACTCAGCTCAAAGTGCTGCAGAGTCTGGCTGGGGCATGAGTGTGCTTCAGTACGGCACTAGCTGGCAGGCAGCCCCCAGACTAGAGCACCCTTGTGCCCCAGCCAGCCCTGTCAGCATCTACACATGTGCTGCAGTGCACTAAATAACTCCGCCACAGGATAGTACTTGTGTTTACAAGTATTATCCTATGCTGGCATTTATTAGTTTACTGTGCCCTACTAGGGCCGCACATGTAGATGCTGAGACTTTACTGCAGAGCTAATTAGTCAGCTCTGCAGTAACTGTTTCATGCAGACGTGCTCTTTCTGTTGCACATCGCTCCCTACCTGTCTGCCCCCATGTTCATCATTATATTGTGCCTTCCATTTTATTTTGTTGCATGTTGTATGTTTTTTCTCCTATATGTTATTAAGCTTTTTCTTGTTCTACCGACAGTCATAAATAGGGCTTTCTAGTTTCATGTCATATCTCTCCATCATTTTTTTTCTGACTTCCCCTAACATATTATCCCCTCGTGCCTGGCTACAGAGTATCATACTGTTGGACCTTTTCCCCTTTTTTAATTTTACAGGATATTTCCCACATTCTGCCTAAATAGCATCCTCTTGCCTTTACCTTATCATAGCCCTGCACCTGGTGCTAAGTGTAAATCCCTTGTCCTAGTTCTTTGACCCAAGCAGAAGCATGGGTAAAGGCACTGTTAGAAAATATCTGTGTATAGCAGTCATTTGATTATTAATACCTATTTTCAATAAATATAAGTTTATTTTTTTGTTTTATTACAAAACAAGAGAGATGGAAAAAGCATGGGTTTTATTTTTTCCTAATTAATCAGCTGACTTAATAATACCAAGAAAATGCAAATGCCATGCAGGTGTTTTCATCAACTGCACTAGTCTGAGAGTTTGTTGACGTCTTAAGCTCATACAATGTGGGAGAGTTCAGCTGAGATCATATTATTTATCACGTTCAGTCACCAGTTTTATGCTATGTCAGCGTACATGGATCTTTTCCTTTTTATTAATTGTAAGCAAGGATCTGTCTCTGCCAGTTTTGCTCCCATTGCCCCATGTGCTCCCACTAACACCTCAATTTGAGAATAGCCCCACTGACTTCTTTAAAGGATTTGCACAGCTTAATATACAAGCAAAATCTGATCTAGATTGAGTTGGTTGATACTAAGGAGCTACTAATACAAGCACTTTATCCCAACTATGCAGTTGGTCTGAAAAAAATATATCACCCTCCCAAAAAAATCCTTGGCTCTTGCAGAACTACAGAGCAAATTCACAACTGGATTCAGGCTTTCCCAAAGTTTGGAAACACACAAATTGATTTTTGGATACAGGGACTGACTCCACCATTATACTGTACAAGCTTTTGCAGAATTTCAGGGGATCTGGAGACTGGATTAACTCATGCCTCCAACGAACTATAAATGGCAATAAGACACTGCAATCTCTCCATCACGCAAATCCTTAAGTAAACCAATAAACATTGCATATAATCCAAATGACAATAAAAAGCCAGGCAAAGGGGACAAATGCTAGACATAACTGCAAATCGGAAGCTATCATTCAGAATGTGAGTGACAAGGTGAACAAAAGCTCCCTAGTGCAGAGAAACAAATCCTGGGTTCTTAACAGTGAGAAAGCACATATTCCATGTGATTGTAATTCTGTGCTGTTAAGATGATTACATAAGCAATATCAAATATATACAGCATAGTGCCCTATAACTAACTGAGTCTTACTTGGTTCATCTCCTTCTTTAAACAGTCTTTGCTTGGATAGTCTTAAGAAAGGCTGGATGAAAAAAGGCATTTCACCTAGTGGTTGCAGGAAGTACTTATTCAGAAGGTAGGTTTTTAGAATAGTAACCATATTTTTATTCTGCATTCATACAGTGGTGGCCATTTACAAACTCACCAGGGGGGACCAGCAGGAATTGGGAGAAGCTCTGTTCCTCTGTTCACCTGGGTTTACTAGGAATAATGACCACAAATTGTTAGAGAGCAGGTTCAGGCTGGACATCAGGAGGTATTACTTTACAGTTAGGGCTGTCAGGCTCTGGAATGGGCTCCCAAGTGAGGTGGTGCTCTCTCTTACCTTGGAGGCCTTCAAGAGGAACAGATATTTGGCTGGGGTGATATGATCCCGGCACCCATTCCTGCCTGGGGCAAGGGGTTGGACCTGATGATCTGTTTATGTCCCTTCTGATTCTAGGTACTATGATGATACAAGACCAAACACTATGGTGTCCTGTCCATGGCTAGCACTGCTAGATACCAACACAATCCAAAAAAGAATAACATCTCATAGACCATCTATGTTCGATGTAGTGTACTTGTTTCATAATCCAAATGCTTTTTATCCAAGTCTAGTGGAATAGTTAAAGGCTGAGGCTTTTCAAAATAACATAAATAATGGGTTACATGAAGGGTGGGGGTGGATCTGAGCACAAAGCAGAGGAGGTTTTACGGGGATCCTGAAAAGCTCACCTTAATATTCCTGTGTAGCAGGGCACTAAGGTGCCTGCTACTGACAACAGTATTATAAGCTCAGCTGCCAATCACCAGGGCAGAACAGGTGCAGGTTGCCAGGGCAACCAGTCTGGTCAGCTGACCAGAAGGGGGCAGGGACTGGCCTTTATAAACAGCCAGGCTGAGGCCAGAAGGGCAGTTCTCCTCTGGCAGCCAAGGAGGGTGGAGCTCGACTGGAGCAAGCCAGGCAGGCAGGCATAGCAGGAAAGCCTGATGGCCTGAGTTTGCGGTAGGAGGATACTGAGTGGAGAAAACCCTGATGGGAATAGACATGGAAGGTAGCCAGGTTGGCTGGGAATTTACGTTATAGCCAGGGGCTTTGTATTTTCTGTTTGTTGTTGAGTAACACCGGAAGACCGGGTGAGGCTCTTAGGGGTAGGAGCTCCACGATAGCGTGGGGTCTCCTGCGCCGTAGAGGGCGCAGCTTGGTTTGGGGGCACATTGGCCCAGCCCTGGAGTTAGGGGGCAGTGAAGAGCCCCAACTAAAAGGGGGGCAGCAGGGAGCCCCAGAGTGAGAGACCGGAGGACCGGGTGAGGCTGTAGGGGTTGGAGGAGGCCTCAGGGGAGCTCCCCAGTAGTGGGAGGGGGGGGTTCCTGGTGCTGGAGAGGGTGCTGTGTTTTGGGGTGTCCCGACCCCGGCCCTAGTGCGGGCAGCTTTGGGAAGAGTCCAGTGTGGGTGTAGGCAAAAAGCCCCAGTGGGGCACAAGACCCAGGAAGGAGGTCTGGGGGCCAGGTAAGGCCGAGGCCCCCTGAGCCCCAATTGTGGGAAAGCCCCAGTGCGGCGTGGGACTCGGAAAGGGGTCCTGAGCGGGAGACAGGCCCCGGTGCGGGCGGGAGCGTGAGTAGAGCCCAGGGAGGGCGAGAGAGTCACTCATTGGGAAAAGCCCCGGGGGGGGGTGAGTACACTGGGAGAAGGCCCCAGAGAGGGCGAGTACATTGGGAGAAGAGGGAGATAAGCTCAGGGACTCGGAGCAAGGCCCCAGTGCGGGCGAGCACATAGAGGGAAGCCCCAGGGAGGGCATATAGATTGGAAGCCCATAAGGCAGGGGCACCGAGCAACTAGGCAGAGCCAGGAGACATCTTAAGGCACCGTGTCAAGGAGGGTTAGCAAGGCAGCCTCCCTTCAATATTAACACCAAAGATGTGGCGGGTGAGATATCGAGGGTGCATTAGGCCCGATTTGGCACGGTAGGTAGGGGGCGCTAGGGGAGGTCACGGCACCCCAGGCCCTGTGCTGCCACATCCTGGGATGCTGAAGTGACTAGGTGTAGATTCATCAGCCTACTGTTTGCTGTAAATCATGCTGGCTGCTAGCAGCCTCAGGTGGCTGAAACTAGAACTGGGAATCTGGGCAGTACAGCAGCACCACAGTCCAATCTCATCTCTAAGCTAGTGGTACTCAACCTCTGACCTGCAGGCCAGATCCCACTTGCGGAGCTGTTGCTGGCTAGTGGAGCTCCCCATGAGAACTGAAATTTGGCAGCAGGGGAGCAGTTGCAACACTGGTTGCCACTCCCTTGCTACCAAATTTCCAAAACGGCGGAGAACCCCACGGGCCACATGACATGGCCTTCAGTGCTAAATCACTGGTGAGGCCAAATTCAGCGTGTAGGGTCAGGGCAGCACATGGGATGACCACTGTGTGCTGACCCCATGTATGGGGTCCAGCCCATGGGGCCAAAAGGTGGAGCACCACTATTGTGTGTCTTGACAACAGCATGGCCCCTCTGTTAACAAATCCCATTCATTAAATGGAGAGCAGTTTTGTCAATGAGTTCAGTGGAAGCCACATGAGGCCTTTGAGAGTTAGCAGGCTGATCATCTTAATGGTATAAGTCCCAAAAAGAGGTATAAAAATATTTCAAGAGAATATTTAAGTATATCAGATCATAAGCTCTTATCAAATAGGGGAAAAATTGTTTTAGTGCCTTGTTTTGCAAGATTGGATACACCAGAAACACATCTACCTATACAGCTCATCTAATACTGAAACAAAAAGCTCAGAAAGATCATATTAAATTTGGGGCTACTGGGCAATTCAGGCATGAGCTCAGCTGTGGCTGTCTGTACAAGTATATTCATGTTTGCAGAAATATTTAGAGAGCACCTATTCTGAACATAGACAAGGATATTGGCAGTAGCTGGTAGCTCAAAAGTAAGCAAAACCCACAGACTGGCAACTGCTTGCTCAAACTTTTTGACAAATACACGAACAGGGCTGGTTCACAAAAGACAAAAATGCCTAAAGAACCTTGGCTGCCTATATTCACTGGATAACTTATTCACGCTATATAATTCAAGCAGCTCTAATACGGAGAACCTAATCAAATTACATTTTGATTTGCACGCTTACATGTTACAATTTTGCTATCCAATTTTGGTCTGCTGCAGAAAGTCCTGATTTCAAAAAACTCTTAAAAGTGTACATCTGATATTAGAAAGAGTGTTGATTTAATATGAGCCTCTTTATCCCAGAGACATGATAGGCATCATGTCAAGTGGCAGTAACTATGGCAACTGTTCATTTTCTTTATTGAACAGTAAGAACAGATAGCATATTAGACAGAGTGCCAAATTCTGCTCACAGGTAAGGCTGTAAAACCTCACACTATACAGTGGGTTCCCAGGGGTATCTGAAAGCAAAATTTGATCCAAAAAACAGATCCCCCCACTTTTGTGTTGTGTCCATTGTATTATGTTTTATAATAATGGCTGTTCCTATGTTTGCAATGTTTAGCTATTTTACCCAACTTTTCAGTATTTTCTAATGTTAGCACAGTCCTTGGTTATGGAGATGAGACTTATATAAGAATCACTTATTCAGCATAAACCCTCAAAAAACCTCAAAAGCATACTTTTATGATTAAAATATTGCTTTCCCCCCCTCATTTACCTAATGTTGCTCAGAAAAAAAGATACGCACCTTTTTGACTTTGGACAAAAAGGAAACAGAAAATGGTATTTTCCGAGTTGTTTTCTGGTATGAGACGGTCACACATTTTGCAATAAGAGAGAAACAGAGAGAAGGAAGGAGATCAATTCCTTATAAGCCATGTTTTGATTTGCTGCAAAGCAGCCATGCCAGTGCTGCACAAATATGGTCTCTATTCAGTTGATCTATCTATCTCTAGCTAAAATAGGCTGCTTCCTCATCCTACAGTATTATTTTATCTTAATGTAGGGGGGAAAAAATAGAAAAACTGAAAAACCACCACACACTCATCTGTATCTCAACACCATTTCATATATATATTCCCTAGTTGGTCAGGACAAAAATTTTAGAGAAACTCCGTTCCTCGCCACTTGCCTCGAAAACACCACAAACAACAAAACTTGGGATAAGAGAACAAATGTTGTCAACATTTAATACAAGGCCCACCTCAGATGTTTTCACTTAAATACCCCACAATTTGGCTTCAAATGCAACTGTCTTTCTCAGATTGTCACAGCTATTGCAAAAGCTTGGGAACAGGAGATGTATCATAGCTATTGTATCCTTTTCTTCTGACAGCCACTCTTTTTCCTTTCAATCCTCTATTGGCCACTTTGTAGTTCAATGCATTACTGTTTTAGTAGTATAGATTTTTCGTTTCTTGCTGTTTATAAAGCCCAGTGTTAAAGGTTTTCAAACCAATTCTGTGTGTTTACATTAGATAGAATTTATTACACAATTATTAGGCACCAGATCCTCAATTATGGCAGTGGAACAGGAAGTGCAGGAAGGTACCCTAACATTGTTAAACAACTAGATTTGTGCTGAGGCAAGTAAGAGCAACTAGTATGCACCCGTTATCAGTTTCAGGTAAAAACAGCCCAAGGAAAAATCACAGCCATGGAAGATGGCTAAAGTGCTCCATTTGTGTTCCCTATATAAGTAGCTGCAAGACAGTAGAATGGACGCTACTCTAGCAGTTATATATATCAGCACAGGTTGCTCCTGAATAGATCTACGGTGACTAGATCTGTCAGGCTTTGCTAATGGGTCGTTGCAAATGACAAGAATATGTGCTGGACATAAGCAGATCATGAATTTGGTTGTTCAACGTCCGGATTAGATCTGAATTATGAGCAGTTCATCTCTAGGCAGTGCATTACATTATTTTATCCAAACGCATTTTAGCTCATCTTTTTTTTCACCCCTGGCAACATAAATAGGTTTTTATTTTTACAGCTTGAAGTAGATGACATCTGCAGAAATATAAATGAAGAATACTTCCAGGGTCTTGGCTACAGCCTTATATTACAGGAGCTAATATGTTCAACAGTTACTCTAACAATGCTTATACTAACACCGCAGAATGACCAGCTAGCTTCTAGACAGCAATCTGAAAGCCAGAATATGTGCATTTTGTCTGTCCTGTCACAAGATGGAAAGACATCTATCAAAATGTAAACATTTATGTCAGCATTCTTGATATGTATTCAAATTTTGCTGAGTGCATTGACAGGGTTTCAAACCTACCTCATCTCAGACTGGCATTCTTTTATTTACAAAGCGGCTTTCACAGAAACCTGAACCATTGTATCTTATGCAGGAACAGGTATGCACATGTGAAAGTAAATTATGTCCATTTTATGTATAGAGAAAAAATGACTAATGCAGCATTTCAGGATAAAAGCAATGCATTGAGTTTGACAATTTGTGCACATGGAACATTACATGGATACACACACACATCTCTCTTGGGACATATATATGTATGTATGTATACAGATATATGTATGTATCTATGTTACTCATATCACTACTTAGTACATGCTTTCCTGGATGTTTAGCTCTTGTTAAGTTTTGGGCTTTTGGAGCTCTGTTGTTTGCTCTATTTTCAGTTTCTCTGCAAATAATATCCTTTCTGTTAAGGCACTGCAGTTATTCCCTTTACAAGAAACATTACACACTTGCTTAATTTTAAACCTGTGAGTAATCCCATTGAAAACAGGACTATAAAAGACTTAAGACTGATATCCTGTACATGAAGGGCAAAAATGCTCACAGTTGCCCCTTTTGGAATGAATTGTCAGCGTTAGGGCCTTGTTACTCATTAATTTTAGGCAACTCCTGGAGATTTTAATGACTGGATTGTCTACACATTAACACTTAAAACTAGTTTTAAGTACAGTTTAGGTGGCTTAAAGTTATGCCACTCCAGGGGAGGTTTCTCTGATCCATGTTACCTAACTTGTGCTCCATTACGGTGTGGTCACTCCCCACAGGCAAATGACCTAAGTTGCAGTCCTCCAGTATCCCAGAATGCAGTGTCCCCTCCCCCACCCTCCTGTTCTGTGTGAACAGATTTTCCACACCCTAAACTCTATTGCCTGGGGGGCACCAAGTGTAACTCCCCCTCCTGCCCCTAGGAGTGTGATCTTCCCACCGCCAGGGGCACAGCCTCATGCAAACAACCTTCAGAGCACATGCTAACTAGCCAGGTTGCAGGGCATGGACAGGTCCAGAAGTGAGGACTATGGGGGTGAGTGGGGAGCAAGGTAAGGAGCTGGACTGGGTCCCTATGAGCTGGCCTTTCCTTGCTGGGGCATGGGCATTAGCTCCCCCAAAAGTGCCTTCCTTCACTTCTCCCACCTCCCAGCCATCCCAGGAAGCACAACTAATACCCCCCATACCCCAATCCCAAATCCCAATTTATTAAAACATGAGACCTTCTTTAATTAAGTTCTTTATTTTTTTTTAAATTCTTCTTTTTTAAATTATTATCATTATTTTTACTTCTTTGTATTTTATCCTTCAGTGGCTGACGTCCATCACTTCCCCAAGCCATTTCCTTTCTACCTTCTATTTTATTACCCACCCCATCCATTAATTCTCTACCTCCAAATTTCATGTTCCCACCCCCTACCACCCATATCTCACATACCCCCACCTCAAGCAGGGATCCTGTTTTAGCTCACCAGCTCGGTAATGACAACTCATGTTGCTAGTCAGAGCCCTGCTCAGAACAGTCAGAGAAGGTTTTGAGCATTGATAGTTGTGACTGCTCCAAACTCAAGCTACCACTAACACCAATCAACATTTGGGCAGCTCAAAGTCCAACATGTAATAAGGCCCTTACCACACTCAAATCACAGCAGACTGGTTTGAATGAACTTCACAGAGCGTTTTAGAAGTTCAAAAATGCAAATAGTCACCCTTACAGTTTCTAAAAATAAAATTAAGAAAGGGAGGAGGAAAATAAATTTTCTTTTAATTTTTCCCATTTTAAAAATACTACCACCATTTGAAAAAAATAAGAATAGTTTCAAAGTCGATAACTTTTTGAAAAATCTAGCAAAACAATCAGTTTTTTCAAATTTAGAAATGCTATTAACAGTAGAGTAAAAATAGATTTTTTTCCAGTTCAGAAACTGGATCTTTAAAGTGTTAGTCTTCCTTCTCTAAGTTACCAGTTCAAATTCAGAAACTGAAAATCATCAAAAAGGACATATGATAGTTCATATTAAATAAATGTTGTTGTCCATGTCCATTTCTCAGTAGTTGTTAGCCGAACATCCTCATCTACAATCCAATGAATTCATTAAAAAACCCTTCTGTCAATTTGTGTACGCTTCAGATCAAACCTGAGTCCACTGGCATAGGCAGTTCATAGAAGCCTCATCTACAGTGTTGAGTAGCATCAAAGATTGAATGGGGTTTGATCTATGTCAGAGGTGATCCCTCCAGGAAACGGTTAAAGTGAATTTGCAGAGGTAAGAAATTCAGTAAAATCTTACAACGCAGATAATTTGTCAATTTCATTTAAAACAATGGAATAAATAATAATAATATTAAAAAGACTTAAAACTAGAAGTACATATTCCTTCCTCAGATTACTAAAACTGCATCTTAGATAAATGCATCTTGGAACATTCTGATAGAATTACAGAAAGTTCGAGTTGGCAGGGACCTCAGGAGGTCACATCTAGTCCAACCCCCTGCTCAAAGCAGGACCGCCCCCAACTAGATCATCCCAGCCAAAGGTCTGTCTAGCTGGGTTTTGAAAACCTCCAATGCTGGAGCTTCCACCACCTCTCTGGCTAACCTGTTCCCATGTTTTACTACCCTCCTAGTGACACAATTCTTCCTAACATCACCTAAACTAAACTTCCCTTGCTGCAACGTGAGCCCATTGCTCCTTGTTCTGTCATGTACCACCACTGAGAGCAGTCCAGCTCCATCCTCTTTTGAACCCCCTTTCAGGTAGCTGAAGGCTGCTATTAAATCCACTCAGTTTCCTTTTCTCAGAACTAAATAAGCCCAGTTCCCTCAGTCTTTCCACATAAGTAATGATAAGTAATAGTACCCTAAATA
>NW_017728997.1:3046473-3063666 GCF_001723915.1 Gavialis gangeticus
AAAGGTCTGTCTAGCTGGGTTTTGAAAACCTCCAATGCTGGAGCTTCCACCACCTCTCTGGCTAACCTGTTCCCATGTTTTACTACCCTCCTAGTGACACAATTCTTCCTAACATCACCTAAACTAAACTTCCCTTGCTGCAACGTGAGCCCATTGCTCCTTGTTCTGTCATGTACCACCACTGAGAGCAGTCCAGCTCCATCCTCTTTTGAACCCCCTTTCAGGTAGCTGAAGGCTGCTATTAAATCCACTCAGTTTCCTTTTCTCAGAACTAAATAAGCCCAGTTCCCTCAGTCTTTCCACATAAGTAATGATAAGTAATAGTACCCTAAATAATCAGAGGGATAAAACACCTGTGGAGGAATCTACATACATTTATGATGACCTCCATATATCCTAAGGAAAGCACACAGAATAGCTCTCCACACAAGACACCTCCAACATGCATATCTATGATGAAAGAAGCAGCAAGATGCAGATGTTACATAAGCACAACTTCTCTAAGGTTAAAATATAATCGTCTGCCCACTGGGCAAAAATAAAGACGCTCTATGCCACTGTACGTAAAGAATCCTTTCTTACTGTTAGGCGAGCACACTTGAAATAAGAGAAGACTTTAAGTTAGCTCAGTTTTTATCCCAGGTTAAATCCCCAGCAGCAGAGAGTATTCAGGAAGTTTAGAATAAATTTCTCCCCTTTCCCTACCCAAACACATGGAGAAAAGTCTACAGTTTCTTTGTTGTTGTTTTTTCCAGGCAGCAGCTGAATAGAAGTCATAGGTCGGTGAAATGCAGCTATATACAGTAGAGAAAAACCACCCTTGCCTTTCCCATATTCTCAGCCACAAGCCTGAAAACTTTGTATCTGCTCTAACAACATTTCTGTACCAGTTTAAAGAGTTGCAGGATGCTTTTCTCTGCAGGGGGAAAAAAGGAATGTTCTTACTTGAGATATGCTTGCGGGATTTTTATTGATTGCACTTTACTGCCACATATGTTCAGTTCTGCTAGCTTCGGTGATGGATATGAGGAGAGCCTCTCTCATATCTGAGAGGGGAAATTAAGTCACGTATTTGATACAGGTTTTGCACCTAACCTTATCATTTCTATATTTTTCCATCACAAATCCAAACTACTTACATTTACGCCAGCTGTTAGATGTCCTCAAAATAACCAAGTTCATTTCAGTGTCCTTCCCTTCCTCCATTATGTGACAGGTGTTATGGTTCTGGTGCCTTTCTTATCCTTTCAGCAGTATAGTAGCAATGCTTCTTACTGGATTTTTTTTTTTACTCAATCAACAGGGTATGAAGATGAATTATAAGTAAAAGAAAAATTACAACTTGCTTCAGAAGTACTGTAATGAAAATAAATCATACGTTGACTAGTTGTTTGTTACTGGCTACTTTTAGGAAAGAAATAAAAAGCCAAATGTGCAGCAGATGTAAAAATCAAGGAGAGATCAGGCCAAATACCTCGCTGGTGTAACTGCACTGAAGCAAACTGAGCTACTGGAATGCGCTGCCGAGAAGATGAGGGAACAGAGGAGAGTACAGGGCAGCACCATGTCACATCTGTCAGTCTTGGGCTGCTCCAAGGTCTGGTATGACTCCCACAGTTATCCTGGAGACTTTATCAGTTAAGCAGCATGCCCTATGAGCTAGCGAAGTTGGTCATAAACTCTGTGAGTTCCTAATGGGCCCCTGCTTCCATCATCCCCAAACCTGGGAATTTAGAGACCATTTACAATGCTTTAGCTCCTTTAACTAATGCAAAGGATTTGGGATGGGTGTGAAAAGCTCATCCAATGTGTTTGAACTTGAAAATACACCACGGACAGAATACTTATTTCTCATTAATGTGTTTGTTTGGCACCCAATGCAAAGGAGCTCCAATGTGAGATTTTGAATACTTTCAAAATGGAAAAACACTACAGGCAGTTCTCACACTTACGGCGGGTTATGTTCCTGGAAAAGGCACTGTAAGTCGAATCTGATTTTCCCATAGAAACAATGTTATAATAGGAGGTTACATTCCTGACCAAGGGCCTGAAGCCCAACTTTTTATAGAAATGACCATAAACACCATATTTAAATCAACTATTTAATCAACTATAAATGACATACACTGTACAGTACAAAGCTTTCTAATGTGTACTGTATATAAATCGATTAAGCAGGGTGATACAGTAACTAATCAAATAAAATTTTATTTAATCAGAAGGTGAAGGAACACCTTCATCAGGGTCATGGAATTCAGAAGGGCTTCTTTGGGGAGCCTTTTGGGGAGATTTAGGGCCACTTGATGGCTTTTTGAGAAACGGATCCAGGGATGTTCGTTTTGATGCCTCTTTTTCTCATTGTAAATTTCCCTGTAGTCCCCTAAGTGCAAGGATCCAGTGCTGTAAGTGCAAGGATCCAGCGGTGTAAGTAATAACATGGGTGTAAATGGCAGAGCACCACAAGTGCAAATTGCCATAAGTCGAAACACCATAAATTGAGGACTGCCTGTACTGCTAAACACATCTAAGACACATCATGATGGACCTGGCACAGATGACCCAACCATTTATTGATCTTCCCTCCCACTTAGGTATAAACAAGGCTTGGGACCTGCTGTCAGCACTGGCCCATGCTGAAGGAGTGGGTCCCAGAGTAGTGGAAGGGTTGGAAGGATAGGCACATATCCTTCTGTAGATCAACAGGAGTTAGTTGCTGAATTGTGACTCAAGACAGCTAGTGTTAGAAAGCTGGTCCATGACTGCTAGACTTTATAATAAAGCAAAACCTAAATTAAAAATCAAAATTAAATTGCATAAAGCATAGGTAGGGTTATGTTCAATTATCAGACATAAGTAGCCCCACAAAATGTTATCTGTATCAAAACCAAAAACATTACAAACAGCCATGACCAAAGTTGTGAAACCACATTGTCTTAGACACTGTACATCTAAGAAAGGACTTCTTAGAATTTGTAAATTCTGTATGTTCTCAAGAATGCATCATGACCAACATTTAGGCGGGAAGCAAATCAAGTAATATTCAAAGTCAACAATGAACTATTATGTAGTTTGGTCACACACACACACACACACTTATGGTACAGGTAATGAGAACATACCAGACTAAACTACTGTTCATACTGTCAAGATTAAAAAAAGATGGTTAGTGTCTTGATTTTTAGAAGTTAAAAGCCTCTGAAAACCTTGGGCCGTGTGTGTGTGTGTGTGTGTGTGTGCGTGCGTGTGTGTGTGTAAAATTAAGAAAGGGAGGAGGAAAATAAATTTTCTTTTAATTTTTCCCATTTTAAAAATACTATCACCATTTGAAAAAAAAATAAGAATAGTTTCAAAGTCGATAACTTTTTGAAAAATCTAGCAAAACATAATCAGTTATTTCAAATTTAGAAATGCTATTAACAGTAGAGTAAAAATAGACTTTTTTGCAGTTCAGAAACTGGATCTTCAAAGTGTTAGTCTTACTTCTCTAAATTACCAGTTCAAATATATATACACACACACATACACACACACACACACACACACACAGATCTATATATATCTATATCTAGATATATAGATAGATAAATATAAACACATATATAGATACATAGATATACATACATATATAGATGTATCTATCTATAGAGACAGATATATATAAAGCTATATCTAGATATAGATAGATCTATTTTTATATATCTATCTATCTATAGGTGTGTGTGTGTGTGTGTGTGTGTGTGTGTGTGTGTGTGTGTGTGTGTGTGTGTGTGTGTGTGTGTGTGTAAATAGGAAACCTGAAAAATCACAAAATTCTGAGCATATGCAGTTGGAGATCTTATCATATCCTCAACAGAATGCAAATACTCAAAGCTAATATTCAAGGCAGCTCAAAAGCCAAGAACACAACACAAATGTCTGTTCAGATGGCAGTTTAATTGTTCCTAGACTTTCTGTTCAGGGTGTCTTCTTTCACAGCTCTCTCTCTCTGTCTGTCTAAAGAGACACTTCACCTGTCTTCTCTTCCACCTCTCCATGAGCTGCACCTACCACACAGAGTTAGAAAGGGTTCAACAGGTTTCTCTAGGATTTGCTAATAACTGTCATGCTGTCCTATTTCCTATGCACCTGAATTTAGAATCTGGTTAATGCTGCTGCTATATGCAATATTGTTATTCTGACTACACCACTAGTAATAATAAAGGGGCCATTAATCCTGAGAGTTCAAAAATTAAATCGTAATACCTCTCAATGCAATTTTTTCAAAAAATAAACTGAGGAGATCTCCCAGTTTTTATGTAATTCTATATTGGCATTACTCTAGTGACTTCAATGGAATTAAGCTCAGAACTGCAGTCTTACTTTCTGCTCTTGCCACTTTTACTCCACTGAGTAGTCCTATTAACACATGTAAGACTATCTTTCAATTTTACCACCTGAGAATAGTGTAGAGTTAGTTCTACCAAGGTGACATTTGCTCTGCATGAGAAAAGGAGATTAATTATAAATATATAGAAGAAAAGAGCCAAAAGTCTTTATCTCTTCATTGATATTACAATTTATGAATTTGACAAATTCTCCCTGAGAGAATGTAAGACTAATAAATTAGTCAGAGAGATAACTTGACACTACCAAGAGTTTATTAGGCCAAAGAACAGTAGCAGAACTAGTACAGGGCTCCAACAATTTATGCAAGATATACAGCATACTCTTCTTTCAAAGTTCCTAGAAGAGAGAAAAACACAGACAATGACAAAGGAAGGAAATGAAACAGTGTAATAAGGTGCGATAGTAATATTAATATAGCTACAGGATTTAAAGGAAAATTAAAAACATATATGTAGCAATATCTCCTTTAAAAAGCCAAAAGCTTTTTACAGTTTGTTTTTATTTAAATATAGTCAAGACTAAATTATTTTTGTTCACATGATGTCTGAAACTTGTCCTATAGGAAGCTCCTTCAGATTCTTTTAGATAAGCAAAGAATCTGAGTATAGTAAAATACAGATATTTGCATTACTTCTCCACATAATAAACATTGTATAGTATAAAACACGAATGAATGAGTTATAAAATGAGTGTGAAAATCCTTCCTGAAAGCAATTTCCCTCAAATATCAAGTAAAATTACTTTAATACAAGTGAGAGTGGGCATTTCTATGAGAAAGAAGTAAGCAGGGGAGCATGCAATTATGTAAATACATGCAATCAAAATTAGTTGCCTTTAGATATCAAGAGGCCCAATCCCAAAATGCTGAAGTCAAAGGAAATAATACCATGGTCTCCAATGGAAGCTGGATTGTGCCTATGGTTTTAGAAATTCCCCTGTTATTTATTGTTTCATTACTGGCACAGACAGATTCTTTTAGACCAGGCAGCGCTGGAAAAGGTGTAGACTGGGCAACACTGGAAAAGTACAGATGTTAGTTTAGGGCCAGAGTCACATACACAATGGAAATCAGGTCTTTACTAAAAGCTTTAGAAAGGGTGGGAAAAGTTGCTATTAGTAGAAATCATTATTAAAAGTATGAGGGAGGAGGTATGTCATCAAATCCAAAAAAACACTTTAATTTTAAAGGGGAGTTTAGGACAGAAACAGCATGCCTGGAGAGGTTGTATCACAGGAACTTTAAAATGCAGGTTAGACATACATTCACCTGGGAAGTTTTAGACAAGCATGATACTGCCTTGAGCAAAGAGTTACCCTAGATGACCTCCTGGGCTACGGACAGAAGTTACATGTAAATGGGTTCAAGTGATCAGAAACTGGTTTAAACATGTAACAGAACAAAAGTTCAGTGCACATAACCCAGTTTCAAAATGGCCGAAACTGATTTAAGAAAAACCTGGTTGAACGTAGTAACAGACTTAACTGATTGAGGTCAAACTGGTTTATGGAACTTCTGTCCCAGAGCCCTTCCTGGTTTCAGTTAAATCAGAGTCCCCCAACATCCCAGCATGCTTTTCAGCCCTGGGCTGGGCTGTGCTGTCTGCTCCAGAAAGCAGGGCTGGCCCCACCCCTCTGCTCTCTAGCTGGAGCAGTGAGGGCTGGCTGACAATGGGGTGGGGGTGGGAAACCTGGCTGGGGACCACGGCCGGGTCTGCTGGGGGTGGGTGGCAGCCCCTGCCAGCCTTTCCCACCTCGAGCGGAGGGGCAGAGGTGTGGGGTAGGAAGGGGTAGCGCAACAGCTTGAGAGGGACTGCACCCCCTAAGCAAACCCCTGCTGGGGTTTGGTGTCTGGGAGGGGCTTTAATCCCCCCTTCCCCAGCTCAGTGTGCTGGCTGTAGGCCTGCAGGACCAGATTGAGTGGTGGAAGGTGTTGGCAAAGACCTGACACAATAATCACGTGTATGTGCTAGAGATGGAGCTAAGGGAACAGGAGAGGGACTGCTTGGCTGGATTTGACCAAAGACAGCAGAGAACTGCAAGCATTTGATAAGGGAAGGTGGTGGGTGTGATTCCCCTCAGCTTCACCATGGGGGAGGGGAAAAGGCCAGGGAACTGAGCTGGTTCCCTTCCACCTGTGAGCACAGAGCCAAGCCCTGCAGGACCAGACTGAGAGGTGGGAGGTGTTGGCAAAAACCTGGCACAATCTTCACACGTATGTGCTGGAGATGAAGCTAAGGGAACAAGAGAGTGTCCTTGACTGCTTGGGCTTGTGTGACCAAAGGAAGCAGAGAACTACATTTACATTATAAAGCAGATCCTGTAAAAGGTGGGAGATTGGAATACCTAAGCAAGGACTTTCTGAACACCTGGCTGTAAGGAAACACTCTGCCCTCAGGATTACATAAGATTTATGCAAGGCTTTGTCATGTCTTTTTGGTTTATTAGATTCCATATTAAGTTAGACTAAGCTGTGTGTGCTCACACTGTGTTTTACTGGGCTGTATCTTAGCTTAGGCAAAGGGTTTTGGTTGTTCTTTGTTGTGTGCTTGAGGTTGCAAAGTGCTGTTTTCAATACATGCTTGCTTCAGAGGAAGGACTATTCTTGTTCAAGCTTTTATGAATTCAATGCCACTACCTTTTGCCCCACCCCGTCTTCTCAGTCTGGCAGCAGCTGTCCCCACTCCCTGGGCTGGAATCTTGTGTGGGCCATGGAGGGGATTTAAACCCCCACCTTCCAGCAGGCTAGCTCCAGGCTGGTGCCTGGTCACATCCCCTTTGCTCCAGCAGAGAGGGGTAAGAGCCTGGGAGAGCTTCTGTCTTCCCTTTCCTTTGGCAGTGCTCGAGTACCCGCCAGCTTCTGGCTTGAGTCATTGCAGGCATGTGGCTGCATTTCCTGAATCAAACGTGAATGTCTGCCCATTTGCTAATCAGTTCAATCTGCACAGCTTAGACTAACCTGCAAAGACTGAATTGATTCAGCCTTGGGCTTTTTAACTGTCTGTACCTAGCCCTGAGGTCTGTTTCTGCCTTGTATTTCTAAGAATCTATGTTAAAGTCTAAAGCTTTCTAGCTGCCTAGGTGGAACACCAGGCTGGAGGACCATCTGTAAAAACTACAGATGAGATTTCAAAACTGCCAAAGGGAGTATGGGACACAACTTGAACTAAAAGTCAATAGGACATGTGTTTCTAACTCCCAAATGTCAGTTTGGAAATCCCACCCGAAAGGAATTTCCCTCAAATATCAAGTAAAATTACCCTAATACAAATGAGAGTGGGCATTACTATGATACTTACATAGCAGTAACAGATGCCTATATAACTTATTTATGAGGGCTTGTAAATTAAAGCTTTAAATAATACATTCTATTGTCAATCATTAGGTATTATTGGAGTTGTATGATAAAACAGCCATTTTTCTCAGTTCTTTCATTCACACTTAGAGATGCTTGTGGAACTCAGAGAAATAATTGTAGATCACTTTAAAGCACTTACAGGATTAGAGAAAGATGCATTCTTTGACAATAACTAGACTACAAGCCAGTAGAAGGTTGTCATGGATGCATAAAACCTGGAGGTTAAACAATGGTTCACCTGGGTATTAAGACCTTGAAAAACCAGGGAAAAATTAAACTGCAAAGTGCATGTGCAAATGTAACTGAAATGGGGGAAAGAACAACTAGGCTCTCAGAACAAAAATGCATCCCTTTTTTCCCCCCAGTATATTGTCCTTGCATTTTATGCATGAAGGACCAGAAGGCCTTTCTTTTGGGTCTTTTCTATGTACAAATGTTACACCATTTTAACTATAAAGATGCTATAAAAATAGCTTCTCACAACTATAAGATGATTATGGATAGGAATGAGAAGAACACTACTTTCTGCTCCCTCTCTCTGGCTAAGTACAGAAAGTAAAAAAGCCCAAGGCTGAATCTATTCAACACTTGTAGGTTAACCTAAGCAGTGTAGATTAAACCAATAAGCAAGTGAACAGACATTCACTTTTGGTTTTGTAAATGCAGCCACCTGCCTTTAGTGGCTCAGGCCAGAAGCTGGGGGGTGGGGACTTATCTAGAGCATGCCTCCTTGCTTGGCTGGAGCTGACCGCTTGGGCCAAGGGCAGCATGCCCACCGTACAAGGGAGGGGTTTGCTGGGGTGATGCAAAGCACCCTGAGATGCTGGAGAACTGTGAATTAACTTAAATCTGGAGGGACTCATCTGGGACAGAAGTTCAATAAACCAATTTAACCTAAATCAGTTAAGTCTGCTACTACATCCATCCAGGTTTATCTTGAACAGGTTTCAGCCATTTTGAGAGCAATTTATGTGCACTGAACTTCTGTTGCAGATTTGAACCAGTTTCTGATCGCTTATATCGTTTTATGTGTAATTTCTGTACCTAGCTCGCTCGCTCTCTGGCTGAGAGAACAAACCTATATTTGAGGGAGACATGAAACTTGCATATTGCCCTGTCTTGGTCCTTCTCACTGTAGGTGCACGCAACACATCCAAACATGGGAAAAATGTTTAGGTTTAGTGATACAGTGCAGCTGAAAATGACCCACTTGTATGGAGGCATTTTATCAGTTCAGAAATGGTTAGACCATTATGGCTTACTCCTGGGCAAAAAGGGAATAAGCTTAACTATTATATAGCCCATTCAAAGTGGTATTACTGTATGTACCCTAGAGGTTGCGTCAGCATAACACTTTTGAATAAAAAAGAAAGAAGGGAAAAAACACACCCTCTAACCACAGTTATGTTAGTTCAAAATCTGTGTGTAAAAGAGACCCTAAGTGAGATATTTTAAAGTGCCCTCTCTTCCACTGTGCAGTATTAACTACGAATCACCTTTCTCTGCCTCAGCAAAAGGAGCTGGGCTGTAACTTTCAGAATACACAGTACCATAGAAATAATTTTTGGAATAAATACTTAAACAAACACACATTTCAACTTCCAGCTGAAATCTGCAGAAGTACTGGAGCACCATCAGCTAAATTATGCAGGAAGGGATCTGTTCGCACCTCTTGATCAATTTATGCACATTAGAGATGATTAAACGGGTCAAATATATAGAGAACCTGAAACTTATTAGCTTGTACTTGAGAAAAAGCTCAAGAAAAAATGTATGAGGAGATCCTAAGAGGGATAAAAATTATCTTTGAATTCTGAAAAATGGAAAATTAAACATGCATCCATGGAGGTCCATGGTGTGGCACATAACTGCAAAGCTGAGCGCTATCTTTATTGAATTATACTATACAGTGATATGAAAAAAGTTAGCATTTCTGGGAAAAATAAATAATATTGAAAAAGATTTTAAACTTAATATAAATGGCATTGTTGTCTGTTACCAACACATTTAAGCTACTCCATCAAATTACTTATTGATCTCTTTTTCAGTTGTTTATGCCACTGTGCTAAAATAGGAAACAAAAATCATCCTTCCAAATTCCCCTTCCTTAAAACATGATGCCACAGGATTTAGGAACCACATTGTTTAGGACTGTGTGATATTATTCAGAAAAAAAAATGGTAATGAAAGGATGTGTAGAATCTAGGAAGTAAAAAAGAATTTTTTCTTTGAAAAGGGCAAAGAATGGATTTCAATGGATTAAAAATTGTAACAAAGGCAACAGTGAACTTGCCATCTCTCTCAAGATTTATACTGTGCGGTGATTCGAGCTTGAGAACACAGATGAGTGTAAGTATAAGAAAGAGAATATTCACTCAAAAATAGAAAGATATTATGATTATTGGTTCCATATACACACCTAGAAACACATATTCTCTACGTAGCTTTTGCTTGTACTTGAATTGGAGTGCATCAGTTCTTTTCTTCCTACTGTTCACTATGCAGAGATTTGCAGGATCAAGGGTGAAACCAATAGCTACATATTTCAGCACATAACAGAAAAAGCTGCATATGCCATGACAATACTGTACTTATCTGCATACCATATGCCTGCAAACAAGACATGCACTGTGTTTTTGGAAGGCAGAACAAAGAAAAAAAGATTTTCCCTTTTAACTAAGCTGTTCAAAGTCAATCTCCTCACTTAAGACATGCACCCCAATTTCTGAATGCAAATTTGCAGGGAAACAGTGAGTGTGATATGTGAATAAATACAGTATTTGGTCCAGAGGTGGAAATGAAGCAGTGATGGAAAGGAGCAAGAATAGAGTGACTGGGGGTACTGAAGATTCACAAAAGCTCTTGTAAGGTAGAAAGAACAGAGCAGATTAATCCTCCCCACCTTACATGTAACCCACACTCATCACCATGAAAATCTGATGTCTAGCACATATAGGGTTTTTTATCTCAAGATCATTACTGAGTTGCATTAAAGGGGGTGAGCAGGTGATTAGGGAGGTATGTAGCTGTTTTTTCTTGAGCAGAGGTGCCCCCTTCCAACACATCTCTCCTGGAACTGCATTCACCTGTCCTTACCTCCGACCTTGTTTTGAACTGGCTGTCACCATTACTGGTTACCAGACTCTCCAAGGTAATTCTAACAACAATCAGCGTCACAGATACACATCAACTCCTCATGCATCTGCTCTACATCACACAGACACTGGTGTACAAAGAGCAGTGTGTTAAAGAGGCAGTTTTAACTTACGGCCTTTTTGTAGTTTTTAAACATAGAGCAAATACATTCAAGCATTCTGCCTGAGTAGATTCCCATTTCTCTTGGTCCTTTGGATGACTGCATGTTCTCTGTGTCACAGAAATGCACATTTGGATCTGAAGTATGGCATAAAGGGAGAGCAACACACCACTGATTTCCATATGATTTGCACTGTTTTTTCTGGGGGAGTTGGATATATTTGTCCCCTGGCATATGGTGCAACACGTGATGATGGAAGCACATAATTTCCACAGGATAAGGAGGCATCATATTGATACACCAGCCCAGACTGTAGAGGCTCTGGATTCAGATTCACATGTAGTAGATCAAGATCATTTCTATTTCGACCTTCTGCCTAAAGCATGTAACATTTTTCCTTAATGTTTCAACAGAGTTTCTTTTTGCCACCTGCTCTGCATAAGTTAGTCCAGTGAAACCATTTGGTAATGCATGTGGGGTGTGAAAGAATCAGCAATGAAAATAGACTCCCTATATGTTTCCCATTTATTTCTTAGCCCTTCTTTCACTGTGTGAAGCAACTGCAAATAGCAGTTGAAGTATCAGCTAGGGAGCATCAGAAAAATGTCAGGTTTAGCAATAGAATGTCGTTGAAAACAAGATTTAAAACCAAAGTACTGCACATGGATGTTATTAGTTTCTAACCTGGATACTATATCTGACAAGGTGTTGAATGAGTGCAGCTTCCCTGAAAGTAGAAGTGGATGGCACTCAGCATTTTTGGAAGACTGAGATTTTGGTATGGATAAGGGCTGAAAAAAATCTACTAGTATTGGCTCAAATAAGAAAGTGAATTTTTTCATATGTTCAATTGTTTCATGTTTTATATGATTCTGTATGCTCAAGACCCTTTCAGGCTTACATGGAGTGAACTTTAAGATAAACAGTAGGAGAGATTAATTGTCAATCAGCAAACAGGAGTATTTGCACTAGGCAGAAACCCTATTGTTCAGGATTACCATCATCCAAGTCAAGAAAGGAGACAACCAGGTAATTCATAATCAGTCAAAACCCATCAATACACCTACAGGAGTCAAACCTTAAATAAACAATGCTCAAGTGCACTATTAATAATCACTCTCCCAACAAATTGTGCTTATACATCATTTTTCAAATATTTCCATATAACAAATACAACTGAAAAATTCTCGAACTGACTGTAGAAATTTTGTATACATAAAAACGCCTAGAACCTATCCACAACCAGTTGAATAGTTAATCACTACAAAGTATTTATGTGACAATAATATTCAAAATTAATAAATTTGAGATTTAGACACAGAAATGTGTCTGTCCTTTTGTTATCAATATATGTTGCAGCCATGTTGGTCTAAGAATTATAGAAAGACCAAACTCTTTGTGTGTGGGAGGGGGGTGGAGGGGGTCAGCTTTCAGGATGTTGAAGCCTGAAAGCTGATATCCCTGCTCCAGCCTTTTGTTTTGAGCCAAATCTGTATGCTCACAGAGAAGCCCAAACCACAAGAGAAATTCCTTGCCCAAGAGAGCCTTCCATCACCCATCCTCCTGTGAATTATGAAACATCATAACAACAAGGAAGCATAATTCAACGTCCTGCTTGCCATCAGACAACTTCGAGATAAATAGACTGCTCTTACTTTTATCTGAGCCTAATTTGCACAAAATGAACTTTTCCAACTAGGAGATCCTCTACCACAACCTCAGCTCTCCTGTGAAATATGAATTTTCATTTCCACCCGGGACAAATTTTACATTCTTAACACTCTCCTATGCCTGAGAAAGGGTGCGTGTGCCTGAAAGCTTGCAAATAAAGAAATTTTTTTGCAACTATCTAGTTGGTCTAATAAAAGATATCACCTCTGCCAAGAGTTCTGATTTCTTTGGCCTACAACCTCTATCCCTAATAGCTTCATTTGTTTTACAGCTTAAGAAAACAGGGCAGAAGAAAGGGGTCCGTCATACTTGAAAACAAAGTTGATGTTTCCATACTTGATGAGTCACTACAATTTACTTACCTTCACTCCCACCTAAGGCTTAAAAAAATGGCATAGATCTATGTTAAAGGTTTCATTTTCCAGTCATCGGTTCTAAAATATGAACACATAGAGTGGAGATGACTGTCATACCCTGTTACTTATCCATTTTGACTGCCCACTTTTACAGCTCACCTGACGCTGAAAGGAAAATCCTTCAAGAGAGGAGGTTAAAAGCTGAGCACTGCTTTTCAGATGAAACTAAACAGTTTTCAAGGGAAAATGAGGTAAAAATTATCTATCCTGTAGCAAACAGTTTGAGACATAATGAGCTAAGGAACCTAGAGACTGCTTTCACTCAACCATTTGGGGCCTGCTTCTAAGAAGTGTTTAGTGTCCTCAAAAGATGTCCCTGTTGGGCAATTTGGCTAGGAACTGAGGCTGTGTATCAGACCTAGAAGGAAGAAAGGCAAAGCAGATAACTGTTTTTGTATCTAGTAGGCATCTCATCTGTTATTTGACTCCTTAAGGATAGGATATGTATTGGATTAATTTGGTTGTGTAGCCAACATTATGCCTGCTTTGTTCTTGGCCTCCATAATTTGAAATAATTATGCAAGTACATACACACTCTAAGAAAGTTCTGACCATTTTACACAACAATGTCTACCAGCATGCGGTTACACACATACACCACCGATGATTAAAATACTTAGCAATCACTCCAGAAACTTCTCTGCATACAGATTTATTATTCAGCAAAAAATTACTTGTAAAGCAAAAGAAAATCTGCTTGAAGTAGAACACCACACCCCACCTACAAAATATGAGAAACCTTGCTTTGGATTAAGGCTGTGCTACTGTAACTCTTATACAACTATAATCGTTTAACAGCCTCATTGGTGCTAACTGGCCTGCTTTGCATGACAACTAACTCCCCCAGCTTTTAGCCAAGCTAGAGAAACAAAGCTGCCCTTGTAGACAGATGCACTGATTGGCATTTTCATATCAATTCAGTTAGTGCTGCAGGCCTGCTTTTGGCCCAAACCAAAGCAGAAAACAAACCAAAGACGGAAGTCAAAATACATCTAAACGAAGAGCAGGGAGCTTCTAAAAGGTTTCAGTTGTGGTACCTGGTTCACAAGATGGTTTTAGTTCCTTTTTTGTTAACCCCTTTTAACTGACAGCTGCAACACCTACCTCAGCTAAAAGGCTGTTAGTATTTAAATCTACAGGCTGGTGTAACAACATCAAAGACGACAAAGAGACTGCTTTATGTAGAATCATAGAAAATGAGGGTTGGAAGGGACCTCAGGTCACCTCTAATCCACCCCCCTGCTCAAAGAAGGACCATCTCCCGCTAGATCACCCCAGCCAAAGGTCTGTCTAGCCAGGTTTTGAAAACTTCCAAGGATGGAGCTTCCATCACCTCTCTGGGTAACCTGTCCCAGTGTTTTACTACCTTCGTAGCAGGAAAATTCTTCCTTGTCTCTAACCTAAACTTCCCTTGCTGCTACTTGAGACCGTTGTTCCTTGTTCTGGCAGGTTGAAGAGGTTGAACACCTAGCCCTCCAAATGTCTTAATTCCTGGAAAACAATCATAAGACACACTGAAAAAAGAGAGTCAAATGATCAAAAACGAATATTTGCACTGTTTTCACAAGTACCCCAGTAAAGGAACTTTATATGATGGAGAACTACAGGTACAGCTATGCTACTAGAATAAATTAATTAAAAACTAGGGCACAATGTATTGCTGATAAGGAGTAAAATACTTGCTTATCTAAAACCATAGAAATTAAATTCTTTGTGATAAAAGTACTTGTCCAAAATTTACTAAGTGCATGCACAATAGGCTGTACTAGCATTCCTGTAACAATTTGTCAAGGAAAATTAAGAAAATCTGTGACACTGGAAAGAGGAAACACAGTTCACCCAACCCTGATCCTATGTATAGGTTAAGAATAAGGAACTAACTCTACTCCTAGGAGGTTCTTGCTTTGAGAAGAACTAGCAGTTCTCCATTACCCATCAACTGATTACCAGGGAACAACCCCATAATGCAGAAGACTGTTTGCACCCAATGTTTCTTTCCTGATTATCAATGAAGTATGAGAGAAAGAACCATATAGGTGGTCAGACATACCAGCCCCAAACAATCACTACCTGGATCTAGAAGAAGTAAGACACTTCATTTTGTTTTCCCACCTTTGTCACCTCCAAAGATAATGGATGAGAGGGAACTCTAGCCATTAGGGGACCAGCCCAGAAGACAGGGCTATTGTGGAAAGAGAAAGGAAAAGACAAACCAACTGCAACGGTCACACAGGCAGCTGCAACAGAGAAGGGAAATGGATCCAGTTCTTTCAAGCCCCGGCTGTTACCCCCCGCCACTTTGAACTGAACCCATGTTGAAAAACAGTCTAGGGGGAAATGACACAAAAGAGATGCTGCTACAATACAAAAATGGTTCTGCTTTTTTAAAATAAAAGTACTACGTAGTTGATAATAATAATTATTATTTCCCCACCTCATTCATGTCATGGACAATTTGAACTTCCCTACCTTAACTATCATGTTGAGTTTTTCAAGCATTGCATTTTCATCCATTTTAAAAGTAAGGAGATCTTATTTGTCATTCACCAGAAACAATTTAAAAGGCTTGTAAATACACGTTTGCATAGATTATGTAGTGGAAATTGGCCAAGTCAAGTAACAGGTTAACTACAGTGCTCACACAAAAACACAGATCTGCTACTAAGTAAAAAGCATATCTATTCAGAGAAATATTGAAATTCTCCCCCACTGATAGCATTGTGTTTCCTTTTAATAGAGCATCTGAAGGAATACAGATTTTTTTTTCTGGAAGAACGGACCACAAGGTTACAGCATCCAGACAGATAATCAGCCTAACTAAAACAAAAATGCAAGCTATAAAGGGATCTCAGCAACTGTGCAGCTGACATTTCCAAACTGGCTGAAGGGACATGAACATCCACTGATCTTAAACAGGAATCAGGTGTCGACAGGGCTTTGAAAATTCTACTTTACATGTTCATAGACGAATGAATCAATTAATGTCTATCATGCACTTAAGAGGAAAACTCATTGGTGACTATTTTTCAAAATAACTGTAAAGGTGGGGATTTTTAAAAAAGCAATTTCTTTCTAGATTTGCAATGTGTACAAACTCACCTTCTACGTTCCTAATGTTCCTCCCTGGACAACTGGATCTCCCCAGGGTTGCTCTGTACCTGTCAACATCCCTTTCATTTGATTAGCAGCATCTCATGCGCTCCTTCTCCCCTCCAGACACAGCTCCCTTCCCCCAAAGTTAGCAACTACTGACCTCATGGGCTATGTTCTTTTAACTGCTTTTTGCTTTTCTGGCATTCATATATAGCTTCATAGTTAAAATAAGACCTTTTCTGCTTTAGCTCTTTCAGGTCATTATCTGAACAGGTTCAGATGGAATAAAAACAGGTGTGAAGACTCAATGAAACTTCAAATGGAATTAAAACTTATTTTCAATTCAGCTATGCCAGCTTACATTAATATCTTGGCCCCCGTCTCTGATTTTTCCTTAAGACACTGACACAAAATTCAAGCAATGTTCTTGTTACCCATCTTTAGCTTTGATGATATAAATTCTCATATATTCTGGTTCAGAAGACCATTACTTTTTTACCATTAAAAATTGCACTAAAAGCCTAAAAGTATTTTTCTTCAGATCCAAATATGGGGTAATTCCATAATAAGGAAAATGCTTTTTGATTCTGGATAAAGTCACAAAGCAGTGGTCAAAAGACAAAAAACACAACACAAACACCCACGCAAAAGTTCAGTAATAGAAAGGGTTTATTAACAGCATTTCTTTTCACCAAAAAAAAAAAGAGAGTCAAATGCAAGACTTGTTTGATAGGACCCCACCAATGTGAGATTAATTCTCATGCTCACAAAGTAAGTAGTAATGCTTCACAAAAAACAACCCTCAAAACTGTTCACAGACACTTGTTCCAAAGTAACCACTAGGAACAGCTAGAACGCAAAAGATATTCAAACTGTTTAGTAGAACACCTACTTATTTTAGTGTAAAGATAAGTAACCGCATGTATGTTCTATGTTACTTTTATGCTCCCAGCCAACCTAGGTTAGGTTGCTAAAAATGATTCAGAAAGCATCTTGTCAGCTGCAAAACCTAATTG
>NW_017728997.1:3068666-3076822 GCF_001723915.1 Gavialis gangeticus
CCAACCTAGGTGAGGTTGCTAAAAATGATTCAGAAAGCATCTTGTCAGCTGCAAAACCTAATTGCTGTAATTAACTTTTGATGAATTTTGTTCATGTTAAATTTATAGTGAATGGACCCGGTTTTTAGGCGGTTTAAGCTGATGCATCTCTATTGATAACGACATAAATACCATGTTGCTCTTAGACTTAGCAATACAAATTTACAACACCTGAAATTTTGGCCCAATATTTTCCTTTTTATAGTTTTTCTTTATAATGAAAACAGCTGATAATGAAAAATGTGAACAATTTGTAGGGTAGTTCCTTGTTTGGATACATGTCCCTATTTGATGTCATTGAACAAAAATGTAATAAAAAAACTAGATGTTTTTCTTACCTTTTTGGAAAGCAGGCAAAAGCTATACTGTAGGTGGAATAGTGTACCAAGTAACAGATTTTTGAACACTCTTTCTTACTGGCGGTATGCAGTCTACAGGAAAAGTAAATATATTGATATGTACAATACATATGCTCACAACAGATTCTTTTGCTTTGCCCTTTCATCAAGACCATGCTATTTTTATTTGACAGATGAGCTGGGATTAGAACAGTTGATGTCATAATATGGCAGTATATGACATTCGCTGTGGATCAGAAATAAACCAGAAAGATGAAATAGGCAAGATCATGTCAGTAATGTTAGGAATCAACACAAATGAAGAAACAAAAACAGAACAGCACAGCATGGTAGCATTTGCACAGCAGTGTCTGTACATCTCTCAAACATAGGATGTTCTCCTTTCATATAGACCATTCATAGCTTGCTGATGGGGATTCAGAGGGTCAATGTAAGTTCTTAACACAAAAGGAATGAAGATCGAAAGATTTTTTTTGTCTTATTATCCTGTCACTGTGAGACAGAGAGGCCCATCAGAATGGGGCTTTCACTTTTGCTTTGCTTATACAGCAGTTACGTATCTTGACAACACATAGCAAAGAGGCACTTCAAAAACGGAAAAAAACCAACACATCAGGTTTTGGTTCAGGTACAAAAGACACCCATTACATTTCACTACCAAGCTGCATTGACTGCCAAGGGGGTTTGATTTTTCTAATGTCAAAGTAAAAGCAAAGAAGTCACCTTGGACAGATCTCCAGACATGCTGAGCACTTAAGGCCCTACTGACTTTACACAGGAGTGATAGTTTGCTCATCACTTCTGAAAATCAGACGTTCTGCCAGCAGTAGAGGATCATACCTTTTTGCCACATCCCAACATATCACAATACCTCAGCTAAAAATAAATAAATAAGGAAAACCTATCTAACTCAACAAGCTATTCTTTATCATAATCAGGGACCCTAGTTTTCTCCGATTTAAAAAAATCCCTAATCTTCAGACGAAAAAAAGGTACCCCAAATCCACATTTTTCCATGATTAAAATGAAACACCACTATATATGTATATATAGTGGTGTTTCATTTTACATTACAGAAGAATGTGGATTTAGGGTAACTTTTTTTCATCTGAAAATTAAATGTGCCTTTTGGAAGTACCGAATGACAGCGCAGTAACAGCCCATACTGCACCGTGCTGGAGGCGTACAGTTATTTTTGGCCACTATATCGCCAGAGCAATGCATCATGAGGAAACGTGTTGCTATGGCAGTGTAGCAGAGGCATCATGGTTTTTGCTCGTGGATGCTATGTCGCCATATATCTCTATATAGTGGTGTTTCCTTTTAATCACGGAAAAGTGTGAATTTTGGGTTACTTTTTTTTCATCGAAAATTGGGGATCTTTTTTAATCAGAGAAAACAGGATCCCTGATCATCAACTGATTTCAGCTTGCTCATTGTGCCTTAGCTTTATTATCTTGTCCTTATGCCTTGACCTTACTGAGGTTTCATACCTGGTACCCTTTATTATTATAGGCTAGTAGACTGCTCAACAGCAAAGGTCATTCTGAAATCACAAAGAAAAATATAAGGAGGGAAAAATCAAAAGGGGGAAAGAAAAGGACCACTGCTATTCTTCTGTCCCAATGTCTCATCTGATATTACTATTTAGAAGGACAATCTACCAATTTCATCAGTCACAACAAAGTCCTTAGTTCCCCAAAGGATGAAAATGACTTGCCAAAACAGCGACTTAGGAGTTCCAGCTCACTGGGCACGTCTACAGGTGCCCCTTACAGCAATAGCCCATACTGCACCATGCTGGAGGCGCACAGTTATTTTTGGCCACTACGTCACCATAGCAATGCGCCATAATGAAGGAACGTGCTGCTATGGCAATGTAGTGGAGGCGTCATGGATTTTGCCCGTGGACACTATGTCGCCGTAGCATGTTGCTACAGCATTGTAGCATCATGTGCAGACGTGCCCACTGAGAGGCTATGGCCTATAGATTTGAAAAATTTGGGGAACAACAAAAACTCACATTGAGCAAACTTTCAAGTGGCAACTGCCAAGATAAGACAGACTGCTGGTCTCCTAACTAATGCACACTGCAATCCCATTGCCCATTACCTGAATAGTCTCCAGCCCACTAGGAATTGTCACTTCAGCAGTTAACAGTGCTACTAGAAGTAAATATCATCAATGCATTTCTGTTACTCATCTCATGGGTACAACTCTTCAATGTGAAAATGTTGTGAGAAAGAGACACTGAAAGATACTAAGAAAGGAGGCAGTACTGCATTCACACTGATGAAAAAATACAGAGCACTTTGCCTCTTAAATATTCTTATAAAGTAAACTGCTTGTAAAACAAATGCCCTGACAGCAAGGCCTGCTACATCTAGCGTGTTAAAGAGGCAACCCTTTCATTACAGAACAATTGAGATCTTGATTTGCTGACGCTACTTTTTGTAAAACCATAAATCAAAGTAAGTGGCTAAGTATAAGAAGTAATTATACATAAATCTTCACTATAAGCTAAGTATGGGTTGGAGATTTTTTGTTTTCTTCCCAAGTTTGATTCTATTCTTATGGCAGAAACATAAATATAGTATAGTAAGGAAGAAAGGGCACTCTCTATTCACTAAGCTTAAGACAAGATGAGTGTTTTTTCAAATACTGTGAAATTCAACCAATGTACAACATGAGAGAAGAATGAACTTGTTAAAGGAAGGAAGCAAGCTGCTGTGCACCAACTTCTGCTCATCATAAGCTGCTGGAAAACATTTTTAATGCAAACATGTAAAAGCAGAACAAAGCTGTTGAATGAGTAAAAGCATGCATGTGCCAGATGGCAAACTGTAATGATTATCAGTATTGTTAAAAATAAAATTGTTAAGAGATTGAAAGGCTTGATTGTAATGTATTCCATTCAACATGAAACATCTTTTAGTTCACAGTAAGGAGCTCAACTTATGAAATTTCCTGCTTCCATCAAATCCCAACCTAAAATCAACAGCACAATAACTCATAGTTTCATAGTAGCTAGGGTCAGGAGGGACATGATCAGATCATCTAGCCTGACCCCCCTGCCACAGGCAGGAATTAATGCTGGGTTCACAAGACCCCAGACAGGTGATCATTTAACCTCTTTTTGAATTTGCCCAAGGTAGGGGCGAGGACCACTTCCCTGGGAAGTTGGTTCCAGATTCTGGCTAACTCATGATGGTCATTCCGTTTCAGATTGTCTTTTTTTTGCCCTCGTTATTGCCCTTACTTCTAAACCTTCACACTTTGGCCCAAACTTCATAGCACTAAATAACCTCAGTTATTTAGGTCCCTGTGGCCCTCCTTACATAGCACTAAATAACCTCAGTTATCTAGGGAAATGGGTGCATTCAGCATTCCTCAGGAGATGCTCAAAATTAGTTCTTGGGGAATGTCACTAAGTCCAATAGGCCTTGTGGTCTTTCCATGGTTTACACGAAACATATCTGGGTTGTTAGGTAGCTGCTCTTTAAAAGTAATCAATAAACTTGTGTTAATAACAAACATGCAAGTTTTAATAAAACATTTTCCTCTCTATGTATTTATTTACTCGGGTGTTTGACACTAAGCCTTGGAAGCTAAACTGCATAGGCAGCCAAAACCAGGTTTAACTGCCGGACACCAAAAGTTTGGAGGTACATGAATCTCATAAGGTGGTTCACATATCTGCATGTAGTGTTTATTAAAGTTTTTTTCCTCCTTCTGTACATAAATGGCAACCCTCACCATCTAATACTTGAACAAACAATTCAGCAACAGAATAATCAGGAAATGTCTTTGAAAAGTCAAACTTGAAAATCTAATTGTGCTTCCTTAATTAAATGAAACATTTGATTTGTAAGTTAGATCTGTACTCAAGGTAGCCCTCTGTAATAAAGTATATATCGATTCATCAATCCCATTCAACAATTTTTACCTTCAGATATAATGCAATCTGTAATGATGGAAACCAGGAAATGACAATCAGACTTATAATTTTTACGTTACCGCACAATGGTTCAGAACTAAAAGGGGCATCCACTTTGTTCTCTGTGCAGAACATATTGCCTCTTTCACTGATAACAATTAATGATCAGTGTACAACATATGAGACCACCTTGAAAAAATGGTAAAAAATGCATTTTTTTAATAAAAATTGCATTATTTCGACATTCAAAATTTAGCAATGAAAAATACACCACCACTCTACCTGTGGCATCACAGATATTTAGCTTTTTTTGCTGACATTTCATTTTTCAAAATTCTGCAAGTTTTCCACCAGCTCCACTAAGTCATTTGCTATTTAAACACATACTTAATATTATCACAATATTAACAGGTTGGAAAATTTGATTTTTTCCTCAAATTTCAGCTATAACCATCTTTATGGCTGCCTACAAATATGACAGGAAGAATACTAGCCTAAAAAATGTTAAATTGCAACATTTTTACAAAAAATTGAAAACCCATCAATCTGCTTCTTTAATGGACTGCATTATGTCATATATAAATATGCATAAAAAGAATATCTCCTAAATTATGGGTTTGAGCCTATACTCACTGAAGTCAATGGCAAACACCCACTAATTTGTATTTTGTTAAGCTGGCCCTCACACTAGAACTTACGTGTGAAAACATTTTAGGCACAGAAACAGTTGAGATTCTTTGATTTTCTAACTATTGTCATCAATGCACCTGTTCTGCAAATGAGACAACCTGAGTAGATGCCTCAGTTAGCATGAACATTGTGTATCTATAATTAAAGTATTTTAAAGAAAGATTGTAATTGGTGAATTATACAAAATTTGCAAAATAGCATTTGGAGAAAGTCACATAGCTCAATACAATATAAACACATCACCTGGTAGGTTAAATTAAACAAATATAGTTAGATATCTAGGACTCCATTATGAAAATAAAGGAGAATATAAGAAAGATTCTTGTGGCACACATGCAAATAGCAAAGCTCTATAGATTTGATTGTGTTCTTGGGTTGTACTCCAGATTTAAAGCATGCGTCTACTTACTCCTAATGGATACCTATGAAAAACCAAACTTGTTACAAAGTGCTGGCCAAAAACTCCCCTTTTTGAAAGAAAAATTGATATTTTCAGAAAATGACAGTATTCCTAAAACTTTTCTTTCCATAAAAAAGTTCATATTTTCTTTAAAAAAGTATGAACATTCCAAACCTGAAAAAGTTTCAGTTCAGGAACATCTCGGAAGACCAAGAAGATCTTGGAAGATCAAATTCAAGATGACCCATAGGGGAAAAGAGAAGGCACTGCAGCAACATTTCTGAACTGGAATTTTCAATTTTAAACCCAAAGGTTTGGGCTGAAAAATGTCAGCTTATCTGAAAAAATGCAGGTTGTTAATTTTTACTGCAAAATCTAAAGGAGGAGGGGGGAAGAAGGCAGGGAGTTGGGGCAGGAGCCCTGGGGCTGTGCTCCAAAAGCATACACACTTTCAGTTGGATTAGGGTTAGCCCAATCTACAACCTACGTAGTGCATCTCCTTAGGTGAACTAAGATCAGGCCAGCCATTTTTTGCCCCAGCTAAACTCCCCAAACATTGGACAGTCCACACTTAGATTGACCTAACCCTAGCTAGGTCATTCCAAGCACAACCTGTGCATATACTCAAGGTAAATGTAGCAGTGACTGGATTTACAGGGAAGGGGAAAACTTGAAGGGGGAGGTGGGAATTAATTTGGTGATATATATATAGATATATGATACTGAATAACATGAATTTAACTTAAGGGAATTTCTGTCAACCTCACTCATATTATTCAGTTGATTTCACTGGCACTCCTGCTTAAGTAACATTGAACATTAGTAGGTGTGCCAGAAATTGTTTCTTAATTGTTTTGGAATATTTTTTTACTGCCTCATAACTTTCCAACTTATCAGTAATGAGGGAGTCCATAACTTCTGAAGAAGTTTCTCATAGCAGCTAGAATATATTTTGTGTACATGTGTGAAAAAAATCATCAGAGAAAAGATACCCAAGGGGAGTGGTGAACGAAGCAGGGAAAGTGCCGCGTCAGTAATTTGCTAGCCATTTCCACTTTGCTTTCTGTTCTGAGGCAGCTATTCAGACAGTAGTTTTAATAGATAAAAAGTGGCAGAGATTTCAGCAGCTAATGGATGAACTGAACATGGGCAATGAAAGGCATTCCTTCACATTTGGATCTGGTTTTCATAAAAATTGCAGATGTTCCTAAACTTTTCCAATATGCTACAAAGTTGTGCAGCTGTTTCCTTCCTGAATTCCTTCCAGATTCAAATGCAAATGGAAATAAAATTTGATGGCTTCACTATGTCATTTTGTGCTTCTATATACCATGCCATTCACATAAAAAAAAACTGGCAGTTTTTCCTCTCTAGTTTCCTTTGAAAACAGTGGAAAAGCCTAACATTAATTTCAGTGTAGCCAGACCAATCTTTAGAAGAGAACATGCTCAAGCATAGTAGGATGGGTTATTGTCTCAAAGCGGTGAGGAGAAAAGGAGTTATCATCACAAAAAGAGATACTAAAATAATATTTTATGTTTTGTATTATTTGTATTTAAAATATTTAATGGAAGAGATCAGGTTATAAAAACAATATAGGTTAATACATCCAAAAAATACACAAGGAGCCAAGTAATAAGATCAGAAGTACTTACTGTTTGGGTCTACATTTTCACAAAGTTCTGTTTTTGCTTCCCCATTGGGCCTGTCACTAGGTTTGTGTGAAAGCCGCGATGACATAGTTGCTGCTGTCACTACGGCCTTGAAGCTGCGTTTCCGTTTCTGGACATTTAGTTCAGGATGGAAGATGATGATGTACACTTTCGGCATGTAAAGCATCCCCAGGGCCACTGAAGCACTTAAGTTCATGGATATTGTAAGTGTAGTAGTTTGTATGTAGAGCTAGGAGACATAACACATGAGACACTATTACAAATAAAATGACTTGGAAATGTGCAGTAAGAGTTAAAGAAGAGGCACTATAAATTATCAAGCTAATTGAGTTGGGTTAAACTAAGTGGCAAACATAGTACTTTGAGAGACGCATCAGAATGAGGGAAGTAGCTATAATACTACTAAAGCTGGCTTTGTTAATTTACTAGCATTGTGAGACATCTTGAAAGAATCTGCACCTAAAATCTGAACCCACATGTTACGGAGAGATCTTAACCACCAGTTGGCATCAATGATCATTGTGAGATATATTAGCTGAGACTCAACAACACCTGGGAGTATGTCTACACTCACAGGCACCAACCTTGTTTTTCCTGGTGGGTGCTTGCAGACATAACCTCCCCCCGCACCAAAAAAAAAAAAATGATGCTTTACTTTTAACTTGGTGCATTCCCATGCCAAGCCCCATGCATGCCCAGAAGGGCCAGAACATTATTTCAACCTGGCTCTGCAAAGATCAGATGCTTTAGTGGGGTTTTTCTGGTACTTTTATCTGATAGCTGATTGAGTTGGCTTAAGTTAAAAGCACCAAAAAGCCCTGCTGAAGAATCCAATCTTTACAGACACTGCAGAGCCAGGTTGAAGTAATGCACTGCTTCTTCCAGTAAAGCATTCGTTTTTTTAAAAATGTCTGTAAGCGTAGCTCCATGGATGCTGAGCATCCGCTGTTTTTTTTCAGTGGGTGCTTGAGCCCTGGACCACCCATGGAGTCAGCGTCTATGTGTACACTACACTCCGAGATAGCGATATCAGAGTTAGGTCAGATACTATAAGTAGC
>NW_017728997.1:3081822-3086831 GCF_001723915.1 Gavialis gangeticus
CATTCGTTTTTTTAAAAATGTCTGTAAGCGTAGCTCCATGGATGCTGAGCATCCGCTGTTTTTTTTCAGTGGGTGCTTGAGCCCTGGACCACCCATGGAGTCAGCGTCTATGTGTACACTACACTCCGAGATAGCGATATCAGAGTTAGGTCAGATACTATAAGTAGCTTTGCCTGTGCTGAGCTCTGTGCTATACGGCTATATTGCCTCCAGTACTTTAGCTAGCTCGTTTAAAAAGCTAGTGCAAGTATCCATAAACCACACTGTGCTATGATCTTACAAAAGCTGTTAAGTGTTCTCATTTCTGAATATTGTGCATGTGTTTAATTCGGAGTGTGAAGGTCAGATTCAGGTTTAAAAAATACCAGTGTAAATCTAGGGTTAGTGCCACTTCAAATGAAATTAGGCTCTGGCCATTATAAAAGACAAACACCACTGATAATTTATAAGTGAGTATAACTTGCCAGGAAGTTTTATTACAGCTACCTTTTACTAGCATTGTGAAACATCTTTAGAGAATCTGCACCTAAAATCTGAACCCACAAGTTATGGAGAGATCTTCACAACCAGTTGGCATCAATGATCATTGTGAGAGACATTCTGGGAATCTTTTACAGTATTTTCAGATTTCTAACTTTTATTCAAATACAGCTCTGTAATGATTTGTAAATTGATGACATACAATTATTAGAAACAATGCTAGAACAGGACTCAAAAGTATTGAAAATATTTCAAATATTGCTACAGTGAGGAAGACACAAAGTGAGGTACTTAATACACTTTCTACAAATAGGTGGACCAGGGCATGCTGTCTTCTTTTTAAGTTACCTATTCTGAGGATACCCTGAATACATGGAATGGAGCAAGACTCAAGACTGAAGAAGTATTGTTCTGATTATACAAGTTTTCACATAGGGCAGCGGATAGGTGAATCTGTTAAACGGGATGAGAATGTCTGACAATGCCCCATCAAATATATAACACATACTGCAGGGCCACTTGCAGGGGCAACAATCACCCTGTGGATGAAGCCAAAAAGAACTGCTTCTGTGAGGCAATATTTTCAATACTGAAGCTATTTAGTGTAAGCCAATCTGGGTTTATGATGCTAAGAAAAATGAATTAGTATAGTTTAATACCCACCCTGTGTTCATTTGTCCAAGCGTCTATATTCAGGAGAACCTGAATGCTTTCCAACTTGCTAGGTTTATCTAGACAGCAGTTGCTATTATGTTGATTAAGGACAGCAGTGGAAGACATAAAACATTTGCCCTATATGAGCATCTCTCTGCATAGACATAAATGACTACAAAGTAGCGTTACTCAGCTTCTATTCACTCCATAGACAACTTCTATTCACTCCATAGACTCATGTTGACTTCAACAAGAGAAGTAAATACATCAGGATCTTGTGAAAATATATACTGAGGCAAATCCAAATGTCTTTCTGTATTTTATATATGTCAGTATGTCTCTGTCTGACTGTAAAACACATGTCTATTTCCCTTATTCATGTGCAATTACATTAACACAGTGGGCTAGGAACAGAAGTTACGCATAAACCAATATAAGCGATTGGAAACTGGTTCAAATCTGTAACACAACAGAAGCACATAAACCACTTTCAAAATGGCCGAAACCAGCTTAAGAAAAATCTGGATGGATGTAGTATCAGACTTAACTGATTAGGTTAAATCAGCTTATTGAAATTCTGTTCCAGATCCCCTCCAAATTCAAGTTAACTCACAGTCCTCCAGCATCCCAGGATGCTTTGCAACCCCCCCCCCCCCCTTGCAGGATGAGTGGGATAGCCTTGGCTTAAGCTGTCTGCTCCAACTGAGCAGGGAGACGTGCTCTAGCACTCACTCGCTTTTGGTCTGAGCTGCTGCAGGCAGGTGGCTGCATTTCCAAAATGAAAAGTGAATGTCTGTTCACTTGCTTATTGGTTCAATATATGAAGCTTACACTAACCTGCAAAGATTGAATTGATTCAGTATTGGGCTTTTTGACTGTCTGTACTTACCCAGCAAGATACAAAAACCTTTGCACTGATTTCTCAGGATCCAGTTATCCTCTCAGTGTTGAACAGGTGTAGCTTTGAAGTCAGTGACATTACTCTAGTGCAAGTAAAAGGAGAATTGGGCTCCTTGATCTCTCTCTCTTTACATTAATATTATGCATAAATAAATAATCATGATAATTTGTCATTAATCACTGAGGAGTTCAAGATAGGTAGGCAGACAGACAGCCTTTTAATTTTCAAAGTGCTCTGCAATGTTTAACTATTATTAATTCCATTTGCTGCTTTGGTAAGGAAGGTGAGTAAAATCATTTCTATTTAAAAAATGGGCTGTAGAGCATATAGCATGAATATAAGATGTAGAGATCCAGAGAAAACTTTTCACCTGAATGTTTTTCTAACATCTCTCCCAACTACACAGTTGATCCAATAAAAGATCAGCAAAGAAGTCATTAATAGTGACCATATATGCATCACCATTGACATAAACTTATTTACTGCCTTTCCAAGGCACATCTCACCAACTGCGAGAGTTGTCCATGACAATGAACTTCCTTGATAAATGAAGACTAAAATTCTACTGCACTGTGGTAACCCATTGAAATTAAAGATGACAGGAGGACAAAATGTTGGAAGGCGGATGCTGTATATCATTGATTCTCAGCTGATGTATATCACTGTGGCTCAACTAACATCAAGGAAGAGAGAAGGACTGGTTACATCTGCTGGCCCAATGTCTTCAGCATAAACCAGTGCTGGTGTAACTACAGAAGTTTAACAATCTGCTGACATGAAGAATGAACTCATTTTTATCCGTGTTGAAATGGTGTCATTAACTTTTTTTTATCCAGGCGCACAAAATTATTCTTTTTGATTCCCTGAAAGTAACCATTAACGTTATCATGGAAGGGGAGGCTAATGTATTATTTAGCTGGCAATATGTCTTACGGCACACAGTTCTACACTGCTAGTGAAATTCCATAACTTGCACATTGCAGGAATTTGGGAGGGTGGATTAGAAAAGAGTCTATGTAGAATGAGACAAGATGAGTGACACGCAACAATTCTTGAGACAAATAGGAACTTTACAGAGCAATGGGAAATTATCACACCGTTATTAAGCAGAACCTTAGTTTTGTGAGTTCTGACTCTGCTTTGTGGTTTTACTAGTCCAATATATGAATAGGGATTTACATGCAAAGATTCCATTCCTTACTTCACATACCTGATTAACTCCGACTCTAGAAACTATGAAACTTTCTGCACACATTTCTGATAAATTGAAATCAGTGTTTTATATACAAAGGGTAAAATTTAAGTTACAATGGAAACATACTTCCAGCTTGTTGTTTATAGATGGTCTATTTAAATTGAAAGTTGGATACTTATGAACACAGGCTTAGAAGGGACTTCCTTCTTGCCCGATATTTTGCAATCTATTCTTGAACAGAAGGCAGAAACACACCCTTGGTTTTAGGCCTCAGTCCAGACCCCTATTTCCTTACGGAGTTTATAGAAAATGTATGGGCTACAAAAATTACCAGTTCTGTGGCTAACCAGGTACGAAACACTTAAATGAGGAGCTGCAGTTTTAGGGTCTAAAAATATATAAATTCTAGCTCCTTATATCTTCAAGTATGCCATGCTGACATCAGCAATACATCAAATTTTGAAGGCATGTGTTTGAGACAGCAAGGCCCTAAGGATATCATTCAGATGCAAAGGCACCTAGATTTTATCATTTATTTTACATAAAAGTTTTCCATTTGAATTTTAGACTCCTGTATTTTCCGGATTCTTGCTTTACTCATGCAAATGATAAAAATTGCCTAAAATCTCAAGAAGAAATTAAATTAGTCTTGAATAAACAGATACATTAATGGGCAATTTTTATATCACAGTTACCATAGTATCGATAGGAGTATTGCCATGAGCAGCTATTACTCACACGAATAAAGCAATGCATAACCAGGCACTTAACTCTTGTACCATTTACTAATTGAGCAGCCGGTTGTTATAGTCAAGGATGTAGTGGTATTTCTCTTCTAAAAGCCTGGAACTTTAAGGGTCAAAATATTTCCTGTAAGTTAAAACTTTGCATAGATTGTCTGAATTCCAGGATCAAATGACTTTTTTTTTTTAGCTGATTTAGTTTTTACAAATCAGGCACTGGATTGTTTTTTCTTATGATTATGAAAAAAATAACTTTGGTAATACAAGATATTTTGGCATTTATATTTGCTTAGCCTGATTTATCTCAGCTTTATAACTGATATTAAAATAGATGTTGTTACACATCATTCAGATGAATGGGACAGTTTATAGCTCTCTCAAACTGTTGTTCCAGATTGTTTGAGGACAATGCCTCATTGCTTACGTGATGTTACATGGGCATAAAGGTGAGAAACAGTTTTTAATGTAAGTCTGGAATCAGGAGCTATGGGACAATGATTGTATTGTGCAACTGCAAGATGACAGAAAACAAGGGGACATAAATATAAATACTATACTGCCTTTTCTCTCTCAGTGATTGCTATTGCCAAGTACACTGAAGTTGCTACAGCATTCTTGGTACAGGCAATGCAAAAGGGAGGGAAACATCACTCTCTTTCCTAAAACATGCATCCTTTTTGCACTGTATTTTTAGCCCAAACTTCCTAAAAAGTGCAACCACCTCATGCATCCAAAGTTGTTTAGCAATGCATTCATTGTCCAAAGTAGTACAAGAGGAACAATAACCTTTCAAAGAGAGAACTGACTGATAGCTAAAAAAATCCCTCACCCCACAAAAACTCTTTTAATGTCTTATGCAAAAGGAAGGCCGTTTAGTTACAGCACCTACACAACGTGCATTGATTCAAGGCTCAATTAGCTGCATGGGCACCTTTAACTTCCTACATCCCATTGGGTATCATTTACATGTTCCCTACCAATGCCCTACTTGGCTGGTCAGATTTCATAGATTTCATGGACATTAGGGCTGGAAGGG
>NW_017728997.1:3088603-3096995 GCF_001723915.1 Gavialis gangeticus
TACAGCGGATGGTGAAGGTGATCAGCTCGTGGTTGCTGTCAACCATCTCTGATGAGATCAAAGTCGAAAGTAGCTATAACTTATTATTAGGGATAACAATACCAAACCTTAATAATACCCACTTTCTGGCAGCATTTTCACAGCATTTCATAAATATATCCACTGCAAAAATGAGCATGTCTCCTCTTCCTTTGGACAAGATGATTGATGGAGGTACCAGGCAACCATAACTTTATCTAAGCAACCATACCTTCCACAAGGATTAAACCTTTTTTTTTCTCCCTGAGAAATGTAAAATATTATATACAAAGCAATTCTGCTTGCTTTCTTTCACAAATCCGGCTCAGTAATCCTCTTTCCATGTTCACTGGGTTTTCCCAACTGCCTCATTTCTAAGGTGCCTGTAGCTGACTCTCCTGATCTCTCTCTCTCTTCCACATGGGTACAAACAGACGTCATTTTTTGCTGCATCTTCAGCTGTCCCAGCACAGCTGATCCGACCGATCACCAGAAATGCACGTTACTAAAGCCACTGTCCAACTGGCTCAAGCCCCTGCCACTTCCCAGGGCTTTAGGGATCCAATCCCATGGGACGTGTGTGTGGAGGAATTACTAATGTTTCAGCTAATCAATAGTAATTGTTTCATGATTCTGCTCTATCCCACAGGAGATGGAAACTAAAACAGGACAGTTTATCCAAGAATGGAACAAAAATGGAAAGTTTTTCCAGTTTAGTTTCTCCTTGCTACAGAATAAAGCAGATGCATAGAAGAGTGAGAGTGGAGTAGCTGACATGGGGTAAACCTCTTTCCCTTTAAACTCAGTATAATTTGTTCATTTGCTCTGCAGTGACAGTACAGGGTGGGATAGTTTGAAAAAGAAGCTTCTTTCTCTAGATGTAGCACATTCACAATAAGATGTAGGGGTCAAAAGAAGTTTCTCTCATCTTCAACAAGGGGGCAACATTAAAAAAAAGTTTCAGCTTCTCTTCCTTATCAGAGATCAGTTACACTAACAAAGAAACAGCCACATTATTTTTGATTAAAGGAACATACACACACATATACACTTTTCACATCTTAAACCACAACTGTCACCACTGGGGCAATATTTCTATTTTTGGTTAGAAAAACTGGAATAAAATAATTTCTGAGCAAAATATTCACAAAACAAATCTAAACAGTGTCATTCCAAAATCTGGAGAAACTATGAACCTTCATGTATTTGTTTTGTGAATGTTTTACAGATCTTGAGTCAAAACTTGCTAACTACAAGAAAATATGAAAAACAAAAATCTGCATAGTCTTTAAAGTCGGTGCGGTATGATAATTTAGCAAGCAACATTTTTTACTTATATAGTGTGTGCTTTTATCACTACAGAAATATGGAGTACCAAGTGATTAGCATGGTGATATTAAAGCCAAAAAAAGCTAGGAAGGCTTAAAATCACATCTTGATGTTCTGTTCCAGTTTGGCAACCTGGAAACATGATATGGTCAGCACAGTGCATCCCAGGGGATGTGTCACTGGATTAGCCTGGAGAAGATCCGATATAAGGGGTTTTTAGTCTGGACATTTTTCGTCATTCTTTGTATCTTACAAATGACCAAATAAAGATCATAGCTCCTTTCATGTCTAGAATTGTCGGGCAGGTCTGTCATTTCTGGTCTTTATATTTTAAAACTATTTTAAAAAACATTTTTCTAGGCTTGAATTTGAATAGTGCAACTTTATTGACAAACGGAACCAGTAGGGGAAGACAAATTAAATGCAATCATAAACATCTAGTATGGCCTCACTCTACTCCTAACTGAGCACGATATCTAGCACTGCTCCCAAGATGTACAAGTGAATTATGGTCCACCTGTGAGTGCTCTATGTGATTTAGTAGTGGGGAGGTATCCATGCAATCTGTCCTTTCCCATCATCCAACGTTGAAGCCATTCCCCTTCCCTGTGAAAGAAATTGGTTAAAATTTACAAGACAAAGAACTGAAACCAAACACTAAACAATTCATTACAAGGGAAAGTGGGCATTTCTAACCCATGATGCACACAAAAGCTGTGGGTTCAAATTAAGAGTCTTCTGCCTTAGAACAGTGATCAGATGGTTTTAGCAGAAAGCCATCCCTTCCTTACTTCAGGAGACCAGAGGTAGTCCCTAATGTTGCCAGTAGTCTAGGCAGCAGTCTAAAACTGGGATCAGTAAAGTTTGCAAACAGTGGGCTGCAACTTGAGGCCTGACTGCTAATCGCCTGCTGCTGGTCTAGCACTCTCTGCTCTCTTTCATGACTCCCCCCAGGTTTTCACCTAGTGTTGCCAGGAAGTGCCACAGATTTCTGTGAACAGCAGCCATGCTGAGGAGCAAATTCACCAGGAAGGGCAGAGATCAGGTAGGGCTGGTGTCAGCAGGGGCTACATGGGAAAGAGGTGGAATGTATTACAGGAATGTGCCAACACAAATAGCACGCAGCAGGCAGAAGTACCCAACAGGAGCCCTCTGTTTGGCCCCACCACCGTGTGCCACTGATTCCCCCAGTTATCACAGGTTGGAGCCAAATTCTTTCTGGTTCAGATCCAGCCCACAGGCCATAGGTTGCTGACACCCTGCTCTACAAAACTCAGTGGTTTACCAGGATCAAATGTTTGCCAAGATCCAATGTTCAAATTTTTCAGCTACATGTCAGAATCTAGTTGATGAAGTTGCTGAGATATCTGACAGGGAATGGCAAGTCAGATAAGGATCTGAAATGCCTACTGCAGGAAGAGTAAAAGATATCTAGACACAATGCCAACATTGAAGGAAGAGACTGGAAAGGGAGGTGGCCATCTATAGGAAAAAGAATGATTGTAATGTGTTTTCCTAGAGTAATGGATTCATGGGACCCTGAATAAAGTCATTTGTAAGATTCAGACAATCTTGCCATGAGAATTTAACAGTACTTGAATCACAATGAACAGTTTCTTTGTAAGAGGCAAATATTTAGGAGGGCTTGAAAATATACAACTATGACGAAGTGATCTAGATTACACTCTGTAGATTGTTATGTAGGGTGTGAAGCTTACAAAGTTTTACACATGACAAACGATGCCACCCAAATGACATTTGATAAACAAATGATAGTAGTTATGATGATTGCAGCTATTACTGTATGGAATAACCAGACATGCAAATAGTCTTTTGTGTAATTTCTATAGGAATGTCATGGAATCATTCACACCATCTGATTATAAATTTGGCGCTTTGTAATTACAAAAAGATGATACCACCTTCAGGGACAAGAAAGTGACAGGGATTTACTTACAGCACATTCGCTTTTTAATAGTTGGTAATTTTGCTAGCTAGATGACAGGCAAATTGATTTGCTATTAAAAGTAAGCAAAGATCATGGCAGGACTGCATTAGGATGTTACGTTGCTTGATTAAATGCAGGAGGCTGCCCTTCAATTTGCTTTCATTGAGGCAGGGTGGCTCCAATAGGCAGGATGTCCACATCTACACAAAATCCCTTTCAAGGGGTGGAGGGTGTGCTGCCATTCTTCTTTCCACAACAAAAGCATCTAGCTCTCACAAGAGCAGAGTTTTATAGCAGCTTATTGTTCAGTTTGATCAAATACAGGCTAAGTAAATACAGACACTTGGAAATAACTTCTAATTCTTTTTTCACTAGGGACGTGAATGGTTAAACAATTAATTGTTTAACCAGTCAGCTCAGTAATAACCAGTTCCAGCTTACCGGTTATTGTTTATCCTGGGGCCTGGTACAGGAAGCTGGGGAAAGGCAGCCCTGTGGTGCTCCAGCAGGAACAGGAAGGCTGTAGGGCAGGAGGGAGGGAGGGAGAAAGGAGGGGTCGGGTTGCCTTCTCCCTCTCTGGCTGTGCACTAGCAGCTGCAGCGGGCTGGTAAAGCCCCTGGCTCTCCCCTCCCTCCTGTGCTGCTGCAGCTGGTCCCAGGAAGCTGTGTGCTGGTGGCTGTAGCCCCATGGTGGCTGTTGCCTTCCTCCCCTGGGGTGGGGGTGCTTCATGGACTTGCTATGGCTCCCACCTCCCTGCACTGCTTGCGGTGGGTGGGCGCAGCCCCTCCTCCGTGGTGGGGCAGGGCAGGTGCCTGCCCAGGGCTCAGCACCTCCCCGCTAGCTTTGTAGAGCCGTGGGCTGGAGCCCAGTGCTGCTGTGCCTGGCCCCATCCATGCACCCAACTCATTAATTGCATTACAATTACATTTAGAGGGCACACCTGAATTGCTTTGTAATTACAACACATTAAACAAATATTTATTTAATCAGTATTTACATCCTTAGTATTTACATATTGGTAGACTTCTTGGATAAAACCGCATCTCCACATTAAGTCATTGACAACCCCCCTGCTGACTTCAATGACACCAACATTTCATACCCAGCACCCTTAGAAATTAGTTTTTAAATCTTCTCTTTATCCTGCATGTGGATTGTACATTGTCCAGACCAAACAGACTTAATTCTGATCTCAAGCAGGGATAAGTGAGGAATAGTTCCCAGAGGCTTAACAACCAGAATTTGTGCCCTGGACATCAATAACAGACGTTGGGCTGGCTGCGGTAGCAGGGGTGGCAGCAGTAGTGGCTGCTATTCAGGTGTGCCCTCTAAATGGGTGCTTGCGGCTGGTGCCCCAGTCATTATGCTATTGGTACCTACCACTCATTATGCTATTGGTAGCTCCCTCCTCTGAATCTATGCAATTACACTGCTTACCACACTGTGAAACTGGGAAGCCATTTTGCAGTCAGCATACCCTCTAAAATAGGCTCTTTCTTCATTTATTAAGAGCTACACCATGCAATGTATTAACCATCATATTTGATACATTTCTTTGTGTAATGCACAAAAGCACAACGTATTTATGGCTGAAGTAATTAATTAGCTGTCAGATGGACCCAAGCAGGACTGAAAGGAAATGAAGTTTGACAGGTATTCTCTTTGTATGCTAAAAAAACTCCTCTATCTTGTGGACACATACGATTTCCAACCTGATAAAAGGTCTATTGTAATGCTCAAAAAGAAGCTCTTAGAAGGTCTAACTGAAATTTACCTACCTGGACTATTCCAAAAGTTATAAACACTTGTTTTCTATGTTCACCAGACAGCACAGTGACAACAGTCTGGATGATTAAACAGCCTACTAAGCTATCTCTGGAACTGACAACTCAATAGCAAGTAGTACCCTACCACAAAGATATCCAGAGAAAGGGGTCTGGTGAACCAGTTAATTCTATGAGGTTCATCTTCTAGATATACCTTTAAAATGAAAGAGATGTTGGGGTGAGTGTTCACAAAAGAGGCGGGAGTCATAGTGCCAATTTTAATTCTTACTGAGATATGGGAAGGAAGATTGGAATCCCATGGTAGATCTCTCTGCCCTGCAGAGTTCTGACCCCTTTCTCAGGGTGAAGAGGCTCTTTGCCCAATAATAAAGATAATATATAGCTCTTCAAAGTTGTTTGGATATCTGTCTTCTGTCCCTCCCAGAACATGAATGTTATTGTGTATTGCTCAAAATAGTCCACAGGTGTTATAACTAATTTTCTTATACTGAAATCTTAACAATAATGGGAAGAGAAACAAAACTGAAGTGTACCAAGTTGACAACCAAGAGCAGAGGTGATCTGAGCAGGATTCAGGGCCCAGGGCAAATCAGCCTCTGCGGGGCTCTGTCCCCGGATGCAAAGAAGCCAGAGGCAGATTTGGCGGGGGGAGAGGGCAGGGTGCTGAGCGGCCAGACATGAAATTAAGAATCCCCTACTTGGACTGATGAAAAAATACTTCCACTTGTCCTGATGCTAGCTTTAAATTAGAAGAAGGGATAGCTTTAAGGTCTACAATAGCAGTTCTCAACCCTGGGGTCATCACCCCATTTGGGGTTCCAATCATAAAAATGGGATCGCAAAGACACTTGACAGTGTCAACCAATTATGTTGAAAATCACAGAAAAAAGCAGGAAACAGCAGATTCCCCTTGCAGGCTGGCAGAGTTCCAGTCGACAAGAGGATGCCTGGTGCTGGGGGGAGTAAGAGGATAGCAGTCAGGCAGAGTGCCACATGCATGTGCACACAAACACATGCATGTAGCAGCCAGGCAGCATGGAGAGCATCTCCTGCAGCTCCCTCCAGGTAAGTCTTGGGAGGGAGGACAGATTGAGGCCCCCACAGTAAGGGAGAGAGGGGGGAGGGAAAGGGACAGAGCTGGGGCTGGGCATGCTGCCTAGCTAAGTGAGTGCATGGGGCCTGGGGCTGGGGCAGGAATGCAGGGCCCAGCTGGGGGAGCAGCAAAGAACCATGGGTGGCTCATTTGGGAGAGGGCTGACTCACTATTGCTGTACGCAGCACTCCTGGGGAGGGAGGCATGGAGGGGCATGTGCCCCCCAGATTTGTGCCAAGTGTGGGGGCTGATGCGGGCTGCCCGCTGTGGGCTGGGGGCTCTCCTACCCTGCTGCCCTCTGACCTGCTGGGCCAAAGAGACCCCCAGGGGAGGGCAGTAGGGTGGGGAGCCCTGAGCCTGCAGTGGTCAGCCCACATCCTCCCTCCCCATGGGCTCCACTCCAGCCATGCCACCTGTAGGGGGCGGGATGCATCATTTTGGGGTTGCAGAAAATGTCCAATGTTTAAATGGAGTCATGCTGAGAAAAAGGTTAGGAAGCACTGGTTTACAAACTGCAACATGTCATCATGTATTACTAGCTGGTTTGCTTATAAGGACAATGAGTAATTCAGATTGTGTGTTGAAATGACAAAGAGTTGATTGTTCTCCTCCTTCCCTTCCCCTCCCCAGTTTTGCTTCCAAAAATATTGACTGAAAATAATTATTATTTCTTGGAAAACTTGAAATTGTTTTGGCATAAACTGACTACAACAGTGGCACATTCCCAGGGATTTGAAGAAAACAAATTTTCATAAGGACAGTTTAGGACAATTCAGTTTAGTCCAACATATTCTTATGCTTTTGAATAAGATGCTTCATTTTGCAAAATAAGAAAATGGATATGTATCATGGATTCTTGCATTTCTCTTCTTTGCTAGCGATTTTGTATCCGCTTGTTGGTGGCCTGAAATGAAATGTTCCAGATACACTATAAAAATAACAAATGATTTCTGTTTATCCAGCTTGACAATGTAATAAATATATCATCACAAAAATCTCCCAAACTGGTGCCTGAATGAGCTTCTTACGTATTTTACTGTAGGGAGATTATTATTCCTACTAAAATAATGAGGTAGAAGATGGGAAAAAAGGGTTCTGACTTAAAGAATAAACATTACTGAAGCAGAAAATACAAAGCACATCATTAATCTCCTCAGGAAACTAACCATGCCTTACATGATATATATGAACGCAACATTGGTTCATCAGTTAAATTTGCACAGTTTTATGTCTTGATCCAAGGCAAAGCTTCTGTAAGAAATAAGTACTGCACTTAAAAGTAATATTCATTCCTATTGGACAGAGTAATATGGAAGTAAACCAGTCTAATATTACTTTCTTAAAAACTGAATTACAACAACAGATAACCACATACCATTTTCCAATGTATTTATAGCTACAGAATCACACGGGCCTATTTCCTAGGTAACATGAAAGGTAATTAATAAATGGACTATATATGGAAGAGTTTGTTCTTATGTAAGAGTCATACCTAAGGTTTCTTACCAAGTGATTTATTACAATGAGAAAGATACTGATGTATTACTATGTAAGACACAAAGCAACTAGTGGCACATCCTAGGCCAAATCTTCAACTGGTGGAGACCACCAGTAACTTCTTAGGAGAACTGAGCTATCATTGTCGTGAGAACATACTTATGAGATCTTTAAAAGGCAGTGAAAATTAAGGGAAATGGCCCTCATTTTAAAGAATCATTGGGAGGACATCTGACATTTAGAAACTCTTTGCATAACAATATAATTTAAATACTTGCACTGGAGTTTTCACAGACATATGATCTAAGTAGGCATGTTGTGGTGGCACCTTTTCTTCCTTTTACTTGTTAGCAATAAACTGGCTCAGGAGAAGTTAAACAGTTAATACCTGTTGCAACAAAATGAGAGTGAATGGAATGATTGTGAGCTTAACTGACTGATCTGAGGCCACTTCTGAAGTACCATGTCCTGTTCTGGGCCCTCCACTACAGAAAGGATGTTGACAAATTGGAGACAGTCCAGCGGAGGGCAACGAAAATGGTTAGAGTGCTGGCGGACATGACTTATGAAGACAGGCTGAAGCTTATTCATGACTTATGAAGAGAGACTGGGCTTATTTAGTTTGCAGAAGAGAAGACTGAAGGGGGATTTGATAGCAGCCTTCAACTCCTTGAAGGGCTGTTCCAAAGAGGATGGAGCTGGACCGCTCTCAGTGGTGGT
>NW_017728997.1:3101995-3116841 GCF_001723915.1 Gavialis gangeticus
GGATTTGATAGCAGCCTTCAACTCCTTGAAGGGCTGTTCCAAAGAGGATGGAGCTGGACCGCTCTCAGTGGTGGTACATGACAGAACAAGGAACAATGGGCTCAAGTTGCAGCAAGGGAAGTTTAGGTTGGATATTAGGAAAAACTCTCTCACTAGGAGGGTGGTAAAGCACTGGAACAGGTTACCCAGAGAGGTGGTGGAATCTTTGGAGGTTTTTAAGATCCAATTAGACAAAGCCTTGGTTGGGATGATCTAGCTGGGGATGGTCCTGCTTTGAGCACGGGGTTGGACTAGACGACCTCCTAAGGTCCCTTCCATCCCTCATTTTCTACAGTTCTATGGTCTGCTGAGGCTATTGTAACAATTCATTTAACAGTTCGGAATCCTGCTTTTCAGAGCTGTAGAGGGCCCTTCAACTTCTACTGAAGTTAACAAGAAGAGCAGGTGCTCAGTCGGTTTGAAATTCAGGCCTGGAGTCACCTGAGGATGTTAATTTCACGGGCCGCAGTAAAAGCCCCAATTTTATTTAATTGCAAGGAACACATCACTACAATAGAGACATTAGATCTAAACAAACCTGTATATATCTCAAGTTTACTTTAATTGCCCAAACTTTTTCAGGCAACCCTCCGACTCAGGGCTAAACATGCAGGACTTCTTTGTGACCTACCCTGAGGTGATATCTTGTTCTTTACCCTCCACCATTCCTTCAAATGGCCTTTCTCTGTTCCTCCCCAAGGGGAGGAAAAAACCCCAGAATTCAACACATGGGAATGAGAACAATTATGAATGCATTAGGAATTGTGTACCTTTCCGGTGCACTGGTACAGTACTTTAACAACTTTTACGGTTCCACACAAACTACAAATGCTAACGGATAACATAATAAAAACCAATATATACTTTAAAAACCATGATTATTGTTTGCCCATATATTTAAGAAATATTACGAGGATCTTCAATATTGAATCTGACCGTTTTGGCCAGATGCCTAACTGGGAAGCTCTGAAAAGCCACAGTAAGTCAGATAAAAGTAGAGAAGTTCGGGAGAAAAGCACATCCAATATGTTGCTATAGCTGTGCAGCTCCAGTTGTCACGAGTACTGCTTTTACTTTCAGATGAGATCTTATTGCTGCCTTACATTATGATAACACATGACAGACAACAATACCGAGGTATCGTGCTGAGGGAAGAAAGGGCGAATGTGTTAATGTTGATAAATTCCTAAATGCACTTATAAATGCGCAACACTCGTGTCTTCTGTTTTTATTTTGGCAGATACCTCCTTGGCAGAGAAAAAATTATATACTATATTTATGCAGGTAATGGATGTGATGAATTATGTTTCAATATGTTGCTAACAGCAGGAGGCTTTGGATACCAAAGGGAAAATTGGGGTCATACTGTGAAAGATTACCACCTGCAGAGGCCAAATGCAAAGGCAGACAGTACAGCAGTAAACAGGTCCACAAGGACTAATTTTCAATTCCCCCTGCCAGCATCGTAAGAACTGTTTCTTCTAGAGCTGCACTGCTGTAGCCAACTTAAATTTTCATGTCTTACAAGAGAGCACCTGACACGTCTGTTCTTTTAGCTTGCATTTCACAGTCCTAAGATATGCAAAGCAGAAAATGTAAAGTAAAGATAAGGTAGATATTTTTCTAAGGCAGATACGGGCCTCTTCTGAGCTGAAAAAATTATGCACTTTGTTCCATTATAATAGGAGATGCTTTGCAAAAGAGAGAGAGAGAGAGAGAAATCTGACTACTCAAGAAAAAATTAATATTTATGGGTAGCAGCCATAGTTTGTGATAAATCAAACCAATTTACTAAATGTTAAAAACACTTATGTTTCTAGTGCAAAAGAATACAAAATTTGGTCTCTCTACCCTTACTACCTGGAAACTGTAGTGGCTAATCTGCACAGAAATTGAATTATTCAGGTAACTGGACAAAGCAATGAAGCAGAAGTATGCAGCTACTGTCAAAGGTCATAAAATAAAAGAAACTTCAGAAGTATCATATAAAATTATTACCTTCCAAAGGCAAACTGCTGGTACAGTAAGCACTATATAATCTCTATATCAATTAGAGGAAAATGAAGAGTGTTACTGTTTGTCAGCTTCCTGTGAACTACTTAGAACAATTTCAGAAACACTCGGCTACAAAATAAAAAGTGAATTCCCTATCTTTTAAAGAGTTTAAGTTTTGAAGTTTAAGTCACAAAAAACTTAAACCTGTTGCAAGCTCATGATTTCTTTGAACAGTCTGTGTCCAGCAGCATTCCATGAATTTCCAAATGTCCTGGTCTCTTTGAATCTGCTTCTCTTCCCTAGCCTCTGTGAATATATAATGTCACATAACAGACCTAATGCACACCAGTTAAGACTGAAGTGTAACAAAGACTCAGGTGTCTAGAGGGCAGAATCCCAATGGAAATCAGCAATTCACAATAGTCAGACATTGCCAACTTGTCTTAGACTTCATCTTGTTCACCAAAAGGTCATTTTTGTCTGCACTTTGCTCCCTCTAAACTTAAAAAATGAAATATACTGCGAGTAGATACATGTTGGAGATGTGATGCATTGTGGGAACACTTGATCATAATTTGGTTATGCTGTATTATCAAATCTTTTTGGAAAGAAGTGAATTAAGAGTTAATACTTTTGAATACAGCACTGATACTTTTAGCAAATGTGTATTCTTGGGTATATACTTAAGGGATTCAAACAGAATCCTCCCAGACTGCACTCTTACAGAAGGTCTTATTAGTCACATCCAGGTTTATATTGCTGCATTAGAAAAAGGGGGCATCTCCAAAAGTCAAAATCTGGTACGAGATGGTTCAGTTGGCGTCTGTGGAGAGTCATGTTTAGGAGGCTGAACTACTTTAAAGTTTGGTGCAATTTGGAAAACATTCTTGAAAGATTTTGATAACCAAATGATTACTTCTTGCACACTTCTCTTTTCTTCTATCTTCCCCCTTCCTTTTTTTCTTTTCCTCTATATTACTTATTGTTTGCGACAGATGTATACATAGTTCAGATTGACATGTATAACTGATACATATGTAGATATGATTTTTGTACTGCATTTAAAAATAATAAGAATGAAAGCAACAAATTCATCTTTTTGCAAGTATACTAGTATTCAAAATAACACTGAAACTCATAGAAATTATGGAAAAATGCTCTATTTAAAGATAAAATAAACTAATATATAACATGCCAGATACCTTTACACTAAATTAGCGCACAGAATAGCCCATATGGCAAAATTTCTCTTTCCCCATGCTTTTTCATTAAAATAGTGATTGCATGAAAACAAGGGTCTCGATCCTTATCTGGTATAAACTGGCATGGCCCAACAGAAGTCTATGGATCGGAATGAGTCAAATCATCGATACCAGGCTCTTTGATCCTTCGTGTTTCTTCTGTTCTTTTTCCTAGCTCTTGGCCTGAAGCCATAGTTATAGCTACAGATCCTAGGTACAAAGTGGGCAAACCAAGCCAGCTAGACATAAATGAACTGGTCCAGATACCAGAAGCAGTCTAACCCTGACAATCTGGTAATTGCTTACTTTGCCACACTCCTGCTGTTGATCTGCACCGTGTACCAAGTTACCACATTTACAGCTGGCTTGGTAGGATTATGGGGTGGTAGTCAGGTTCAGCTTCCATCTACAAGGTAGATATGGCATGGATAGCAGCAGTAGAGTTTTCCTACATTGTTTCCCACCTCACCACTCCAAACATGCATCAATGCTCATGTAATTATGCCAGAATTCTTACCCAAAGACGTCACATCTAGGTGTAAAAAGTTAATTCTCCCTTCTTGCCCTCTGCCTTTCCCTGATGAGACTGCCAATAGAGATTTCAACTGTGAGGTGCTTTTATTTGATGTGGATGCTTGTCCACTGGGATGCTTTTATCTGAGGTGGATGCTTGTCCACTAGGGAACTGTACCAAGATCCACCAAATTATTTTACTTTAGGTCACTAAATGGCCTACAGATAGTAAAGAATTTCAGTCAGAGCTGAGTTTGGCTGGATTTCAAGGACTCAATGAGGTGAATGGCTCAAAAATCCCATTATCAATCCCCTGAGCTGTCTAATGTCCCTTGCTTGACGTTCTTGTTTGTTCCAGTGGGTAAAATAGAAGTTATACATTCCTAGGGGAAACAGACAATACAACAGAAATAATTTGTTTCTCCAATCTTTAGTATTTAATATAAGGTTGTTTTCCACTCCTACTTGCTGATCACTTGACTTTCTTTAACAAGACATAATTCTTCATGTGTAATTTTGTCAGAGGATTACATCTTCAGAGAGAGCTTTCCAGCTTTTGTTTCATTCTTCGCATTCACCACTGCACCGCTAAATTGACTGACACACAATCTTGGCATTTTACGGTATTCAGTGCCAGACTTCAGCTACTGTTATAAATCATATTTCTCCACACTTATTGCATTTTATTCATTTTATACATGACCAGAGATTAGAGTTCAAATGAAATAGATTTTTTTTTCCATCCTACTTATATTCAAAACGTCGCTAGTCTAAAAATCTTTAATTTTCCTAACTTCAACTATTGAATAATTCAATTTAAAAAAATGTAACATTCACTTGGAAATTTTAGGCACAAGAAGGTAAAGAGAGTCTGACTGCAGCAACTTTATCTCTGTACCCTTATGTGTATGCATTACACAATCCTATGCATTTTTCTTCACCAACACAAATATCTCGTATATGAAAGTGGACAGTGGATGGAGAACAGATACCTCAAGAAAACTGCAAGGAGTACTGAAGTGAAGCTACACGAAGGATTGAAATACTGTGAGGAACTCATTAGTTTCAGCCCCTCACCTTAAACTCTGTGAGTTAAGGCAGTGCAAACATGAACTCAGACTGATTCTTATTTATAAAAGCAACTTTTAGCTCCCGTCACCAAAAGGGCTATGTTCCCTCTTCAACTTGGACTACACAAAAATAAGCAGCAGCTATCCACTATACAGAGTGGTTCATTGTTCTAAATGGGACACACTGCAGAACATACTGCACTGTTTTGACATCACCTGGACTGTTCCATTATTCATGTCTGATTCTTCCAAGATGCATCAGAATACATACGACTGTTCCAAAGCCAGATGTCCACTCTCCTCACCATTTTCAGCTCATGCTACAACATTAAGGCCTCATGCTAAAACATTCAACATAGGGAGCATGTATATTCCCATCTAGAAACCACTAGGTCAGAGCTTCCAAGCTTAAGAGCCAGATCCAAAGTCAACTGAGATAATGGAAATCAAAGATCATTTGGATGTTCCCAATCCATTAAGTACCAAAGGATAGGAGGATGGACAACAACCATGACTGCAATTAATATACCGAAGTAGGAGTGGTATGTAGGACAGGTGGAAAGGCAATGTTCATAGGGTTGTGTGTTAATTAATGTGAAAGTCCATAAAGAAATGAAGGACAGCATAGATAAAAACAGAATCTGTTAGGCTCAAAATAATTTTGGGGAAATATAATAAACGTTTCTACTACAGCATTGCTAGAAATCTTGTATAGACACCAATGGTGAGACCTGGATATTGACAGAGCAAAATACGTACTGTAAGGAATTGTGTCATTATCAGACACTTTCATTTCCAATAGATGCATTCATAACATTTGTTTTTCAATAATGTCAAGGTCCAACTATGTCTGGTTATGATCAGTGACAGATTTCTACATCAAACAGCCACTGAACCAACAAAGTTTAGTGCTAAATAGACATTATTTTGAGGAATAAAAAGAACATTACAGAAGAGGTGGGCTTAGAATGTATCCTTGGACTTAGTGATCATGAGGGAATTCACTTGAAATAAAAGGAAGGATGTACAAAAGTACAAAACTGTAGCTAAAGTTCTCACTTTCAAAATGGTAAAAAAGTACTGAGGGGAGAGGCCGGGGAGAGTGAGAAGGGGGGAGAGGGTACAGAAAAGAGTATCTGAGTAACACTGGTAATCAGAATTTACAAGAAAAGAGTAATATAAGACATGCAATATATATAGCGGGCATTCATTTCTTTCATTTATGGATCACACATAGAAACAAAATCTGCAGCTGCGTGACTTCAAAGACATCCAGTATTGTAGCATACACAGAAAGCAGACAGAAAATATAGCCTTTAATTTTTTCCTTAACAGGCATACTGACTTTAAATATTGTTTTATTGATCAGAGTTCATTCTAAATATGGAAACTGGACTTGGTTAGCAACACTTCACTGAATGTCTCCTGATCTACTCTATCTGCCAGCTGGGCAAATACTGCTAACTCCCCATTCTTCACTTTAAGATCCCTTTGTCTAGTCAACTGATGCGTCTGTCAGTGGCATTGATGCAAACTGCACTGTGCATCTCACATGAACGGTAGTTGAAAGTGTTCACTGCTGTATCCCTCAAGAGATGCTAAGCACTTTATTAGAGATACAAGTTCCTAAATACAGCCCTTTTCTTCCTATAGCCATATAGGGAAGTGACAGCCTCCGCAGATAATACAATTCCTACTTCAAATGCTATTGAAATACTACTATTTTAAATACTGCACCGGAGACACTTTACAATACTCTACCATTTCACCTTTGGGTCAGATGGCATAGTAGTACTATACAGAGTAGAGCTACACCTTATGGACTAACTGAGAATAACTGAATCAGAGATGCATAAGATTTCCTGAGCAAGCTTTCATCAGCTGCTATGAAAGGCCATATAAAGGTACAATATGTTTGTGGGTATTCCAGCGAATACTAAAAAACCCTCAGAGAAAGATGGTTTTATCAGGAAAAATAGAGGGAAATTGTTATTAGAATTATTCTAGGGCAAAAGCCACTCAAGAAAAACAGTTCAGTCAAACGTAATCTCCTTGTCTGATTTTAAAGGGAACTTTTTGTTGAGAATAAAGGATGGTTGAGAGGGAAACATGGATAAACTGCAAGCACTGGGGAGGATTGCAATAGTTCAGCTATAATCCACAGCAGATATAGATATGAACGAAAAACTTCCCCTGTTCTCTGTATTTGTGAAATTTTCCCTATAGGGCACTGGACTGGGGAAGAGATTTTTGAGAGTGGAAGGAACTTACTGATTGTTGGAGTGCAATCATCCCACAGCCAGTATTCTAGCCAGACGGCTGATCCATCCTGGCTTGTTCCTTATGTCTCGGTCAAGGAACAAATCCTCCACACCAGGGTGAATCTCACTTTGAAAGAATGGAACTTTTCAAGAACAAGTCTCTGGTTCATAAAGGGATGCTCTAGGGCTCTATGAAGGTGGCAAAGGGCTGTGATTCTGAGATCTCTGTTATAACAGCTTCCTAACCTTGCCACAAAGAACATTTTTACTATAATAAATATTTTTGTGCAAGGGATCGACAGACACCCTGGTATGGTTTTGGTCCTTTCTTCTAGTCTGAGCCAACTGTTCTCTTTGGAGTTCTCCTCTGAGAAGTCCCAGAAGACCCAGTGCTCTTCCATCTAACCCATATCCATATGGAGCTGCTCAGAGAGCTGTTGAGGCAGCAGAAGTGAACTGCAAGTATCAGAGGCACAATACTCCAGTTTTACATTTCTTTTACCTCTCTCAGCTTTCTCAATGCTTCAATGCCTATGTGAAATCAGCACCTATACAAAAAGCAGCTGGCTATTGCTCAATCCAAGGAAGGAGGAGGTAATGCTAGTTGACACAGGAAACCACTTGAAATAATTTACTTCACCTTCTCTAAATATCTCTCAGAACTGAAGGTACCTGCACTCAGACTTTTAGACTGATCTGTGGCCCTGAGCTCCTTTTGGAGCTCCATCCATATTATGGCATGGAAAGACATAAGTGACCAAAGAAGTGACAACTTTTAGGTTGTTTCTTCCAGCTAGCCTTTCCTTCATAAAGCCCAATTCAGAATAGCACTGATGCCCATGCTTATATCCATCCCTGCTTACAACCCATTTACCTTATGCATGAGCTTAAGTTTCACTAATATCAAAGGACCATGTAGTCCAAGTCCCTTCACATGCAAGCATAAATAAGCAAACAAAACTTATCCATACATTAATGAAGACATATTTTAGGGGCTGGGAAGGCAGAATGAATAAGAGGTTGTTCCCTTTTATGTTTATTTTTGAATTCCTGGGAGAGTCTCAGGTTCTAGCTGGCTAAAGCAAATCTCTTTGACACTGTCTCTAGCAGAAGGAACATGAGTGGAAAATTTAGATTGTCAAGCCAGCAGACGGGGTAGTCTTTTACTCTTTGCAGAAAGGAGATCTGCGAGGATGTTCCTTTTTCATCCTTTTCCTCAGCTTGGCTACATTTTTTCTTCTGTTCCAAACAAAACAAAGTTTGTGCAGACTCAGCAGGAGATGTCCCAGCGTGGCCAATGTGTTGACCCTCCAGCATTTCCAACGTGGACTTGGCCAACATTCAGCGCTGCAGCACAAATGTTCATAAGTACAAAGCAAACCTCTGGAATAAAGCTACTTTACAATTTAGCAGCTGAGCTTGCAATCACCTGCTTCCATTTGCTCCTGCTTTTAAAACAGGTTAACAGGAACAAAAGGACATGAGCTACTACTAAATGGAAAGACTCTTGCCAGGCAAATGTAGACCATGGGAATGGCACTTGGCCAAGGGAGGCATCACAGTGTGCTGTTATAGGAGTGCAGCCATCCTAATACTGGCCAGAACTTCCTGTGTAATGATTATGTGACCCATGAGCTACAATGTAGTCTTTGTCTTGTAGTATAGCTGGAGTCATGGGAGGGCATACAATTGGAATTAGAAACTATTTCAAGTAACAGCTGAAATGCCTCTATAATAAAACAGAATCTACAGTGCCTCTATAGGATACAGACTGTTCTGCATACCAAAAACAACAACAACAACCAAAAAACCTGTAGAAAAATACCATTATATTAGCTGGATAGCTAGGTTTCACTTCTTTGCAGGAGTTTTTATTTTCTAGTATGGGTAAAACTTAAACAGCTTAAGACATGTATAATGTGAGTTGAATTAAAAGTTAGTTAAACACATCAGTGTACATCTACACTGTTACAGTTATTTGGAATAATATGTATGTTTTTGGCTAGATATACTTGGAATATTAGAAATCACCTTAGTGATTTTACAGTGCTGCTGCTCTCTTTTATTTAGAATAAAATATTATAGCAATCTGAAGGCCTCAATATGCCTAATTCCTCCTTGTCTTATTCATCAGTTATGCAGTTTTATTTGACTCCTTATAAAATCTTCCTGTCTTTTTTTTGAGCAATAACCACTATAAATAAATGGGAAAACCTGTCAAACTTTAAGCAGTAGAATACTATTGCTATATAATTACAATCACTTTTTAAAAAAAATGGGAACAGTGCAGTAATATATTTTCATAGCTATAATTATGTGTGTGTGTAAATAGTGTTACTGTGTAGCTAATCATTTATGTGATCTTAAACGTGGCTAGTTTTGTAACAGGTATAAGTATCATGGTGTCAAACATGGCAGTGACTGATAATTTGCTAATGCCTGTGTTAAGTCCTATGAACATGTCCAGTAGAACCTAGCATCCAAAAACCCTCCGTTATTCACGCTTGCAATTGCCATTGGTTTCAAAGTCAATGGGAGTCAGGTGCCTATACATCTTTGAGCAGTTAGACCTAACTTCAGAGAAGCATCGGCAAGCTCAGTCTTTATTCACTTAGCAAAGCAATTAGGGCCTTTCTGTAACTACCTTAATTCCTACAGGCCTACATTTAAAAAAAAGTGATTAGAGAGTTGGGGTTCCCTGTCTCTAGACACTAACTTTAGACAGGGACACATTCCTAGCACTTATGGTGTCTGATGTTGGGCACCAAAAATTACTAGAGAAACATGAAGAAGTAAGAACCCTTCTATGATGTGTCTGTTTATAAAACCTTGATGTAAACACTGGTCAAGAATTCGCTGGGCTACATTTGCCCCAAGGATCAGAATTTTCAGCCACCATTATCTGCATTTTTAACTACTAAACACAGCCTGTGGCTGGTTGGGCACATCTACACATCTGCCTATGGTGATGAAGCAATGTGCTACATCACCAAACAGCACGCTACAGCAACAGAGAGATCATGCGAGTTTACACGTGATCCGCAGCTATGTCGCCATAGCAGCATGATCCTCTCTTGTAGCATGCCACTACGGCGACACAGCTGCTAAATCTAACCGTGCACCACATGCATGGTGCAGTAGGGGAAGTTACTGCATCGTGCTTTATTTCCAAAAGGAAGTACTAAACCACGGCATGGTAGCAATGTTGTCGTATGGCAACATGTAGATGCACCCATTGAAAATCTAGTGATAAATAAGTAAGACAAGGTAAAAAGCAACTTGATAAATACAAAGTAAAATCTCCAAGTCCTAACTGAAAGAAATTCTGAGACGTGGCAAGCTTCTGGGACTCACTCTCACGTGTAGTCTCTTTACCCTCATTTTTTTTTATCTGTATGGGTGAATGAGATAACAATTTACTACATGGTATGGATTATGCAGGTGGTTTTTTGTCAAGTTTCAGGTCACAAGTGACAACTAATTTGACAACTGGCAGCAACTCATATAGCTGTACAATGCTGTCATGGAAATGAACTGTTTGGGAAAGAAGCTAATACTTACTTCTGCTTTGACTTGGCAGTGCTGAAAAATACTGGTAAAATTATTTCATAGCCTGGGAATACACAGAGAACAAAAATGCTGGTGGTTTTTACCTATATACTTTAAGCATATTGGACGCCACAATTTTGTTTTATTTTTATTATCTACTAAGTCATTTGGCCTGAGTTCTGAAAGAAAGTTTGGTCAAACAGTGTTCTCATTCGAACAGTTGTTAAAAAACCCAAAATTTATAGTCCAAAACGGTAGCGCTAGGGCTAATAAAAAAACCAACAACATAGAACACTAGTATCACAAAACCACCATGGCTACCTATACACATGCTCGGGAGTGGGGTGGGGGAGTGTTTTAATTAGAGCAGATCCCAGACAACTGCTCTAATTAAAATGGCCAACCGTCATGTTTATTAAGTACCCATGTTTCAAAATAGCCACAAGACAGTTTAGCTAAAGCTTATTTGATGGGGTTTAGATAAAGCACCCTTGTAGTATTTTGAAATGCATGGGGGCTTAATACATGTGATGGGGAGGTGACGCTGGAGCATTCTGGTTAGAACACAGAGCAGATTCAACTGATGCACTCTAATTAGAACGTGAACCGGGCATGTGTATAGGCACCCTATCAGTTCATCAGTAGCAACCTCGGCAGAAAGGCTACAAGGAATTATCCCCTCACCTTGCTAGAAAGGGTTCTACAATATAGTTGGAACGTTATGGATAAAACAGAAGCTGGCATCAATGTTAACTGCACTATAATTGTTGTATGGAGAAGATGACTTACAATCTCCATGACTGTTAATGTGGCATTTTTTCACACAAAAAAAACAAACCTTCAAAGAAAAAAGGAAGGAGCCTAGAAAAAAGAAAGAACAAAGAAAACCAAATCCCTCACATTCCTGATGTCTCTAACGTATGATGAAGAATAGGAATTTCATGCACAATTTTTTTCCATACAGCCAATTCAAATTCCCTTTTCTCTTGCTTTTTACCTTCTGTTTTGTCTTTCCTTCTTCTGTCCATATTTTTATTATTATTATTATTAATTTTGCACCTACATTGAAAGTATCCTCTATAACAAAGCTACCTTGTGCGTGCTACCTATTGACCACTTTTCTGAGCATGTCATGGTTATATAGTTAGCATTTTAAAATGCAACATGCCATATTGGCCAGTAAACCCAACAGGTTACAACTCAAAGGAAAAACAAAAAAGCCATAACTCATGGTCTGGTTTTGCATAGAGAGTAGACTTTCAACCAACAAGTAATGTACAAAAAATGTAGCTGGGGCTAGTTTCTGGTTTTAATGCAGTTACACCAAAACAAAACAGAAGTTAACACAGTAGTGAATTGGGATGCTTATACATGTGTTCTGATGCATTCTAATTAGAACACGTCAGAGCAGACTTGATTGACTCCACGTTTTAACCAGAATGCTCTAGCATTACCACAGTATCACATGCATAAGTCATTTTTAAAGGCTCGGTCTGTTGACGCTTACTACATGTGACACTGTTTTTTTCATTAGAGTGCATTCTCTGGGAAACGCTCTAATTAAGACATCCCCTCTTCCACCCCGCAACACGTGTATCCCTCAGACTCTATCTCTGTCCTTTACTCTACAATTAATCTCATCTTGGGTACTTACATGCCCTGCATCACTTAAGTATTGGAATGACTCACAGTCTTTAACAGACGTATCCTCAACAACACTCTTCTGAAGTAGAGGGCTGGTGGCCAGAATTAAGGATAACAAAAAGTCCTTTTTCAAATACATAGCGAGTAAGAAGGCAGCACCAGGTAATGTGGCGTCCCTACAGGACAGGCTTGGCAATCTGGTGATTGCAGCAAAGGAAAAAGTTGATCTCTTCAATGAGTTCTTTATCTCCATATTTCTGAGCAGGGACCAGGACAACTCCCCCACTAGGATTACAGACAGGCTCAGGGGACACAACACCATGCCTAGGGTCAGGGACAATCTAGTTAGGGAACTTTTGGAGGTGCTGGATGTGTTTAAATCAGCAGGTCTGGATGCTCTTCATCTTAGGGTACTGAGGGAATTGGCGGAGGTCATAGCAGGGCCCCTGGCACGGCTGAATGAGCGCTCGTGGTGCTCTGGCCAGCACCAGAGGACTGGAAAAGGGCCAGTGTGGTCCCAATTTACAAGAAGGGGAGAAAAGAAGACCTGTGTAACTACAGGCCGGTTAATCTCACTTTGGTCCTTGGGAAGATCTTTGAGAAAATTATTGAGGAGCACATCTGCGTGGGCTCAGCATGGGAGGTAGTGCTCAGGAGCAACCAACACAGGTTCATTGCTGGCAGATCCTGCCTGACTAACCTTGTTTCCTTTTACGACCAGGCCACCAAGTCCTTGGATGCAGGTGTTGAGGTGGATGTTGTCTACCTGGACTTCAAGGCCTTTGACACTGTTTCTCACCCCATTCTCATAAAAAAAACTAGGTGACTGTGGCATGGATGCCTACAGAGTCAGATGGGTAGCAAACTGGCTCGATGGTTGCACCCAGAGAGTGGTGATGGACGGGTCGTTTTCGACCTGGAGGGATGTGAGCAGTGGAGTTCCCCAGGGCTTGGTCCTCGGGCCTGAGCTATTCAGTATCTTTATCAGTGACTTGGAGGCGGGTGTGGAAAGCACACTGTCCAAATTCACTGATGACAGAAAGATGTGGGGAGAATTGGGCACACTGGAGGGGAGGGACAAAATCTAATTAGATCTAGACAGGTTACAGAGGTGGGTGGATGAGAATAGAATGGAATTCAATGCAGACAAGTGCAAAACGCTGCATCTAGGGAGAAGGAACCTGCAACATACCTATAGGCTGGGGAGAACCGTTCTCAACAACACAGTGGCCGAAAGGGATCTTGGAGTCATTGTTGACTCCAGGATGGACTTGAGCCGCCAATGAGAGGAAGCACCTTGCTGTACATCTACAGATGTATCAGAAGCAGGTCCAGGGAGGTGATCCTTCCCCTCTATGCAGTGCTGGTCAGGCTGCAGTTGGAGTACTGTGTCCAGGTCTGGGTGCCATACTTTTAGAGGCTGACCTGGAGAGGATCCAGAGGAGGGCCACTCACATGGTCAGGGGGCAGCAGGCCAGGCCCTATGAAAGGGCCTAAAACTATTCAGCTTCCACAAGAGAAGACTGAGAGGGGATCTGGAGGCCATCTATAAACTCACCGGGGGACCAGCGGAAAATAGGTAAGGCTCTGTTCCTCTGGGCACCATCTGGGATAACAAGGAATACTGGCCACAAATTGATTGAGAGCTGGTTCAAGCTTGATATCAGGAAGCATTTCTTTATGGTTAGGGCTGCTGGGCTCTGGAATGGGCTCCCAAGGGAGGTGGTGCTCTCTTTTACCTTGGGGGTCTTCAAGAGGAGCTTGGATAGATATCTGGCTGGCGTATTATGATCCCAGCAGTCGTACCTGCTCAGGGCAGGGGGTTGGACTTGATGATCTGTTCAGGTCCCTTCTGACCCTAGAAACTATGAAACTAGAGATATGTTAATATCCTCATTTTACAGGTACAAACGAAGAAACAGAGAGACTTACTCTAATAGGATGTCTCTAAAAGATCTGCAATTAATGTCCAACTCCATTCAATTTTCTAAGCTGTTATAACATTTTCTATAGAATTTATCTAAATGCCTACAGAACCCTACTGGTTTCACGTTTATTAAATTCCATATGCCTCTCTTATTTGGGTAACTTTTCTGGAAATTTCTACTTAACATCAACGATATCTAATTTGCATAGTTCCTCAACAAATAACATCATATCTATCTTTGTACAGATCACTGCTTGCAACTGTTTATGGCATTTTTCATACAAATAGGGGCATTAATCTTGGTTTCATAACTTAAGATGAATGTAGTTTTTCAAAGCTCTCCTCATATTTCTTTTGCCGATTCACTTTTTAAAAAATCATTCCCTGGCACTATGGCAGTACGGAGTATTATTATGACGTATCTTAGGAAGGCATGTTTTGATCACCATTGAAAGTTTGTGTATTTCAAAAAGAGGTTAGGATTCTACCAGGTAAAAAGTGCTGCCGTTTAGAAATAATATCATTCTTCAAAAATTCCTCTTACTACTTGACTTGCTGTCACTTTGTGTCCATTGTTATCCCAATATTACTGCCCTGTAATCTTTTT
>NW_017728997.1:3121841-3175246 GCF_001723915.1 Gavialis gangeticus
TTATTTATAATTTAATAGATTTTAAGGGATTTACATATTTTATAGAAATCTGTGAGTTGATCTCTGAAGATTGCATTCTCCAAATACACTTATGGTATATTTTAGCACCATACACTTATATGTACATTCTTTTTCTTAGTGGACCTGATCCAAAGCCCAAAAAAGTCCATGGGAATTGGTCTGTTGAGGTTGATAAGGTTTGAAGGAGAGCACATATACAAAGAACATGTTCTTTACTTCACCATAATACTTAGGATCTAATTCAAAAACTTTATACCCTCAAGGGGAAATCACAGTGCAAATGGGTATCTGCTGAAGCTTAACCTCTCCTGTATTTCTTGCATTAAAACATTGATTATAAAAACATGAATACAGAGCTTTTGGGCTTTGTATTGACTTTTTATTACAATATAATTGTTATGCAAAGAAAATCTACATATTGCTTTTGATAATCTGTACCCCCTTCTTATCATGGGAAACAGCCCTTCCATTAGCCTTGATATAATGTGGTATAAGGGCTAAATCTTCAGCACCCATAACAGATTAAATAGGTTCAGAAATCTGCAGTTCATGTTTAAATATTCAAGATTACCATTTGTAATTCTATCCAATCAGTTACATTTATTAAGTTCAGCTTTATTTGTTACCACTGTTTGGTTTACCAGAATGAAAAATGATTTTCCTTTCCAATGCAAACAAGAAAGGAATACTTTTGAGAACTGTGAAACATTACAGTCACACAGAAACAAAGTAGTGGCAGAATAAACTTCACTCCTGAGCAAAAGTCAATGTGATCTCAAGCCCAAGCAAAATAACATGATAACTCATAAATTCTGCTGTTTTGAGGGACAAGGTATTTACAAAATATAGTGCTTAATATGAGCAAAGGTCAAAAGGTTTTCTTTTTCTGTCCTCTTGTTGGCTGTGTCAGAATATATCACTCTTTTGGTGCAGTATCATTATCTCAGTACCGTCTGCAGGTGACAAAGAGCCCTGTGGGAGGAGGTTGCTATGGCAGGCAGAGGAATATGTTACCTCTGAAATCTGAGTTTGGGTCGTTCTCTTTACAAGGGTCATGAAGCAACCTTGAAGTAAAGAGCTCCTTGCTGCAATCCATGTTTCTCATTAAAAGGGCCAAATCATGTTTGTTTTTTAAAAGCAGCTTCAAAATGTATATATGGCCATATGTAAAGTGACAAAGGTAATTTTCCACACATTTCTCCCTTCACTTATGTTACAGTTTCCAAAATGATGGCATCAACTGTAAGTATAGTGTATTTAAGACACAAGCATTAAAGATATAGCCTGTGGGTGGAAACTGGCCTATGGGGCTATGTCGTCTGATTGGCCGCGGTCCTGGGAGGGCCAAGAATTGGGGGGAGGGGGGTGGGGACAGGGTTCACCATTGAAACTGGGGCACTGAGGAGACAGAGGGGATTAGGGACACATTTTGGCAGCAGCAGGGAGCAGCAATGGCTGTGTTAACCACAGGGGCTCTTTTAATGCTGCTCACACTGCTGACCCTGACACTTGTCTCATAGCCAGAAGTGGGTCTGGACCTAGCTGTGTGCACTAAGTGAGTTTGGTATTCCTGGCTTAAGACAACAGTGAGATGCAGTGACCTCTTATGTCACAACATTCAGAAAAAAGAAACTCTGCATTTCCACAAGGGTGAGTTTGAATGTACGCCCTGACCTGATTTCTTCCTATGCGCAGTAGTTCTAATTCTATGGGATTATTCTAACACATCTAGTAATTCCAAATAAATTGGTGGCATTTGAAATTTAATAGACCAATGTAAGGCTCAGTGAAATATGTAAGACTCATTAACTTCAGGAGTCTGTGATTTTTCTTTTTGGCCAAGTGAAGGAAGGATTCCACAGAAATTATTTGCAATTTTTGATGAAAAGTATTGTGACACAATTCCTTTAACATCACGTTTTCAATCTAAATACATGTAAATCACTATATACATTTCTTACCAATGGAGAGCATATTTAAACAAACCTGGGACCAAGGTCATCCATGACCACTCAGTCTTCATTTGCTGCACAGCCAAGCCACTCAAAGAATCAGAGCAAACAGCTAAATATATAAATCCAGAAGCAACCTGTGAGATAGTGCTCATGCTAAGCAAGGCCTAGCATAATTAACAACACACTAAAACTCCCAGAATGCTTCAAGGAAGTTGAGAAGTCAGTGATTGACATTCTGGTGATCACTATCTGACCTTTGAATAGAAATGCTGACAATATGATAAAAATTGCAAGCAAGCAGCTTATTATTGTTAAAACAGGAAACCGCACGGCTAAACTGCAATGACAAAAATAACCGCATATTATGCAAGCAAAGTCTGGTAAATGTTGTAGTTAGGTCATTAAGAATTAACATAAGAAGTGTAAAAATTACAATAAAGAGCATGTCACCTGATATTATAATATAGATGGGTTAACTAGTAACCAATAGAAGTAAGAATTAGAAATGCATATGTATATGTGTTATCATATATAAGTAATAGAAAAGTTATGTTAAATGCCTCACTCAGAGCAGAGTGCGGACAGTTTTGTATCTTTTGTCTTAAAAAAGATAAGGGACTCCTTTTACCTGAGCTGTTGACCAGTTCTGAGACTATTGAATCGGGCAGCTGCACCTAGCCTTTGGGTTGGAAAGCAACGGCCTGATTTGGGAACCTCGTGAACAAAACAGACCTCCTTAGTTTATGACTTTGTGAAACAATAAAAGTTTTAAACTGAACATCCAGGTCTGAGCCTGTGCTTAATTCAGTCCTTATATAATTCGGCACGAACTCACACACAACCATTGCTACCAGCCAGTCTAACCTCCCCAAATTAACTCTGCATGAACTAAAGCACACCTTTTAGAAAAAAGCATCCAGTCTTTATTTTTAAGTGTACAGTGCTAAAGAATTATAACTATAAATTATACTAAGTTTCATTACTCTCTGTTAACAATTTGTGCCTTATTTCTAGTCAAATTTCATCTCACTTTAACTTCCAGCCATTCCAGACATCTTGGTCTGTCTTTCACAGCTAGCTTGAAGAGGCCTCTGTCATAAACCCATCCACAGGGCACCCGCAGAACCCAAAGTTTGTCCCACTGCTTGTCGCAAGGAACAGACCAAAGTTTGCCCTGGGATAAGTCCTCTGGCTAATAGACCATTTCTCTCAGATGCTTTTGCTACTGTCCAGTTGTTTTTCCCATTACAGGCATATAATGCCTTGGGGGTCCAACCTAATTATGTCTCCTCCTGCCTGTGTCTGGGAGTGCCAGTTTTCCTTAAGTATGCATGCCTCAGTCCTCTAGTTAAACCACATCCTAAATTTTAATGATTATACATAGATGGTATAAAATAATCTATACAGTGATAAAAACATCAGAAATGCATACAGCGTAACACTGGCTTTTCTATAAGACCATACATGCTATTACCAGTACAACAAAACACAAGAAAAACATTCATGATGCCCCACAAACGGATGCAACAGATTTGTGACAGCTTCTATAACCCAGTTTCTCTTCCCCAGACAGGTATTTGTACCGGGGGTGATTTGAACTAAAAGGATAGGATCCTCTGTTAATTGTTTAGAGCTCACATAATTGAGCAGTTCAAATTCCATTCCATCCCATAAAATGGTACATACACACACCCTTGTCAGTTCATTACAATATTTACATTTTAGTAAATATTTTGGCAATAAAACCCATGCATTTATAATATCCCATATAATACTGAAGACAGAGATCAAATAGCTTAGTCAGATGCATCTCTGTGAACCTTTCCAGGCTCAGTTTGGGAACTAAATCCCAAATACTGATTTGGAAGCAAACCCGCTGAAAAAAATTCATCCTCCCAGTTCTCCTAAGGGATCTCATAGCCTCTGTGTGCATTGGGTTTTGGGAACTTCCTCAGAAAAAAGCTAGGGTAAGAAAGGGTTTGTACAGTTTGCTAGGGAGAAAGGGAGAAGCAAGTTTTCTCCATTTTCACCTATGCAAATAACATCACCAGGCACGTCTACATGTGCCCCTGTACTTGCTAGTACTAGTAAAGTACTAGTACTTGCTAGTACTAGTAAAGTACTTAGTACTTAATACTCACAGGTAAAGTACTAAGTACTTTGTACTTTACTAACAGATCTGCGTTACTGCGCAGTCCCGGTGGTGCTTGGGTCATTTCCAAGCCTCCTACGTTGTAGCTCATTGCTACTGTGCAGTAGTGTCAGCATCACAGCTCATGCTCACAGATGCTATGTCACAATAGCAATGAGCTACATCACTTTAGCTCATCACTATGGCAACATAGCGTCTCATGCAGAAGCGCGCCCGCTATGTATATTCTGAGTTTTTCTAGATATGTCTTTAAGTATGACCCCAGTGCTCAGTTTGAGTGAATATGGAATTAGATATGTTTTCTCCACTGCAGCCTCTGCTGACAGTAGGCAGTAAACAAGGTCAGAACAGGTTAACCACCTGAGAGAGGCTTTCTAGTTCCATGTTACTTGAGGTGAAAAATATTACAGAAAAGTATCCTTAATAAGCAAAGATGCCATGCCGGAGAGGTCGAGGGTCCAAGGTGGAGAGAAGAGAGGTGGAATATTAGAGAACAGAAGAAATAAAATAGAGAAAGCTGGAACAGGAAACATTTTTCAGTGTGGGTGCAGCAAATGTATTATGCTTCAAAAATTGCTTAAGCCATTTCCAAAGCTCAGGTACGAGTACCACCATCCCTCCCCCATAGGGGTGGATCCAGAGAGGGTGCAGTGGCATGGACTGTGCCGTGAGAGTCTCTGGGGACCTTTTTAAAGTCCCCAAAGCACATAAGAATCCCCCCGTTCCCCATCATGCTCCGAGACATGTGCCCTCCTTCCCCTTCCCCTCCCCCCACATGCGAATGCTGCTTTCCCAGCTATCCCAGGGGCACGGTAAGCTTCCAAGAAAGCCATTCCTGACCACTTCAGGTGGGCTCAGCTGGGAACAGTGACAGAGGCAACAATGAGGAGCAGGAGCTTCCTCTGAGCACGGGGGGGAAGAGGGGGGATTCCTACAAGCTCTGGGGTATTTAGAAAAGCCCCTAGAGTCTCCCATGGCATGGTCTGTCCAAACCAATGGGGAGAGCGAGGAGACTGGGAGTGGGGGATGTAGTCACCCCTGCAACATGGGTGGTTGCTCCCACATCCACCTTTGCCAAATCCTGGATCCGCCCCTGCCCTCACCTTCCAAAAAGATGAGTTTGGGGAATAGTAAGCAATTTGGTGGGGATGAAGAAAGGGCGAGGTAGTTCAGGAGTACATAGACCCTAATTCACGACTGGTTGAAATTTAAACACCTAACTCTTACCCATACTGGGCGCGTCTACACCAAACGTTTACTGAGGAGTTGCCTAATTAGCTCCACAGTAAACAGCTTGGCACCTACACATGTGGCCCTATTAGGTCGGAGGAAATTAATAAACTCTGCAACAGGTTAGTACTTGTTAATACAGGTAATATCTTCCCGTGGAGTTTCTTTGTGCACAGCAGCACATGTGTAGATACTAACATGGCTGGCTGGGGCAGGAGGGTGCTTCAGTGCGGGGACTGCCTGCCAGCTAGCCCCACACTGAAGCACCCTTGTGCCCCAGTCAGCCCCAATTGCGCTGTATTAATATGCACATGTAAATGTGCCCATTATGTACATTAAGCTTTTGTACTCTGCACATACAAATACAATATTTTGTAAATCCAAGGGGGCAAATATTCTATTAATCTGCAGAGGAAACTGATGAGGCAAGTTTTGAAAATGTGGCCATGACTATACTTTAGCTGACTTACAATGCTTTAAACACTTGTACCCAGAGCTTCCTGGGTGACCTGAAGATATGCAAATTACAGGGGCACTGAATGCATTGCTGGCATTGATAAAAACAACAAGGCTTAAAAGGTTACTTTTTTATTGCATGAGGATAGCAAACTAAGTGCCTCTGTGTGTTTTTTCACCTCACTGAGCCAATCATTGCCAGCAGCTCACTAACCCCTGCCATGTGTTATAACATTTATAGATAGTAAGACTGATGGAGCCACATCTTTTACCCCAGGTGTAACCATTAAAATTCTGCCAGCAAACCCTGACATTTTATTTTCTGAAAGCCAGGTTTGGCTTTCTGAGATGTTAAGAATATATTTATGACACTACCGTTATGCCTGTGTCAGCCTTTTCCCATTACCAACACCTATTTTCAATAGCAAAATGTGCTAGTTAAGGAGCTGTGGATTCATCATCTGATATAATTGCTTTAAGCCACACTTCCTCCAGCTGAAGTCTAACACATTTTATTGGTTAGAACCAAGGAACATATTTCATTGATCAATGCTGTCATACTTCATCTTAGTGAGCACTTTAAAATAAATTATAAGGCATTCCCATAGTAGGACATATAAGGCTACACTAAGAGAATACACATATGGTCTGCAAAATAATAAAAAAAAAATCTAGCCAAGCAATGATGCATTCATATTTTATTTTACAGGTGCATTCCAGTAGGTGCTGATTTCATCTATTATTCTTTTGGCAGTGTCCAAGCTTGTGTTTAATTAACTAAATGACTTGAGCCATCCAATTCTTGTTGTTACTAATGTATCACAATTAGAACAAACTGTAACCATGGAAACTGCTCAATCTATCATAATTCATAAACTGAAGCAGGCTTGCTTTTATAGTTTATAGAATACTTGAGTTTCTGTGACATGCAGCTGGGCATTTATTGTCATGCTAAACTGGGAATTGGTAATCTCAGAATACAAGATGATTTAGGTGCTCATTTAAATGAGATTTAATTATAAGGAGCCTATCATTTTAGGACCTGGAGCCAAGATTCAGACACTTGAGGCTCGTGCACATTTGTGCATGGTTAACGCTGATCCATACACGTGAGTATTAATCTGCAATCCATCCCCTTCTTGATGTTCAAAGATTGCATTTGTTTGATTACACAGATCAACAAATGGAGTCTTGATCTCAACTGCACTACTGCAATATCTATGATAGCATCCAAGCTATTCACCGTTGTATTCCAGCTGTGACACCGTATCTTGGGTTACAGAATGACCCGTCACGAATTCTTGTTCAAGACTGCCAGGCAGCTCAGAAATTAACTCCTATGTGTAGCATCTCAGTAGTGGTACCTAACTCAGAGATAACACTAGAAAAGAGCTAAGTATTATTTACAAGGATTTCTCAGCAGTTAATTTAGGGCATTTACAGAAAGCAATGTGGAATATTATTAAGCAGTCAAAAGACCTGTATTTTAAGTCATGTTAGTTCACACTCTTTACCACTCTACAAAGTGAATAAAGCTAATAAATACACCCTAACCCGCATGTATGAATTTATGAAGTATAATTTTGTTGCTGTGTACCTACTAATACAGCATCTGCCTGTTTTACTGGAGAGTGAAACATATCCATTCAGTCTCTTCTGTCCCCTGAGTACTAAATACAGATGCCTGTCAAATACCATGGGGATCCTGTTAGCTGTACATGAGGAAGCAAGTCTAAACAAAATAACTTGTAGTCATGAAAAATTAAACATAAAGAATGAAAGGTAACTTCTGGGTCTCTAGGGAAAAATAAATCAAAGCTCCTATAGTTAGCAGTTCAGTGAACATCTTAAAAAGGGGATAATTTTTTTGGTGACACTGTTCAAATCCAGAAATCCAGGCACACTTCTCCCCACATAGAAGATCACTTCAATACAGGATATTTTCTCCAAGTTACCTTCTTGAGCAGGGACAGACAATTATTTCAGGGGGAGGGTTGCTTACTGAGTTTTGGCAAGCCATCAAGGGTTGCAAGACAGGCAGCCAGGGGCACATAAATAATTTTCTAAATTTTTTAGGGGCCCTGCAGGCCAGATGGAATGGCCTAGTGGGCTGCATCCAGCCCCCCGGCCTCATTTTGCCCACCCCTGCTCTTGAGTCCCAGTAATATCTCATGAGGCATTGGATAATACTGCAGTGCTCACAAGAGAATACCTAGGCATACATCCAAAAGATGTGTTTATTCTCTTCCAAACAAATCCTTGCTCACTTCCAGGTTAGATTGAATCTGCTTCTTACACCAAACACTCAGTCTGAATGCCAGGGCTTTCTGCGCTACTCTGTTTCCACAATGCAGTTTACCTCCCTAAGGAGAGGGTGCTGAAGTACAGGCCATTGATCACAAGAAAGAATCTTTAAAGGGCCAGCCCTTTATTTCTTATCTTGAGTCATTACCAGATTTCATTTTCCACTCAGTGGAAGAAGCTAATGAACTGTATTGATTTAGAAACACTCAGGTAGCAAAATGCTCCATCTTTTCAGTTTAGCTTCTCAGAGTGCCCCCAAAGATGGCACTGATATGAGAGACATGTTTTTTAAATAACAACCCTCATACATATTTTAAAACCCCATCCTCCTTGGTGAAGCTATGTATTTTGAGTACTGACCACCTCGACTGTGCTATCCGAGTCATGCTATGTTTGTCAGGGATCACTTTAATGCATTAACTTTAAGTGCATTCGGCTCTTTGCATTACTTGGTGAATGACTGTTTACAGCTCAGATGGTTAGCAGGATCTGTTCCACTACTAAAAAAAGCTACCTGTCTTCAAATTACATTTAATTACCTTCATTAAACATTACCGCTTGTTCTGATTTGGAAAACGTAAATCTCAGAGAATAAAAGACAACAGCATGGCTTATTGTTCATTGAATATTTTTTCCTCCTCCACTGTTTGTATTTCTTTAGGCAAATTTCCCCTTCTGGCCTGATGCCCAACTACTGTGTTGTAAACAAATAAAACGATAACACTCAGCTGGACAACCAGTGTTTGGCACGAAACGGTCAGAGCTGAGAACAAACAGTAACATGTCATTTGTAAGTATGTGTTTCAAACAAGTGGCTGCATTCACTCTCCATTTTGGATTCCCTGACCACAGACAACAGAATGACTGAGATTTGCTTTCCCAAATGCCTGTGCAATGTTAACTTTAAAAATTCATCAGAACATTCCCCGTAGTGATGCATTTTAATCAAAAATTGATTGGCCTCCTGATGGGCAGAAGGTCTAGCCCCCCTCCCCCCCAAAGTCTGGATGACTAAATGTGTTCAACTTGCTCCTAATACTCCAGTGCAGATGACCCTACCATTACAGATGTGGGTGGGCAGGCTTCTGCCAGGTAAGGGGGGTTTAGCTTGTGGAACAGCTATTTATATCATAGGGCGACAAGGCAGATTTCCAGTTGGTGTTCCTCCCCTTCTGTGCTCCTGAAGTGTGCGTTACAGAAGAGGAACATATGGGCCTTTAGTATCACTGGTGTTTAGAGACTATTATGATAGGCATATTAATAAGAACAAAGAGAAACATATAAGATGGATGGATAATGTCAAGCCAGCATCTTTCAGGAGTAAGGTCTCTTTTCTCTTTTGCCCCTGAAATCCACTGCTTTTACTCTGCAGAGATTTGGAACTGCATTCTTCTGTCATAGACATCATCCAGTATCAAACCTGGGATTGCTGAAACCCAAAGCCCAAGATTCAAATTTCATGCCCCAGGTGTCTCAAGGATAATCTTCTTATAGACGTGTTTGCTCATGCACACACAGCTCACTGCAGGCAAAAGACATTCGAGAACTGATTACTTAGCCTGCTTACACCACTTGTTCTTAGGTGAAAACAAACATTCCCCGCTGCATAGTAAACAGAAATGCGCAAAGATTCATCTCAAAAACGTTTTGGACCCTGATAATTTCCAAAACATAGTTTTAGTTTGCCAGAAAACTCGGTATAAATAACTTGCCAAATTCTACCTAAGGGAAAGAAGGAAGAAAATTTTGGCACCGGTAGAGGATAATACACCCTCGGAGAGACAAATTCACAGAAGCATTATAGGCAGGCAGAAATTCTGTGTGTTTGAAGGAGGCAAGGAGAATCTATTTCTCTTCTACTGCAGAGATTGAAAGGTAATATCCCACAGAATTTTTCCAGTCTGTAAACCGTTTTATAAACCCAGCCTACCTCTTCTCACCCACACAGTAGAGCATGATGCTCTGTGAGCAACCAACCTCTTATTAAACATAAACTATGAAGAACAACAAGTTAAAGGCAGAACCAGAAGCACGTGAATCTTCTTTCTGCCAATTTGGCATATCCATACAAGCAGAAGAACCAACAACAGCCTGGGTCATCAACTATGACTTCAGGTCATATGATAACACAGGTGTCAACGCTGGAACTTCGGCAATCAAAATGGGTGCATACATGCCTAAAAGTGGCATCTGTTTAGGCACTGATATGAGAACTGAACACCAATTTTCTATAAGAAAGAAAACAACAAACTATCGGTATGTAAATTGAGAGATTCAAAGGTTCTGCTAGTATAGGCAAGACTCAATGTTTCCACATTTCCCAAACATAGCTGTAGTCAAAACCAATCTCTTTGTTCCATATCCACAAGGGAAGGCATAAGGGCAGTAATAGCCCATACAGCCACAACTGAAAGCATGCTTTCTCGATGACTATTACATCAGTCTTTTAGTGAAAGAGAAAAAAGACCAGGTCAGTTCTTTTAAAAGAATATGATGTCCAGCTTTGAACTTTTCAATATATAAAAGATATTTTTTTCCTTTACATTTGTATACTTCCACACTTTATAACAGCAAGGATGGCCTCTGGGTCGTACATGTTTTGGCAATAATGACTGACTTGAGTTAAGGCCCAGGACTCTCACCTCTTCCAGCTGACAGGAAATGCCTGATGAGAGGTCAGTGTTGTTGAAATATTGATTTTTCTAAATGAAACCTAGAAGTTCACTTGATCGTAATAAATAGAAAATCAATAATGGGCATGCTGAAAATGGAGGGTTATTTTCCCTGATCTCTTCCCAAACTGTTTTTTTTACCCAAACTGTTTATCTTCTACTTTTTTGTTTTCATATCCCCTGTTTCTCCTATGTATCTTTCAAATGCGTAAGGGGAGCATATCACCGTATGACTGGAACACTCAACTAAAACCCATTCATCATTTGGGTGTCCACAACGCACTTCAAAATGTCTCGCCAGCTCCAATCAACTGGTCTTTGACTATGCATGTCAGAATAAAAATCTCATTGTATTGTGGGGGAGGGACAGTGATTTCTCTATGACATTCATCTGAGAACTACGTAAGGCCATTCATCCTTTAAAAGAAGAGAGAAAAAACAATAACTTGCCCAATCTTCTCCCATGTATTTTCATACTTTCCCTTTTTTCTTCTTTTTTGCTTTTTCCCCCTTCATTTTCACTCCACAGACAACTTAATATTTCCTGATATGCAGTCCCAGACTAATTATACTGTTTTATGATTTGTGACAAAATACTGTGTCTCTGCTGTTGCCTCCTGTACCCTAAACATTTATGGTATTTCCAAAGCTACCAAGTAGATACGGATATTCAGTGCCTATTTAAAGTGTCATTAGGCAGTAGATATACTACCTGGTTGACATTCACAGTTTCAAACTGTTTTAGGTCTGCTTTTGCTGGTGGACAATGCCAATTGTATCCAAGTACTAATAGGTCCACTACCCACAAACAGATTTTGTATGCAGCCAGCCATTACCCTGCCCCTGGCCTCCACTGCTTTCCAGGGTTAAATTTCATGGTGTACAGGGAAATGCTGTGCATTTTTCTGCTGACTGTATTTGATGGGCGTCCCATAAAAACAATAGCATAATATTAATGCAAGTGGCTGACTCATGGAACTCACACGCAAGATATTAGCGACTTAAAAATTACTGGATGTTTATATGAATAATAAGAATGCCCATAACTGTGTTGGAACAAGCAAAGAGAAGGGTTATAAACCCTCGTGGCCAGCCCAACAACTAATTGATGCAGGTAAGGAATCTTTGCAGGTTTGTCTAACCTGGCTAGGCTGAACCAGTTTGCAACTGCCCAGATATCCCTTCTGGACTAAGGAAATGCCAGTACATGCCTGCAGTAGCTCAGGCTTGAAGCTGGGGGGGCACTAGAGCAGCCTTCCCTTCCCTTTGACAGTACTGAGCTGAGGCGGGCATGGCTAGGCGCTCTGATTAGGGAGGAGTTCCTCCCTCACTGTTGATAACAGAGCATTTAGTTACACAGCAGGGAGTTAAACAAGGAGGCTAAAATTTATCAGCCCATCAAGCAAAACAAAGGCTCTCTCATTAGTTCAAGCTCTTCTTAAACAACTTTTCCAAGGAAGGAACGGGAGATATTACCAGCTACCTGTTGATTAACTCCAAAAAGCCCTAAGCTGACACTGTGCTGTTTGCCTTTGTCTTGTCTCCCATAGCACAGACTGTAGCCAGCATGCGGTATGTTAGCTAATGCTGAGAGGTGTCTGTGTAAGGCAGAGGGAAGCGGGGAATCCCTGCTTGAGGAGGGAATGGTGAGGGGAGGGTGGGGCAAGGAGAAGCCAGGCAGACACTGCTGTACCTGCAGTCTCTGCTGGAGCTCCAGCCAGGGAGAAGGGGGGGGGGGCAGCCCTGCTAGGCTGAAGCAGACAGCAGAGCAAAGTATCTGGTAAACTGGGGACCCTGGTTTAAGTTAAACTAGGAAGGGGTCTGGGACAGACATTGCATAAACCAGTTTGACCTAAATTAGTTAAGTATGATGCTACATTCAACCAAGCTTATTTCAAACCGATTTCAGCCATTTTCAGACTGGTTTATATGCACTGAACATCTGGTCTGTTACAGGTTTAAACCAGTTTCTGATCACTTAAACTGGTTTATGTGTAATGTCTGTCCCTAGCCTCTATGGTCAGTTTAATTTTGGTGCCTTTATGGGATTTCTTGAACATTCTTCTGAAGCAGAAAGCAACTCTCGAAGATGGAAAATTAGGCTAACTGGACACATGGGCTGAATAAGGTTGGTAATTTCTATAGTTATTTTTAAGCAATGGATTATAATTGTTTAAAACAACAAGCTGTTTCTTGTTTACAATTAAACCTATTTTTGTTCCACCTTAAAACTGCCCTAGCTACAGGGAGACTGTATTATCTAGACTAGCAGTTGTCTTCCTCTCTGCAAATCTACCTATTTTTAGCTTGCTAGCATACGCAAGGGACCTGAGATTTTTACATTTGTGGATCTTATCCAGGGCAGACTACAACTATCTCCACTAGCAAGAAAAACTTTTCTTTGAAAGATGGATGACATTTACTAAGAGCAAAATAGTATATTCCTCAAATTTTACTGATTTTGCAGGATAAGAATCCTGTTTTTACTTCCTCCTCAGTGAAATGAAAATGCAAAAATAATTACATTTCTAACCAAACATTACTCATTCATACACTTATATGGAGGAACAATAATGAAATTACTACTCAACGGATGTAGCCCCAAATCACTACTCATAACAGATGTAGCCCCAGGCAGTATGGCTACTCCCACTGAAGTCAGTGGTAACGCTCCATTTGATATTTGATTGCAAAGGTGAGTAATACTGGATACCCAATGCAGCTAGTATAAAAGTTTTCCTTGGTGGTTCTCATTTTGTTATTTGCTATGGGGGAATGAGCAGTGGGGAATCTAGCTATAATGTGCAAGTGGCCTGTGTAAGGGCAATGAAAGACATTAAATCTGCTGCCATTTCATTCAGTATCCTTCTACATGCTGCTTTCACAATCCTATTCATATGCAATGACAAAAATGCTTAAGGACCCATTCTTTTTGTTGAAATGGGTTTATCAAATGAAGCCCTGACTCCTGCTAAAAGTTCAGCAAGGAAATTGAGAAACATCTGCATAACTTACTTTGTATTGAATAAGCCCTCCATGGGTTTCTTTGTGTTCCTGGATGAGCTTAGAATCAGCAGCCATTATTTCTTACTCAAAATAACATTATTATGCTCCTGCAATACCCATGGGATTCAGAAACTGGTTATGATCTGCTCTCACAAAATGCTACTTTAGTTTCTAGCATTCAGCTCATAATGTTAACCATGTTCTCTGAAAAGATGATTAACTCTTATTCAAACAAGGAAGCATTAATGGGAAACAGCGTTTCCTATAGCAGTGTTCAAGAGCAAACTGTACCACATACAGTACATTTCTGGTAGAATATGCAGTAGTGCAAAAGTTGTATTAGAATTTAGAAGAGAGAGCTAACCAGATACCCATTTTTAAGCCATCTCATCTATATCACTGCAATAAAATTCTCAGGCAAAAAATGCCTTAAAATAGAATTAAGGTTGAGGGAACAGATCAATAATATAGAGGAAAATGCAAAAAGTTACAGTAAAAAAAATACAAACTTAAGATAGCCAAAAAAATGCTCACTCTCATTTTAGGACATGACATAATAGCTCTGCGATAAAAACCATGTAGCATTTGCATCCCCAGAGGATATAAAGCTGACTTTTTAAGATGTATTCTGTTTTTGCCCCTCTGTGGTGTCTTTATCTTGCACAGTTACTCTTACTCCAGGAAATAACTACCCTCAGGGCAAGTTTACACATGATGCTATGTCGCTGCAGCAATACCCTCTTGGTATGGCACGTTGCTATGGTGATGCAGCAGCTAAAAGTAACCCTGTGCTGCCACCACTGTTCAGTACGGGCTGTTACTGTGCCGTCATTAAGTACTTCCAAAACGACATCCTTTTGGAAGTACTAAGTGATGGCACAGTAACAACAGTGCCGTAGGGGCATGTGTAGACATGCCCTGTGGTACATTAAACTATTTGTACAAGTAAGACCTACTTGCATAAACTGAAACTTTAATGCTGATAGTAGTTATATACATCAAGATAGAATAAAATATATAAAACCACAACAGCAGTTGCATGGCCATTGTAATAGCTCTGCTGGATAAATTATACTGTCAATTCAAGTGTGCTTGACATGGTAAAGTTTTCAAAACACAAACAGAGTGGAGAGTTTTCACCAACAAAGTAATTACTTCTTTTGGACTCAATAGAACTGCAATTACTTCATGTTAAGGTGTTGTCCGTTTATTTTTTTTAAAGTGATATAACATTGCTATACGCAAAGGGTGCTTTTCATATGTAAAACTCTCCTGGCAGTTTTATGTTTTATAAGAAAAGAAAATCAGAAAGCACAAGTCTCAAAGCTATGTGTTAAATGCTCCAGTATGTTTTGCTTTTAAATTTAAGTTGTTTTTTAACCAGAGGCCAATGAATGTGCACCAAAAACTGCAAAGCAGGGATGTGTATGTTCCTCCCCTACACCTACAGTTCTCTCTTAAAACAATTTTAGCACTTCTTTCACCAGACATAGAACAAAAAACAAGGAGGCAGAAAATTCTCAGAAGTATTTGAGCACTGGTAGACATGCACATTCTTGATGAGGGCTGAGCAGTCAGAGTTGAGTGCATGCCATCTCACTTTGCAAGCAGATATTTGTTGCTGTAAACATGGAAGCAAGATTTGTGTTTTATTTGCAAAATCTAGAGCCTAGAATCCCATATTTGGTCATACAGTAAGGGCTAAAGTAATATTAAGGTTTCTGGAGGCAGGTGCTGCAGCCACATGCACTGCCTTGCTTTTTTCTGCCGTGTTTTTTTTAGATACCGAGATTTCCTGGTATCTAATTTTGCCCCTGCACTGCAAACATGCAGCGCAGCAAACAGATTTACGAGCACTACTTGCATTTTGCAGCACCCCAAAAAGCTTTAAGGTGCCACAAACTGCACGTTCCCGCTCATGGCGATGTAGCCTCATAGGTTTTATTTAATAATTCCTTGCTCAAGTAAGCTGACCCACTGTGAATTCTTTCCCTGGGGACCATAAGACTACAGTTTCTTTTCAGAGTGCACAGGGGAAACTGTAGGCAGGCAGTGAAGGATAAGTGCACTCAAGGTTAGGTAGCTTGGATATACACTTTGGAGTGATCATATTCACAGCTGGTGAGTGGTGCTTCATTAGCTCAAATTTACCCCATGTCCCACCAGGACAGCCAAATGAAGCCCAGCCCAGCACTCAAGTTAAGAGTTTTTGGGTGTGCATAACAACACTTCAATAACTCACCTGTTGCTCTTCAAACTCGAAGCCATGTATCACTGCTTTTCTACTGTGCTCACCAGCAAGGATATCAGTAAAGGTCAGTTAATTGGGGTGGGGGGCGAATTTTGTTGTTGCATGGTTTCCTATTCTTCAGGAACTTGTCTGTGAGGGAGGGGGCATTTTAAAGGTAACAATATGCAGGGCCACGTGCTTGCAGCAGCACAAATTGCCGCAGTGGACACGCCTGCATGCATGTTTCATTGCACGACAAACCGTCCCACAGTGTGCAAACTGCCCATGCCCACCTCCTCCCAGCTCTTCAGCCAGGAAGAGCTGGAGGTTGGGGCCAGCACCAGTGCCCAGCACCAGTCTTACCTGGTGGCCTGGAGCAGCAGGGGCAGACATCAGGCAGCACAGAAGCCAGGCCAGCAGCCAGTGTTGCTGTGGACAGCCTGGCCTGTGTGTGTGCCAGCGCACGCTTGTTATGTGTGCATTGCACTGCTTTTTGTTCCATTTATTTTTTATTTGGCTACCAGGTAGCAAAAATCCCAGTAGCAAATTTAGGCCCCGTGCTGTGAATTTGCAACATGGGGCATGATTTAACATTCACTGAATGCGGTTTTTGCTGCCATAAATTGCATGCGCCTGCATGTCTGGACGTGGCCAATGGAAAATTAGGCATCCAACTCTCATTCAAAGTCAGCTCCCATTTATGCTCTTGAAAATCTACTCTTAAATCAAAGATTACAGTAGATTTCAAATGAGTTACCAGGCAAGGTATATGAAATATTCATAAGAAAATCTGAAATGCTTCCAAGGGACGTATTTTCTGTGTTTCCCTGAAACTGGTATTTCATTCTGTTTTCATGAACCGTTTATAGTCTGCCTCATTGTCTTCAGTTTGATGCTACATGCTTTCACCAAACACTTCTTCAGACAAAATTATTTTCATTGTGAAAACATGGGGAGAATAAAATCCAAGTTTTCATCTTTTATAGCCAGCTTTTTGGTTTCCAACTCCCCCCCCCTTAAGGACACATGGAATTTCTGGGGTCCCAGATGGATATGGTTCACAGTCTACTGCTAATAATACTGAATTATGTCTCTACTAACACACCCCTTTAAATTTGCCAGTCTAAATTTGCCACAGCAAGGTTACAGATCCGGGGAGGGGAGCAACAGTTCCTAGCAAAGCAGGTTTATAGTCCAGGTCTGCCTCTATTTTATCACATTGAACATAACCACAGAAGCAATAGTGTAGACTGGCCACCTGCATTTTTACTGCCAAATCACCTAATTGCACACAAAGTAGGCTTAGAACATCCTAAGCATGAACAAGTCTAGGATCCTCACCATTGTTATGACTGCACTACAGCAGTCCAAGTGGACATTTTTAGTGATACAGAGCAAGAGGCAATGCAATCCTATAGAGAATCAGGCCCCCATCCAATGCCATGCCCACTGGACCATGTTGTCTCTCACCGATAGGACAATTGTGATTCTATATCCTGGATTCAAGTCACAGCATAGTCTCTTCCCTTGTGTCACATGCTCTTTTTTGGTTACCTTAATTTTCTCATGTTTTAACCCAGACCTTATTTTGTAGGCATATACTTTTCTCTCCCTTCGTATAGATGGGAATTGGAAAAATAAGCTAGAATTATCCCAATGGAAAGATCCCTCACTCTGCATCAAACATCAAAGAAGCAATGCTTGCAGGCTTCAAAGAATTCCTCAGTGACTGCAGACCTATCTCTAGAATTGCTAACTTAAAAAACTAATTTCTGCTTAAATGAACACATCCCCATTATGAGACAGTTATGTATAAATTTAAATGCAATATTATTGCTTCGTTGATACTGGCTCAATCACTGAAAAATTTACAAAATGAATTGATGGTTAATTATCCTTTAGTATTCACCTGTATATTCCTATTAGAGACATAGAAACTTATTACTGTATGAGCACACTGAATACATTTCCTGTACCATTTTGAATCCATCTCTTCATTTGAAATATGCTCTCCAGTCCTTAGGTAATTAAAGTGAGCAGGATTGGAGCCTTGGGCTCTCGCTGTTCAAAATTTAAAATCAGATTTTATTTTTTTTTTACTATAGAAGGGTATATTAACATTAAAAGAGTATTACAATGTAGCAAACATGAAAGAACAGATCAACTTTAAATATACGTACACTTTTCTTGTTCTTTCATGAAACATAATTCTCATTAATTTATGGTCTAAGGAAGAACTAATTACTCTAATCAGCTCTGCCTTCACTCAGAGTATCTCAGTGGTCTGTGGCTGGAATTTAAATACATGGCTTGATAACACAGACCTGCAGTTCTACCCCCTCTGGTATGATCTTGTCAAATCTTATCAGCTAAATGGGGTCAGACTCAGTCAATACTTGGACAGGAGATCTCCAAGGAAGTGGGTGGTGATTCAGTAAAGTAGCAATCTTCCCGCTTGGAGAGGGGATTATTAAAATAAGGGTCTCTTGAATAAGATTTAAAACAAACACCTATAGCTTTGATCCCTTTGAGTCATTACAGATTCTAGAGTATTCATTGCAGCAACAGGGTATTAACACTAGTACCCTGGACAAATGGCTACTTGGGTGTTTATATTTTAACCAATGTAAATTCCTCTATGTGCTTCTGGACAGTATTCACAGGTATTACTGTGACAACTGAGTCAGAGAACTTACATACAACACAAGAAAACTGCATACAACTCTAGGGCGAAGTACAGACAGTCAAAAAGCCTGAGGCTGAATCGATTTGATCTTCACAAGTTAGTCTAAGCAAGGTTAATCTATTGAGCTGATTAGTAAGTGAACCAGCATTCACTTTTGATTCTGGAAAGACAGCCACATGCCTGTAGTGGCTCAAGCCAGAAGTTGGGGAGTGCTAAAGCACACCTCCCTGTTCAGTTGGAGCAGACAGCTTGGACCAATGCTACCCTGCCCACCCTGTGAAGGAAGGGTTTCCGGGGGGAGGTGCAAAGCATCCTGGGATGCTGTGGGCCTGTGAGTTAACTTGAATCTGGAGGGGATCTGGGACAGAAGCCTAATAAATCAATTTAATCTAAATCAGTTAAATCTGATACCACATCCAGGTTTATCTTTAACTGGTTTTGGCCATTTTGAAAGCAGTTTATGTGCACTGAACGTCTGTTCTGTTACAGATTTGAACCAGTTTCCAAGAATTTGTGTGTAATTTCTGTCCCTACCCCAGCTGTTTCCAAACTCAGTTGAACTGCTGTTTTTTCGGTGACAGGTTACTGAAATCAAACACTGTATGTCACTCATACAGGCGGCTTGTAGACATCAAAACAAACCAACCAACCAACAAAAAAAATGCACTTTACCAGAAGTAGCATATTACTTTGACCCAGCTCCACAGCATTTGTATAGATTGGGCGCTTCAGCAGGGCTTTTTGGCGCTTTTATCTAAAGCTTATTCAATCAGCTATTATACAAAAGCACATAAACCCCCCCACTAAAGCACCTGATCTATACAGACATTGGGCAAGCTGGGTCCAACTAATGCAATGCCGCTTTTGGGTGTGTGCTGGGCTCCGTGTGAAAGCACACTGAGTCTGAAGTAAAGCACCACTTTTTTTTTAATGTCTACAAGCAGCCACAGTGTTTCTGGGTTATAAGTCCATCTGTAGAGGATTTTAGAACTCATATCCATGCAAGGAACTATTAGATTCAATAAGGAAGAACTTTACCAGCTGTCCATTATACTGATTAGTGGTAGGCAAACAGTTTCATAAAAAATAACCACTTTTTAGAAGTATCTCCCATTTTTAAAACCAAAGAAAAACAGAAGCACTTCAACAATTTTACGTATTCAGACACATTTTCCTCACTTTTTTTGTTTCCCACCAAGAAAGGATAAGAAATTCAAGAAATACAGGAGAGGTCTGTTCTTATGCCATTTGCAGCCCAGTTTTGGAGATGTAAGGCAACTTCAGGTAATACTTTCGACTTTGATTGGGCCTTTCATTTGAGAGACTCAAAAGCTTTCTACAAATAGTAAGTGACAAATTTTGCTCTCAGTAGTGCTGATGTCAATGGTGTTAGCAGGGATTTCACTTGTATTTAACTAAGATTATGTTTTGTTTCACATGTCTGGTAGATTTTATTCCATTTTACAGCTGGAGAACTTGAGGCCCAGAAAATTCAAAGGACCCACTCAAACTTCACAGGGAATTGATAGAGACTCTTGCTCTGCTCTTCCCTTCTCTTGTTTTACCTCTCTTCTGCTATGCCTTGGGGTTTTATAGGAAGTAGACTCAACACAGGAGTGCTCTGAGCTTTGCAGAGGTTGGCTGTAAATGATAACTGGACATCTATGGATGCATCTTTGGGCATCTGCTGGATTAAGAAATGAACCAGCTTCTATTACATCAGGGAGAAAATTCAGACATCCAAAAATAAAACCTCCAATTTTATCCTGAACCTCCTTTATTTACATCATACATCATCGAGATTGAAACATAATCTTATCCCTGTCCCCAGCTCCAGGGCCTTTTCCTTTTGTGATACTCTTGACTTAAAAGCAACTTCCTATTGAGTGGAAAGTAAATATGTAGCCAGAACATAACTAATAATAATAATAATAATAATAATAATAATAATACTTTTGAGGGTGATTACCAAGCTATTGCTGTGGAGCTCTATAATTAAAGATGTTGAATGGGTTGGAGCACATCTGAAATCTTTGAAACTTTTCTATAGCAATTTAATGGTATTCACAAGTTTATACTGTATAAATACTTTTATATTAATGAGACTATTCTTAATAACATATAGGAAATCAAAAACCTTTTAATCATCAGCTGTAATTTACAGAAATTAAATTATTAATATTTTTCATCATTTCTGGATTTTAATGACTATTTACTCTTTTCTTCATTTAAAAAAGGCCCCCAGTGTTTTCATTAAAAGTAGTCCAGCACTCTATCAAAATGGAAGCTATTATACACTTCTTTTCTTGGAGGATCTCCAGTGCTTCACTTAAGGGCCCTCACTGAAATTTTCAATAGGTTTTTCAGTGAAAATGGGAAAAATCTGCTTTTGCCTTTTGATTTGGGCTTGTCTGTTTCCAAAATACAAGTGTCAGATTGCTAAATTCCACAGTCCTTTCTGAAAGATAGGGTCTTGAGTCTGAATAAAATTAAAAACCCTAAAGCATCTGAACATGCAGATTCCTAGCAATTAGATGCAAACCCAGTTTAATACTTGCATAACGATGGAGAAAGTTACGTTTTTGAAGTTCAATAGTTGTATTTTGCCATTGTCTTTAAAACCAGTCTTTCAAATTTAGGGGCCTTTGGGTAAATTGTCTCATTGCTTTACACTGTACAGTACTTTTAAAAATAAAATTTGAGATTCTCCTTTATACTTCTATTTGCCCCAAATTTTGGGAGATCCACCGTCACAGCCTGAGTGGGCCTCAGATATTGGCTCTATTAACCCTCCAAGCAATGGCTGTTTTGATATTTTGACCCCAACATTTAAAAATGTATGGTTTCTACAGTAACTGTCACATCAAGCATTTGTTAGAAACACCTTCCTGCCCTAAGCAGTTAATCAATACTTATACTGGAGAGAATTAGAAGGTAATTCACTTTTACCAAAAATGCTATATGTACAGTACCACTGCCACGTTAATGTGACATTGTTTAATCTGAAAAACAATCAATTTTGTGTGTGCCTGTAAAATTATAGTATTTAAGTTACATAAACTGGCATCTCTTGATTATACTATTGATTTGAATGGAATGAACTATTAAAAGTTAGCAGAGCAGTAAGTAGGAGGGTTCAGCAATAGATGGGATTGAGGACTTCACAGTTCACACAACCTATAATACACAGAAAGCAAGGGAAGAAAAAGGCAGAGCTTTATGCAATTTGGACACAAAAACTAATTGTTGTACCTGGAAGATCCCTGAACTGGCTGTCCCCAAACCTTGTAGTTACTGGGCAAACAAAAAACATAAAATCTGAACTGGGATCATCTCTCATTTAAAGTAATAGTTACTAATCTTTATACTCCATAAACTTCTCTACAACAGCATAAAACAATCCAGTAAAAGAAATATATCTGGATGTATGATGATATATTTGTACTGGATTGGTGATCATGTAGAAATGTATGATTTCAGTATTAGCAATTAAGTAAATGAAAGTGATCCCAGTTACTAGCGAATAATATTTCAATAAATATAAAGGTCTAAATATAAAAAAGGCAGATTCCTGTGTATTACTTCAGTGACATGTTTAGAGAAAATAAGAAGTGAATGGGCATGTTATTATTGACAACAACATTGGCATAAGGTTCAAGTGTATTATGTGGCCTGCACAATTGTGGGGACAGGAATTGCTTCTAATTTTCACAATTGTGCCTGATATATTTCCAAACTGTACCCCTTTTTAGACATATTAAGACCACAGTCAGAGGAAGATACATTTCTTTACATATTAATAAGCCATGAAGTTGCTCTGAACAAAATGCTGAACATTTAAGTTTCAAACAGTCTAGGTACTCAAGTGGAGCCTGGTGTATCCACTACATAATGTTACTCAGCATCGTCATTAATGGATCTAATTTTTCAGCACTACCTGCTACAGATTATGGGAATTTAATTTAAGTGGCAGAACATAGATGATAATATAGAATAACTGTAGGAAAAGAAACTAACTTTTGCTTTTGCTCTGCCTTCATAATCAAGGCTTAAGAAAAAAATGTCAGGGGTAGGCTGAAAGATACACTATTTCAAATGAAAATGCCCTGTTAACCAACTTGCGTGCCCAACATTATACATTAATTTGACAGAGGTCAGTAAGACTATTCTACCACTATATCCTTCCTGTCCAAATTAACACAGCTATGAGACAGTTTCCAAAAGACCACATTTAATATGGGTTATGTTACTTTCAGAGACTACGGAGCACAGTCTACAAAAGCCTTGCTACCATGTTTCGGGGGGGGTTCAGTGCAAAGGTATTGTGAAAAATGAAGCAGGCAATGGGGATGTGGTCTTTAAGTAATACGTTTGTGTGCTTGTTTGGACTTTGCCCCCAGACGTCTGGCAGCGACTAGATTCTCCAGAGGAACAAACATGCTTGGAGGTGGCCATATATTTTTTTTATTTTAAAGAACTCAAAGGGAAATTAATTTTGATCCACTGAAATTGTTGGTAACTTTCTGACTACTTGAATGGGCTTCGGATCGGGCCTACCCTTTGGGGAATGCAGGGAAAACACTGTCTTCCCTTTGCCAAAACTGCACCTGTGTCTCTGGCAGCCCCTGAGAGCCAAATGCACCATTATTACCCCAGCTTCCAGACAAAAGAATATATGCTTACATGTCACATGTAATTTACATTCGGTTCCTCAGGTATTGAGGTAGAAGAAGAATTATTTATGTAAATATATTAGATTTCTATTGGGAATTGAAGGTTATCCTAGTTGAGTGTGAAGTTCATATTTATCTGGCTGCTTTGTATTTGCCATTTATGTTAATTTAATCAGAAATCCAATTACCTTAAATGGACAAAGAAAAGTCAAATAAGCACAAGTTTTTAAGATGAAGAACACTGAACATTTTCTCTCCCAATACTGATCAGCTTGAAGTTATCTATTGTGACCCAGCAAGAATAATGAACTTCCTGAGGAAGTACAATAATTTTAGTTTGAGGCAAATAGGGAGTAGCTGCATACTGATGTAGGACTGTAAATTACAATTTACTAGAATCCAGTATAGATTATAACAAGGGAATTAGATTTGAAGAAAAAAAAAAAAAATCAAGAGCTGAACTACTTCAGAGTAAAGCACATGGGTGTAAATGTCAGCTGTCCACTTCTATCCCAGAGTAACTACTTGATTATTAATAGTTCACCACTATGTGGCAGGGGAACTATTAATAAGTAATTCAGCTTGATTATTAATTGATGTAAGTCAGTGGTTTTCAACCTTTTTTTCCTTTGTGGACCCCTAAAAAATTTGAAATGGAGGTGTGGACCCCTTGGAATTGGAAGTGTGGGTATTCACATTAGGGGTGTGCGAAGCAGGCCCTATTTGATTTGGATTCGGCGCGAATCAGGGACAGCGATTTGTGGATTCAGATCATTGTCCCTGATTCGAGTCAGCCAAATCCGAATCTTAAGATTTGATGCTGATTCAGACAGACACAGCTTTAAAAAAAATTTTCTCCATACCTTGAGATAACAGGCATGGCTCTTAATTGCTGCAATGCTGGGGTGCATGGAGCGTCCCACAGGAGTGCCGGGGGGGGGGGCCTCCATGTGCTCGACAGCAAACCCAGAAGCAGACTGGAAGTACTTCTGGTCTGCTTCCGGGTCTGCTGAGGAGCATGCAGGGCCTGCCCCCCCCCCAGCTGGGCTATGAGCCACAGGGGGACCCCAGGTGCACCTCCCCCCCCCCCGACCTAGGAGGTACCAGTCACCAACTCAGGGAGGTGTGGGGGAGGAGCCCTCTGAGTCCGCCCCTGGCGGACCTGGAAGTGGACCAGAAGTGCTTCTGGTCCACTTCCAGGTCTGCTGCCAAGCGCGCTGAGGAGGCCCCCGTGCTTCTGTGAGACACTCCACGTACCCCAGCATTGCAGTGATCACAAGCCCCTGCTACCTAGAGGTATGTAGAAAAAACATTTAAAGCTATGTCTATGTCCGAACCTCAGAATCTTTCCGAATCTCTCCGAATTGATTTAGAGGGTTCTGATTCAATTCGGATTCAGAGATTCAGCCACCAAATCGGGTTGATTCTCTGCCAGATCAAATCAGGGACCAAAGCATCACACAGTCCAAATTCACATATTCTTGATTGATCATAGTCATCTTTCATGGACCGCTTAGATATAGTCTGTGGACCCTCAGGGATTCACAGACCACAGATTGAAAACCACTGACGTAAGTAAAGCCAGTGGCTCTGGGTATCTTTTTAGGTGTAGATTTAAAATATTTACATTAAGGGACATTAATAAAGAAAGGAGCCTGTTAATGTGACGTGTGGTATGATGCAAATTTCCAAGCTGTGTTTGAATAATTGCACCATATGTTCTCTCATGCTGTTTCTCTGTAAGATTGTATCTGTAAAAGGAAGAAAAAGTCAAGATAAAGCAGACAAATGAATATGTGTAAACTGGAGTCACAATGCCAATCTGGAATGTATCTTTTAAGATTTTGTTTAAACATCACTGCACTGCCTTAGGGATATCAACTTGTATCTAAAGCAATAAATATATTCATTCCAATAACGTTGGAGGACTGCCCTCTGTGATATTTACAACTAGTGATATGAACATTGATGATCAGAAGGGTTTTACGGGACATAAGGAGCCAGATCACATCAATTTATACTAACTGATAGCTCTATTTATGCCAAACCCACAGACGGATTTGCTCCAAGGAATTCACTAGATCAGTATGTAGTCTCTAGGAAATGGGTATCTTAAAGGAAGCCCTAAAATTCTCAACCAAAATACCAGCCATATCAGAGGGAGGGAATTTTGGACTCCAAACCATGATAAATTTATCCTCTAGAACACACGAATACTTAGACCTTGTACTGTTTGTCTTATGCATATGAGGTTTTAACTTTAGACTCATCCTGAATTTAAAACTGCTTAAAATTATGCTTGACATAATTCAAACTAAAAATTGATTGGCAAATAAAGGGCAAATTGCTAGGGAATAATGAGGTTTGATGTCCAGCACCAACCCCTGTAAGAAATCAGATGTTTTCACAGGAATAAGTTGTTATAGAACTACTTGCATTAGTTCTCTCATTATCTCTTTACTTTTGTACTCTAATATTTTGACTCAATTTGGCTTATTGATTTAGTTGTGCTTTACTTGACCTTACAGAGCAATCTGTGCTCTTTTCAAGTGCCACTTTGTATTGACTCTAGCATAAACCTATGACTTCTATAATTGGTTTAACAGTTCTTTGAGGCCTCTTTGTTTCTGATCAAGGCACCCACACATCTACTGAGAATTTAAAATAGTTTTGTTGTCAAAACCAATTATACCAGGAGAGTTAAAGCCAGTGTTTCATTTGAACAGTCACTCTCCAAAGGTACAGGTTAACAAGCTGTGCTACACCAAGGCACTTAGCTGGGCAGCAGATGGTGTATGAACACTGTCAACTAGCCTGAACCCTGAAAACCCATGAGCACTTCAGTTGAGGACAGCTTTGATCATTAGAAGCTGCTTACAGTTCAATAGCAAATGACCTATTATTCTCAGAAGGAATGAGCTGGTGTCACATTAAGTGGCTTTCTATCAAACATATCTTCCAGAAAAGATGTTTTTGTACCAAGATAATGTATGAATACACAGCAGAACAACATAATTGAATTCTGCCCAAAGTAACGATATTTTAATGTGCACTCTAGCAGCCAGGTAAAATTCAATATAAATCCTTCAACTAGGCATAAGCATAGGCATAACATAATGGATATGCAGTTACCTTTTTCAGAAACAAAGTAGCCTCAAATCTGTTACAACTAGAATCCACCAAAATATAAACATGCCCCATAATCAAACAAGGGACACAAATGACAGTAATTCACAGGATATGTCTAGCAGATCAGATATTAAGTGCCAAGCAAACAAATGTTCTGCTGTATTAAGTGGCAAGCTGCAGAAAGGATGTGAATTATCCAAGTTAATGTACCAGTGCACATAGTAGGGAAGTGTCTGAATACATTTTAAAATCTGTATAACCTCCTCCCTCACACCCAAGCCACCTCCCTGCAGTCTGTTCAAAATGGAGCTGCTAGTATTCTTCTCCCTGAACATCGTTTTATTCAAGCATTGCTTAGAACATCCTCTTTCTCCTCTTCCTTTGCCAGTTCCCTCCCACGCCAGAACCATGTCCCCCGGTACAGAGAACAGATCCATCCTCCATGCGGTTCCAACCAAGGTGCGTACATAGGTGCAACTCTCATCAGTTGATGATCTCCCACACAATATTTTCCAAAAAACAAGCTGATATGGGATTACCACTAATCATTAGGGACCTACTTACCTCGTGGTGAGAGAAAGCCATTTCTGCGGCTTGGTTGCTGTCTGAAGAGCTGATTTTGTGGGCATTTCATGGTGGTCCTGCCTCTTGGCGCTGATTGGTGGAGAGGCTCTGTCCCTTGGCACTGATCAGCAGAGAGGCCCCCGGGGGTGGAGAGACGGGGGGCACCATCTTGACTGCTGCCTGCCCTTTGTGCAGCCCTGCCCCTTACCACTGATTGGCAGAGACACGATGAGGCAGCAGCCATCTTGGCTGTTGCCCTTCATTCTGCCTTGACATCTGGTACCTTCCCCTCCGGGGTGGGCTACGAGGCTGCAGTGGCAGTGAGGACTGCTGGCTTCCACTAGAGAGCCAGCATTTTATTTTTATTAACTTTTGGGGGATGGATTTCTTGGTAAATCATGAAACTTCAAGTAGGTCCCCTCTAATCATACAAAGAATTACTGTAAAGATGACTCTTTGTACAGGTCTTGAGTTCTCAGGTGAAGAAAGTAAAGCTACAGTGCATCTTTTGAGTTTGGCAAGTCCCACACGTGTTACTTGCTATGACCCAATCACCATGAATGGCTACAGGATTTTGGCAGGACAAGAAACAACAAACATGCTTTGGCTTTGGGAATAAATGTGTACGTCTGACCTTATTGCCTTCTATAGGCTATCTCACACAGGATGCATCTATGTTGTACTGGCAAAGTTTAACTGTAATATGTGCTAGCAAATACGTTCCGTCTTGTTCCAATAATACAGGCAACAAAAAACAGCAAGGGCTTTAGTATGTGCTAATAACTAGGAATATGTATATAAAGTCCCTAGAGGGTTTGTACTCTCATGACTAGTGCATACTAGTCGTGAGAGTACATTACTAGTATGCACCACTAAACAGCATGCCGCCCCATCATCACTACTGTTGTTTGTGCTCGCTAGATTAAGCTAGCCTGATACCATACCTTGCAACCACTTGCTGCATGAACATACCCATACACAAAATGCCTGTTACAATAAGGCTACCCAAGGCTGGCCTATTACTGCCAGGTAAAAAAGGGAGATCTCCTTTGATACAAGAGGTAGAGGTCTATATTCTGAGTACTGCCTTCTCTGTTATGTGAGGGATTCAACTGGCAATTGCCTCTCTCACACAAGAGTGTGTATGATAGCCCTAGCCTTTCAAAGAGCTGTGTGTTAACTCTAATTTGTGCCCAGGACTTATGCTTGTTTGCATGTATGTCTTTATTTTTAATTTAGTGCTATCTTTTCCTAAGATGATTTTTTTTCTTTATTTTTTCTTTGTTTGTCTGGGACAATATATGTGGAATGCAAGTCAGTTGCCCAAAAAAGGACCCGATTTAGTATAGAACTTACCTAATGCTTAGTAAAGTCAAAAGATTTCATAGATTTCATAGACGTTAGGGAAGCTTTTCTGACTGGCTTTCTATGATAACCCTACAAAGAGATGAAACCCCATTGTTTTTACACTTATTCTACAAAAAAAAAAAAAAAATGAATGGGTCAAATACTGCCAAATCTGTACCTGAATAATATCCATTGCCTTAAATGTAACTCTCTCATGCTGGCAGGGAATTTGCTTCTAGAGAACCAAGGACATGGCTACACTGCACAGCTTGCACAGAAGTGACTGCAGTACAGTGAGCAAATACCCAATCTAGATTTAAACAAACCAAGCCTTATTATAACAGGTTAATTTAGCTTTAGAATGCTACTCTGATATAGCGTGTTCAGCTGACAATGATCACCACCTCCAGTGTTACACTTCAGAAGTGCAGGCATTTATAAGAATGGCTGTATTTTTTGACAGATGCCTAGTTTAATTTCTTGATTAGGATGATTTAGTTAAGAGCCATCTCTTTGGGTAATGTGACAGCTAACTCACATTCATCATACTGAAAAAAGGACAGTTGAAATAGATGCAACAATGAAACTAATGATTACAATGATTCCCATTAATCATTAAATGAATGGTCCCACCAACTAACTGGAAAAAAGTATTCTCATATATAATGCATCTATCAGTAATATATTTTAATCAGCTGGCACATTTTTAAGTTTGCTTAAAAGTGAACTTTAGTCATCATTCATAATGGCAATGACTTGGCTATATCAGCTTCACAATCGTTCATTTTCACCTACCTTTTCAGCTGACTGGGCAGTGCCAAAAAATATTGGAATGAAGGCAAGCCATACTATACAAGTAGTGTACATAGTGAATCCAATGGGTTTTGCTTCATTAAAATTCTCTGGGACACCCCGAGTCTTGATGGCATACACAGTACATGTAACCATTAGGAGAATGCTATACCCCAAGGAGCAAATGATTTGTAGATCCGTAATGTCACATTTGAGAACTCCTCTTGCCTGGTCAGGGTTCATAGTCTTCTGCTCATCATAATCTATGATGATGTTGGGTGGGTCAACTGCAAACCAAATGAAGACCCCTAGAAGCTGAACAGATATTAAACTTGAAGTGATTGCCAATTGTGATGTTGGGCTTATAAGCCTAGGTGCTGTCACTGACTTTTTGCCCTGCTCAAATATACGGTAGATACGGTTTGTTTTAGTTAAAAGAGCCGCGTAACTGATGCACATCCCCAAGCCCAGGAAGATACGCCGGAAGGAGCATACCGCAACGTCTGGCTTGGCAATCATCAGGAAAGTAATTATATAACAAAGAAATATTCCCGTCAACAGGACATAGCTGAGTTCCCTTCCAGAAGCTCGGACGATAGGAGTGTCATTATATCTAATGAAGGTCGCCATTACAAAAATGGTGGCGATAATTCCAAGCATAGCCAAGAAGACTGGTATGACAGCCCATGGAGAATGCCATTCCAATTTCACAATGGGTATAGGACGGCATCCAGTGCGGTTCTCGTTAGGCCGCTCATTATAAGAGCAGAGAAGACAAGTCACCTCATCAGCCTGGTACTGGTACCCATCACAGAGCTCGCAGTGCCAACAGCATGGCATTCCTTTAACCATCTTCTTTCTAAATCCTGGTTTGCAAGGCTGACTGCAGACTGAGGATGGGATCTCACGTATGCCTTTACCCCACTGCATTTCCTCAATCTACAGGATGAAAAATGTGAAACAGACAGAGGCTGGTTATTTGGATTTTTACTTTAAGGCAGTGCTAAAAATCAAGGAATAATAATGGGTGCACGTATTTAAAAAAAGGAACAACAAAACACAGACACAGGTGGGTTACTCTGTTTTCCTGGGAAGTGCAGATGTCAACATTTTCTCATAAAACTCTACTCTTGATATTGTCATTACCATTATATTGTTTTTAGCAAATTCCAACCCAAATGGACTCTCTGCAATAAGCATAGCCGAAGAAAAAGAGGTACATTAAAAAGATATCAATAGAAAAAATGCTTTTTATTTTTTTTTCATGGAGAACTCTTTTTTCATGGATTAGTAGGTGATGAGGTAATGTTAAAGGCAAGGCAGCAGCCACAAATAGCATTCTGAATTTTTAACGTACACCCAGAACTCAGATTTCCTACTGAGATAAGAACACCTGAGGCTTTCATTTTACTGAGCTGCTTGCAGCAATGATAACTTTTTAAATGAGAAAAAAGTTATGCACTCCAAAGGGAAAAGCAGTACTAGAACTAGTGAGAATGTGGCAAGACCTTAAACAATGTGAGCCATAGAAGAATCAAACTTTATGAAATCCATAAGAAGCATTTGTCAGTGATAAAACACTAGATAATAATTAAGCAAACATTTGTTAAAGGAGCACATTTTATTTTATATACATGTAGCACCATGTCAACTTCTGGACAATTATTACATTATCTTAAATGAATGTCATTCTCCCTTGGTCTTTCTAGAGCTTTGCATTCTCCCAAATACCTAGCTCAGTGCATTACAAAGGATTAGAGTTTGAGACCCCTTCAAAGTATTTCAAACTTGGACCAGAAAAACTGCTTGGTAGGGACCTACCATTCCTAACAGGACTCTATGGGCACATTCCCATGAGCGTGCACGTGCATCCTCCACAGGACACATAGCAGTGGCACATATTTGTACTGCTGCTATTTTTCCTTGGGCACACCCCTGCAAATGCACTCCAGCATGGGCCAAATGGCCCTGGATGCAGTAAGGGAGGCTGGGACCAGCACCCAGGCTGACCCCAGCAGCCTTACCTGGGGTGCTGGGGGCTTCCCAAAGTAGCAGTGGTGGTGATCCATGTGCTTGGAGTCTAGCCAGCAGCCAGAGCATAGCTCTGGCTGGCCAGACTCCATTTCTGGAAGTGCACACTGCTGCTGCATGCGCCAAGCCACTTGTTTCAGCAGTGGAGTTTTGACCAGGATCTCCCTGTGTCAAAAAATCATGCTGCACCACACATTAGCAGTGCAGCGAACGCCTGCAACGTGTGCCACATGCAGTCTGTGGTGCTGCAGACAGCACGCGTGCACTTATGGGGATGCACTGATAGCCAAATTCTGATCTCAGTTGCCCAGCATAAATGAAGGTCAATCCCATCATCTGTGTTAATTTTCATTGGCTAAAAAAGAAAGCCAGTGTTTATAAAGACTGATCTGTTGGGCTGGATGTACAGGTCACAGGAAAAAAAAGGATAATAGCTTTATGGATACCATTGTATAGTTAATTTCAAAATATTTTTTAGTGCCACCACTTTTTCTATACAAATACAAATCAAAAATGAGTTTTGTGAATCAGCTTTTGCTGTTATTAATGTCTTAAATTGAACGATTCATCTGCACTTTCCTAATTTAATTCAGAATAGGTCCTGACTCAACTCCATTTCATATATTAAAAAAAAAAAAGAACCAAAGCCACATACCACTGCAAATGTTTAATCTTCTTGCTAGGCTATCAAGGGACACTGCTGAGAATGTTACAAAAATAATCCCACAATAACAGATATTTCTAAGGTCTGCCATTCTATTAGAAACTTCATTTATCTTCAATACACACAACTTACACTGAAAGAAAAAAAAATCCATGAACTCTTTTTTTATGATCTACTGAATTAAAAGTATATATTTGAAAGAAACCAAGGGATATTGGCTTTAATAACTAATCTGAATATAACATCTATCTAAATAGAAGAAGACAGTGCTGTGTCTTTGCATGAGCAAGGCACTAGGAGCCAGGAACTCCAGAGCTGTAAACCCAACACTGCCACTGATTTATCTGGTCTATCTGGATAAATGATCTCAAAGTCTTTGAGCCAAATTTCAAAGCTATTTTTAGGTAAGCTAGAGAAAATGAGCAGGAGTGCAAGTTTCACAGAGGACAAAAGCAAAGTGTTATAGTAGGAAAAAGAAACAGGTGGAAAGTTTAAAAAAAAGAGGAGGAGAGGATTTTAACTCTAGTAATCAGTTGCAGTCATCCTGCCTCATAGACACACACACACACACAACCTGGTACCAAAAAGATCCATAAAAAGGATGCTGATGAATGACAGAAAGGTGGCTTGCCTTGTCTTCCACCTTCTTATGCGCTTGCTGGTATTACACCTATTAAAAATTGGTAGGCTGAGGCATAGAGAGCTTGACAAATACATACATGAGGTTGCACAACTGAGTCAGATAGCTCAATAGTACTCAAGTCCTGACCTCCAGCTTCTCTGCTCAACCTGCTGCACATAGAACCTCCTTGACCTCATTGTTGCAGCACTTATACATAGAAAATGAAAGATAAGTATGCAGTAACTATTTCTGTTGTAACCCAGGCTGCAGTGATGAAGAGACTTGTGCTAATTTTCTGTGTGCTAATGTCTCAAGGAACCACAGAGTGGAATCCTTAATGCATTACCACACTTCCCTGCCATTATAAGCTTATCAAGAGTGAATTTCCATATTCTCAAAAGTATTCCATGGCATTGCCTGATATTTGGGACAGCCTAAAGGTATCTCATTTTGTGCAGATACTGTGTGTAAAGAGATAAACAGAAGATCAGGCAAAATTATGGAAAGCCCTTTTTCTTGTCTACTGGGAATACAGCATGATAACTCTATATCACTGGCCTCATAAAGATTTGCTACTGTTCTGTTGCTTCTGGCTAGAAAATTAATAATGAAAAACTGCCTGTCAGATAAGCCACCTGGCAGAGAAGCCTGGCACAGAGAGATTAGAGATCTGATTCTAACCAGAGACACTTTCCTTACGAAGACAAGAACATTTCTGAGAGAGTTTTGTCTTTAATATAAGTGATTTTTATTTAACTTCTTGAAGAAAACAGAACAAAAACATGAAGTATTAGTCAACAGTCTACCCATCTAAGGTATTTTTAAAGGTAATTTTCCCCTAGAATAGTCATTGCTTTACTTTCCTTCCCTGGAAATCCTCTGTTGTAGTTCCCTGGAATCAATTTAGCTTCTGAAATCCTGCATCCAAGAGACAATTCTGTTGCCACAGTAATTTCCATTTCTCACCTCATATTCAATTACTGTTTGCATTTATGTTGCATATAAAATGGGTTGTTTTTATGGCATATTTCTTCTACTATTTTTATTCATTGCAAATTGAGTCCTATCCACTAAAAGTTTTGCTGAGTTAAGGATTTGCAATATAGGGCCCACAGTATTCTGACAAACCAATAGAAGATAATTTTAGTACATAAATTCCATATGTGATCCTTCAGTAAAAACACAATGCCACTACATTGAGATTACTACAATTTAATTTGATGCTAGCAACCCAAGGAGTTGTTAGCTATTAAGCTAAGACAAGCTGCAACCTTTTTCAAACAGTTCATCTGAAAACGTGTCTGACATTTGTCGGAAGAGGTGAACTGAAATTCTAATTTAATAACAATCAGACTATATTGGTTGACTTCTTAAACAGTCAATAGTATTTGAAAACTCTTCTAACTTACAAATGAGCTTAAAAATCACAAATCATCTGCAAATCACTTTCATCTTCACTTACCTGACATGAAGCTCAACATTCTGCTGCTTCTGCTTCAGTTAGTGGCATTGCAAATACCAAAAGCAGCGTAAGAAATACAGAGTTTGGATAGTAGTGAGGTTATCTCATATATTGCTGAAAGAGCACAGACCAGCATCTTAACCTCCCATTTCACTGTTAAAATCTCTCTCAATCACTTGCCAATCCCTTTGAGCTCAATGCAAAACTCCTGATACAGGCCAAATTCCCATGAAATTCAGTAGAGTTTTGCAGGCATAAGGGCTGCAGGATTTAATCTGTTGCTTCATTTCAATGCGTTTGTGAAATAGAGATGACTACTTTGCTTCTAACTGTTGACTGCTGTGTCTTTCTGATCCACTCTACAGCTTTATGGGAAGCTAAGCAATGGGAAAGAAAAAGCAACATCTAACAGAACCTGGCAGAAAACAGCAGCAGATTGCTCCATGTCAAGTATAAGCTCCAGAAACTCCACTCAGCAGCCAATATTTTCTTAAAGGTGCCAGTTCCTCAAATACCATTTTGGAGGGACAGACCCTATAAAGGGCACTTGGGCCACTGCCGACACCAGTAATAACTAAAACTCTCCTTTAAAAACATGCAGACCATAAACTAGAGAAGGAATGTGGCCAAATAGGCAGAGCTGCTAAAGAGACCCAGGGTCTCCTCTTGGCTCTTCCGTTGGCCTTGAGCCAGTTACTTCTACATATGCCTCAATTTCCCCATCAATACACCAGGAATAATGATATTTATATTGAGGATATTGATATCCATCATTATAAAGCACTTCCATTCATGGATGAGGTGTTTAGTACAAGAGGTATGCATTTTGTTTTTATTATCTACTTCTTGTTTCATACAGGTAGGTGCGAATCTTCTCTATAAATAACACGAAGCTCAAAAACATGTCATTCTTATGATTAAAAAAGACTAATTTCTTTCTCATGTCATGGCCTCCTTTTTAGACATATAAATGAATATAGAAACAATGTATCACAGGACATATATTTAGGACATATATTATACATAAAAAGTATTGGTTTGATATGCAGTTCTGCCACTATATTTAAACCATGGATTTTTGTGCCTTGGACTTTGCAGTTGGCCCTCATCTTTACCATGGGTCAAACCAAAATCCTGTTTCCTCACATCCTCAGATTAGTGGAGAAATAGCTGAATTGTGTAGGTAGAGTCTATTCTTTGTGTTTTGTGGGACTAATTATTACTCCTACCAAATTTCACATATCTAGTGTATTGATGCTATTATATGTCAAGCATATAGCTAAGCAGATCCAAGTGTCAGAAAAAACCTGTGGTCAGATATATGACACCCACATTAACCAGACAGGGGAATTAATCCATTTTATATCTCAGCGTCTCTCAACCACATTGCAATACTAGAAAGAAAAAAGTTAAAAGCGATCAAAGTAAGATTGGGGGGGGAGGGGGGGAGGGGATGGAAATTGCAAGAGAAAAAGAGATGAGAAAGTATCTACTGTTGCTGAGAAGATACTTCCTCTCATGACTCTCTCCAACTCATGGTGTTGTAAATCTCCACATATTTAGTTCAACATGCATTTGCTGGTGCATTTTATGGTAATACTCATTTTATGCTTAAACCGCTTTTCTGAAAAAAGGGTTTTAGGGTCCATATGAAGATGCACGTTTTTAGGAGGGTGAGGACCCTGTGCTTGCTGCACAGCAATTACACTGTTTGTCTACTACTGCAGGTTCATAGTTTAATTTGCTACTTAAGACTAATTCCCAAGGAACACAGAAGTAGAATTCTATTTGCCTCCCATATATGTCCCAGAGGTGTTCAGAGTAATGACAAGCATGGTTCAGTAAAGCAGGCTCTTTTCTGAATCAGTCAGCATTAGAAATGGAGTAATTTATGTCATTGTTTTTATTATTAAGAAGACTCCAGCTCAAGATGGTTTCCTTCCTACCAAAAAGTGAACAGTAAGGCAACACTAACAAACCACCTGGTTCTCTTTCCTTGATGGAGTTAAAACTCTCCATCTGAACATGAGATGCTTTACTGCACATTAGACTAATCTAATGTACAGTAAAGTGTCACTGTCCACATGTGCACAGCAGTTACTAGACAGTAGATTAGTCTAATGTGCCATTTTCTAGTACCCATAGATATAGGGACTAGAAATCGGTGCATTAAACTAATGCACTGAAGCGCGCATGTAGACACGGATTGGGAGCAAATTGCTCCTGGTCAGCCTAAGCAGCAGGGGGCCACAGGGAGTGGGGAGAGTTGTCTGCGCTTGGAAGGACACTGCTTGCCAGCCACATGGAAACCTGTCATGATTCCCATGAGGCAGGGAGAACTGTCCTGGCTGGAGCAGCCCTGGACTGAACTGTTTCTGTCGAGAACAAATTTACTCCCAATGGACATACGCTCAGATATGTGCCCAGGCACAGTTTAATGCACATGAACTTTCAGCACAGAAAATACAGATGCATTAATTAGCACGTATAGACTCCTGCCAGTAGGAGTCTTGTCACAGTTTGTACAAGCTCCTGGAGAGGGCACTACGACTAGGAGATAGTGCCTTACTCTTAATTCAGCTGCAATATGTATATATAAACCTGATCTCCAAAACATCATGCCTAGGTTTTGTGCAAGATCATGATGGCACATGCAAAAATTGGTACTCCACTGTATGCATGTTTCTGAAGGAGCAATTGCATACACACTGCAATTCAGATTTTCAAGCTTATCTGTCAAGATACTTTCCTATCTGCTTATGCTTCAATCCCCCAACAAAATCTTAGTAAGGGGACAATGACAGGTAAAGGGAGGCATTCTAAAATTCTTTGCAGGCAAACCTCAGCTAGTACATAATGCAGCAGATTCTGCTTAGTGGAGCTTCTTGTAGGAAGCCTATTATACCTGCACTGTGTATTAGCTGTCATTTCATTTTCTGGGTGCAATTCAAGATGCTAATTTTAATAAATAAGGCTGTAAATTGGTTTGGACCCTTGCTGCTTATGAGATTGCCTCTCTGCTCAAGTGGGACAACAACAATTGAGATTAGTTAAGGTGATCAAGCATGCACTCAGATAGTTTTTGGTGAGGGTGCAAAACAGAAGCAAGAGAGATTAAATGGTTTGTACAAGGTCACACAGGAAATCTCTGAGCTGGGAACTGAACTCAGATCTCTTCATTGCTTTGTCCATAAGCCCATACTTCTTCATGAACTGTTTTTTTCCACAGCACAGTAGACTCCATTTCAGTTCCCAGTTATCTCTAATTCTTAGTCCCATTCTCTTTGAACTTCTGCACAACCCCAAGCTGCACAGAGTTCAAAACTATTTAATCTGTTGCTAATACAAATCCTAATTATGCTTTCTGTGGAATAAACATTCACAAGAAATGCTTATTCCTGCTCACAGGGCCTGGAATAATTGTCCATTTTAGCAAATAAACTAACTTAATATATGTGTATAACTTAAACATTGCTTCTTTTTTCTCCCCTCACCAACATGAGCATTTCTATAATATGCTGCTTGTTCTGAACTAAATGATTTCATGCAATGTTTGATTAAAATAAAAATCAGTACAGAAATAATTACATTAGCAATAATTAATGTACTCTGCTGGAAAAAACCATCACTTCATGGTTATGACTTTAATAACAACTATACCATGATTTTCACAGACATATTAAAATAAACAATTGTTGAGGATTGTCCTCAGATTTATTACCACCTTGCAGACTGCTTTCAGATTCCAGATACCAAGTCAACAGTTCAAACAGGTTTTGTATATACAACTTCACAGATAGCAATATTTGCACAACTTAACTCCTAGGGCTTAGCTATTAATGTCTTGTAATTAGTTTCTAAATCCAGGGCTTTAAAATGATAATAGTTTTAAGCTAAGTATATGTCAATAACACACAGTCAATACAACCTACTGCAAAATATAAACCACAAACCCTTTCAGTAAATAGATGACAACAAAGATAAATCAAACTCTGGATAAAGATGTAAATCTGCTCCAAACATTTCCCTATGCATTGCAACAAAAGGGATTTGCTTTGTATTATTATTTTATCTTCATTTTACAGTCTGCATGGCATTGATTGAGATGCCGTGAAAACCAAATGGAGGCTGATGAAGTGAGGGAAGTAGAAACCTGGGAGCATTTTGATTATAGGTAATGAATTACTTGATTGTAACAGTTCAAACTTAAAAAACTCTCAAGGGAGGCGAGAAGAATAACACTGAGAAATTGTAAGAATATAACTTCAGATGACTTTTTAAAGTACTTCATTTTGACCGTGGCAAGAGACAGACTGTATTTAAAAAATCCATGATTCTAAGCTGAAGGTATCCACCCATTTCTGATTTCTCTGGCATGACTGAAGGCCTATGTTTTATTCTGATCCTGAACTGGATGGACAGAGGGCTCTGCAGAGATGCAATGACTTTAACAAGAATTTTTATGGCTGTAAAGATCTGTTTGTGTCATCCTTGTTGCAGGATCAGAAACTTTGGTATCTCTTAACATTTAAGAGCTATATTCTAAAAGGGGTCGAGCACTCTCATCTCCAACTGTTTCAGTTCTGCTCCCAGCAACAATTATAGTGGAATGGAGTGGACAAAAAGTGAGATTTGAGTTCAGTTGTGCACGAAGGAAACGTGTGTGGGTGCAACATCTGAGTTAACTGCAAATAAGTGAGTGCAGCGGAATCTGAGTGAAGTTGATTATGAATTGGCATGTCTTTTACTACACATGGTACTCTCTAATTGTGCATTCCTTTAATACATTATATATTAATTATGTATATAATACACACACACACACACATACATTCTGGGTTTTTTTCAAAAAGTCGTATTTCTGAGAATATCCTCTTGATTAACATCCATCTGGCACCAGAGCAGGAACAGTTAGACATAATTATTCTTGCTAGTTATTGTTAAAAGTACAGTACAAACAGCAACTTCTTCTAAGCCCTTACAGGTATGTTAGACTCCCAGGTATACTGTAGTACAGATAATGCTGCAAGTTACCCAGGTGGATGATTCAAGCAATTATTCATAGAAGCAGGCTCTTTTTGGTGCTCCAGTCATGAATAAAGAGTCATTCCCTGTGCTCTTATTCTGTTCTGCTTGCCTGCTCTGTTCTAATGAACAAGGAGGTTGCTGAGGTTTACAAAAAGAAGAGGCTGAGACTGCAGCACTACCTACCTACCCTGGATTCATGCTAGACCTTTGGTTTCTTGTCACTCCAGGTAGCTTTCCTGACTTAACACCACTGCACTCAGTTTCTTTTCCAGGCACATTTTTTTTCTCAGAAGAGAACAAAGTTTCTCACATTACACTTAGTATGCATTAAATGCACTTAAAACTCCAGTGACTGCAAGTTCAAGCAGTTTAGCATTTGTTAAGTGCTCTCCTAGCATTGCAAAGTTGTTCCCTTTCAGGCAAGGATTATCCCCCTAACACAGGGGTGGGCAAAATGCAGCCCGGGGGCTGGATGCAGGCTGCCAGGCCCTTCTATCCAGCCTGCAGGGCCCCGAAAAAATTTAGAAAATTAATGTTAATCTGCCCTGGGCTGCCTGTCATGCGGCCCTTGATGGCTTGCTGAAACTCAGTAAGTGGCCCTCTGCCCAAAATAATTGCCTGCCTCTGCAACACATACTAACTTTAAGAGGTCAGTATATTCCAAAACATGGGTGACTAGTGCCTCCTGAGTCTGGGGAGGGGCACCACATTACCAATGGGGGGAGGGGAGGGGAGTCCCACAGTGGCCGATCACTGACGGGGTGGAGGAGGGAAGGGGGGGTCCCTCCAGTGGCTGATCGCTAAGCTTGTAATCACCAGAGGCAGAACCAGAAGTGCACATCTGCCAGCACTTCTGGTTTCGTGGCTGGCATTTCCAGGGGGTGCACGGCAAATCTCAGGGGGTGCACGTGGGAGCACATGCACCCCCTATGCATCGCCAATGTTCCAAAACTTAGCAACTGTTGCAAGTGAATGTGTGACGCCACTTGCAGTAACTCCTCCTCTAACTCCCTGCTACAGGGCCTATTGCAAGAGCCCGTCTCCAACCCACCACTCTTTCTGCCCTGGTTTGCAATGAATTAACCCACCTTAGCAGCTGGATGTAATAATTCAGCAGGGCTCAACGACCTCAGGCCCACAAGCCTTTAAGGGGTCAGACCACAGGGTTGGAACTGGTGACTGTCAAGACTGTCAGATGATGGTATACCTGCCAGCCAGAGCACACTTCAGACAGACATGCTTGGAGCTCAACCTGACTCTCTCTCCACAGTCCTGGAATTTGCCAACAAGCAAGAAGCCTCCTCTTTGTTTTGCACACTTACTGAAAGACTGTGAATAAACAGCCTTTATGCTCTATGAAACACTAGGTTGCTTCCCCCATGACCCCTCTGAGGCCCACAGCACCTGATAGGGGCTTCCCTGTACAGCAGCTTGCAGAGCTGACAGGCAAGGGACTGGGATAGGTATGGAAGATGAAGCCTGTTCTCTCCCCACTCGCATAGACACCCAGAGTTCTCACTGGGTCAGGATTATCAGCAATCTGGATTAATTCCACAATATATCCCCCACAAAGGGAAATAACAAAATTGTGTTGTGCCAATGGAAAAATAGACCTTCCCATTGAGGAGCCTGCATTTGATATGGCTGTATCCACCCATCATATCTGTGAACCAAAACCAATGGCAAGGGTTAACTCCAACCCAAACCACCCTGATACTGGCTTGAAAATACAGGAGAATTCATCTCATTCTTTCCTCTTATTAGAATCTTAGTATTAAGTAGGATTGATGAAGGATGGCTTATCATGCTCATTCTGTGCTCTCTGCTAAATCAGTGAGCCAGGAATAACTTCACTAACATCTACACAGTCGATACGCATTTACACTTATGTAACGAGGGCCCTACCCCTAATCTTACTTAATGTACACACAGGCTTATAAACCCAGGCAAAATGGAGTGAGGGAAAGATACAGATGTAGATGCCTTGGTCTATTTTCCTGCTATTTTTAATTTCAACTCAGAAGTCTATATCCAGCTGCTTTCAAAATAGCCTTCAAAATACTATTCACAGTAGCCAGTACAACACATTAGCTAATGCTTCTCATGCAATAGAAATGAGATAGAGTACATAAACTGATCACTGGTTCCTGTAAAAACATTTCTGTGTTAGGATAAAATGGTTTAGAGAGTTCCAGTGGGCACCAGTAGAGCTCCAGGCACCATTATTTATTCGAACAGAATATTGATTATACCATTAGAAATCTGATCATGAATTCTGCAGTTGCCTACTACAGATTTTCTTTCACTGTACCTTTTTCTATTTTGAATGTGATTCTGAAGGGGCATTTATTTTCCTTGACTTCTTGAGAAATGTTAATGTAGTAGCAGGATTTCTCTGACAGCCAACATGGCTACCCTTGCTGACTGAAAACATTGCTACTTCAAAATCATCCTGATTTGCTTTTCCTATCTCCCAGATTTTGTTTCCTCCTTGACCTGCTTCCCATTTCTGCCCATGAGCACAAATGGGCCACGGCCTTTAATTTTCATGTCTATTAAACTCAGATGGCTGGCACTGTATTTGTGATTTATATTCCACTGATTCAAGGGATGATGCATTTTCTAGCATAAAAGTCAGCTCCAAACAGAGGAACTTGGAAGGACAGTAGATAGATCTGTTTAGTCCCTTCATTTGCATGAGCAATGATCTATTCCCTTCATCCCATTTTTTTAAATAGATGTCATGCGTCTCTATGTGTATTCATAGTGGTTCCTCCTGTTGTCTGTATTAATTCTGCTGCCTGTTACAGTGACTGCCAACTGAACCTGATAGTGATATGTATGTAAAAGAGAGGGAGTATGACAAGCAAATCACAACTCAAACTGAAGTTTAACAGGAAGCTCACCAGTGCTTGGACCATCTGTCCGAAAACACTTATTTCTCTCATTGCCAGCACCTGCGAAGAAAAGACATCAAGAAAACCTGCCAAAATTCTCATAGGCTAAGGACAGAAGTTATACATAAACAAGTTCAAGTGATCAGAGACTGGTTTAAACCTGTAACAGAATACAAGTTCAGTGCACATAAATCAGTTTTAAACTGGTTTGAGATAAACCTGGTTGAATGCAGTATCAGAATTAACTGATTTAGGTCAAACTGTCCCAGATGCCTTTCTGGTTCAAGTCCCCCAACATCCCAGCATTTTGCAGCCCTGGGCTGGGCTCTGCTGTCTGCTCCAGAGACCAGGGCTGGTGCCAGCCCTCTGCTCCTAACTGGAGCAGGGAGGGCTGGGTCACTGGCCTCACTGGCTGGCTCACTGCCCCCCCCCCAGACAAACCCCTCCTGGGCTTTGGAGCCAGGGAGGGGGGTTAAATACCTTTCCCCAAATACGAAGCTGCCCTGCCCTGCCATGCTTGCTTAGTGCTGGCTATAACTGTGGACTACAAATCCCAGAGGCACCTGGAAGCAGGAAGAGGAAGTTATGAGTAACCCTCCAGAGTCCTGCTTCTGTGATTCTGGGCTGCAAATCCCAGAGACCTTGGAGGCAGCAGGAAGAGGAAGCAAATACACAGCCTATGCTGGCTACGTGCCAGAGCGCCATGCTCTAGTGCCCCCTGGCTTCTGGCTTGAGCCCCTGCAGACATGTGGCTGCATTTTCTGAATCAAAAGTGAACGTCTGTTCATTTGCTTATTGGTTCAATCTCTGCAGCTTAGACTAACCTGCAAAGAGTGAATCAATTCAGCCTTGGGCTTTCTGACTGTCTGTACTTAGCCATTGTGCCCAACTTCTTTTAGTAAAGGCCTGATGCTTTGAATTCTTCATTCTGGGCCACATATGAAAAGTATACTCTAATGGATTTCCAAGATTAAGAACTAAGCCCAGAACCTAATGTGCTCAGTTACGTGCAAACATACAACAAAATTCTTCCACCCGGTTCTCTACTGACTTTCATCTTCAGTTGCCCCTCATACATGGGTAGGAGTGTGGAGTCAGCATGGTCATAATGGTGGCATTTCGAAATCACTGTGCACAGGCATAAGTGAGGACAACAAGGTTATGAGAAAAGACCCAACGTTCAGTTCTTGAACCTCCTCTAGGTCCTTCTTAACTCAGTGCTATTACATCATTATCTCAAAGCGCAAGTTGTTTTCAAAACATTTAGTTGCAAATTGTAGGTAAATATGGACACAGGCCTCACAATGATAGAAATGTCATGAGTTTCTCCAGTTATTTTTGGTCTCCAGTCTGTTGGCCAATGGTATCCAGGTGGTATATAGAGGTAGTGGGAATTTTTCCAGGGTCCTCAGTAGATGGAGGTCAGATTTTAATCAGGCATGTAGGACAGCTGATCCATCTGCTTCCTCAGTTTTCTGGGCTTCTCTGAAGTAGAAGATGCAGTGGTTGTGTAGACAGAAGGGCAAATTCTGAAATGGCATCATAAAGTTTACAAAGCCATCCAAGCACGAAGGAAGAAGTTCTGTGACTTCATTTGACATCCAGTTGTTGCATTTTGTTATTATAGCTCTCTACAAACTAGTTTGTTTATATCGACTCTTCAGGCAAGGATGTAAGTGAACAGAAGCCAGGGAATAACTGCTCAAGAGTCGTTGAGAATGGCCAATGTGAATTCCTGTTTCTGCATTCTTACCTCCAGTACCCTGGCTACTTCTTTGATAGACACTTAAGTGCATCAAACCATTTTTTTTCTCTTGCTTCTACACTTGAATTTTCCATCATATTTCAATGAATATAGTTGTAAAGTCTAAAGTAGAAACAAAATATCTGTAGCTAATTCTTGCAATCTATTTTTAAAGACAGTTGGCACCATGTCTGGACCCTGAAACAAACATTTTCATAGAAACTACATTAGCAGGTACATTTACTTTCATTAACATGTTCAGTTGTGATTAAATCTTCAACTCTTCAACTATAAACAACACGTTTCTCTCCACAGCACCTTCCTTCACTGTGCTGCTGTTGCTTTCATACTAATGAATTATTGGCCAACTTTTAAAGTAACTATTTTTTTCTTTCTTTCTCTGCTTGAATAGTTGTTACCCTGATCACCAATCTTACCTAGTGTAACAGCACCAAAAGCAGGTTAAATGCACTGAGCACTTCTATTAATGCCCTTGATAAAATTGAGAGAACTTTTCAGTCTACGTCTGAACTAGGACATTTTTTAGCATGCTATGGCTGTCAGAAAAGTGCTTCATCTACAATTTCTGAGAAAATGCTTATTATCATAAATTTGCATCAATACACAGTAAAACTGAAGATTAATTACTTAAATGCTAGTAAGCCTGACTATAAGTTTGCATCTGATTTTCAAGAATGGAAGTGGGTGGAAAGCAGGCCTTGGCATTCTAGTATCCCTCCTACACATCCTGGTTAATTTACTGTGATGTTTTCAGTCTTTCAAATTACTAAAACAGAGTGATATTTAATGCAAATTTAAACTGAAATGATGCAGCACATGTACTATTTTCTAAACAAAAACTATGTTAAAATGGAGTTAAGCGTGAGGCTATATGTCAGGTTCTTAAGGGTAAAAAACATACATTACAGGACTTTTGTGATTAGCCCCCCATCAACATGATGATGATGATGATGATGATGATGATGATAATAACAGCAATAATAATATATCTGTCCATGGTCCAGAGATGCCAACTTAAGGCATCCAAACAACATGAATTCAGCTCTTCACTGATATAAAACTATTACATTATGATTATGATTTTCAGTTTTTGTGGCTAAAGATTGTATTAACCATTTTTCAGAGACAGAGGGGGTTTTTTAACAATTTTTTTTCTCTTCCATGAGAAGAGCAGGACACAGTTAAGACTGTTTGAATGGCTTAACTGTTGAGTTTCTTTCCTTCCAAAAAAACCTGTTGAAAATGTTCATATGATGCAAAAATATATAATTTTCACTAAAACCAGCTACAATTTTGATGGGATGATACAAGAAAAAAAAATAACTCTACTGAATGCACATCCTATACAACTGACAAATTCCTTGATATCTTTTCCTTTATCCATCATTCTGCCACATATCCCAAGAGAGATGATGTGATTGACAGTGGCACTTCCACTGGAATACAGAGAGCACTGAGGAAAAGCCTAAGGTTTTCTTTTGGCTTCCAAATTGTGAGAAAGGTAATGGGATTTGGTTTTTGTAAGCTAACTCTGGGTAAAAATGACACCCAATTACCATTCACAAGATGTCCAATCAGACTGTCACAGTTGGCTGTATTTGATAAATCTGGTGGTAATCTTAACAGAAGCCAACAGTTAAGTATGGAGCATCCAATATCTGCATATCGCAAGAGAAGGTCCCTGAAAGGTGATGGATGAAGCATGCACGTGGTCCCCACTGCACTGCTCTGTAGAATATCAAAGTTTTGGTCCCCAGCGCAGAAAGAATTTACCTAAACACAGAGGACAAAAATCTCTCAGTAAAATCAACAGCAATGTTCCCAGGCTTACATAGCTTTGCTGGAGGGACAGCATTGCCTTTGCAGCACCTTCCAAGATGGTCTATCCAAATACAATCCATCCTAATAAACCCCACTTTCTCTCCACCCACCATGAAAAATGTAGGCAAAACCTGAATGCTCCGTAATGATTTCCCAATGAAACAGAAACATGCAGAAAACAACATGAAGCTCCGAAGTGGAAGAGCTGTACTCAGCACTTGTACCTGCTGGGCTTAATTTTAGAATCCAATGCATTCATTTAAAATTAATAAAAGGAGCTGGCATTTTCTGTCAGCTGTTCATTGTAATGCAATCATTTTTTCCCCTCAAGAAAGAAAAATAAGTTCAGAGGGAAGTATGCCCCTAGGCCCCTCATGAAGTTCTTTGCTTTGCTTCCTGCTGTAAACTCACCCAACACATACTTGTCTAATACCTGAATTATCTGAAATCTTTTCTTTTTATTAAAGAGCTCTGAATGCACTAGCTGGTTTAATTGAGGCAAGACTGTAGAATATAATCTGAAAGATAGTTAAACATAGGATTGCAGCATCATACAGAGAAAATGACAGTATGCTATGGGCCCAATACTGAACTCTTTAATCAAGTAATACTCCCACTGATTTCAACTGGAGTGTTGCCTGAGTAAAAAATGAAGGATCTGTGTTTAATTATACCATAGATCACCTTCAAATCAACAGCAGGTTAGACTAATGCTGTATTGTTACCTGTGAGAGGGAGATATCAGCAACAATTTGCCAGTATGTGGCCAAAATCAGTATTTTTTAAAGAATGGGAGCCAGTAACTAGAGAAGAAAAAGGGGTTTTATTACCAGCTCTGCTACTGATTAGTTACTTGCTCACAGGACAAGAATCTGTACGTCGTTTGGTTTACCTAATGAAAAGAAGTAATATTTACCCATGTATAATAAATTCCAAGATGACAGGTAAACCTTAGCTAAAAACTGGTACGTGGCAGCATAGTTGGATATAGTTATGTATTTACATGACATGTATAATAATAAATACTGCATATGATACAGTCTGCAACATATGCTATATTCAACACATTTCTTAGTTTGCAAGACCAGACAGTTAAAAGTTAGTAAATGAAAAAAATATATATAGTTGCCTGTGTAACCTTGATTTAGCCTCTTGCATGTATATAGTGTGATACAATCTTTAATTATTGTGTGTCATTTCATTCAAAGGGCTCCTGCCTCATTCATGGATGAGGGAGCTTACTTAAGGTTGGAGATGAATCCTTAATTCTGGCATTTGCTAACTTTTCACTGATTGATTTTGCAAACTGAACTCGTGCTTTTTAAACTTTTCTCTCTCTCTGTGTAATTCTCTATACCTCTGAAACCTGGGCTACAAGAGTAATTGTTCATACTAGATAATGATCTTTTACGTCGATTAGCACTGAAGGAGGATGAGATGAACACTAGGATCCTGAGTTTTGCATATCTGCTTGCTGCAGAGGAATAGTGAGAATTTGGGTGTGGCAGTTTCACTGCCTTTACTGGCTTCTCCAAGATGTAAGATCGGAGCCTTTTTCACAAGTAAATGGCAACATGTTGCCTGTGTAGGGAACTTTTATTCTATGAAGAGACTTTTTTGTCTGAAATCTATTGCATAGCTTTATGGTACTCTAAGGTATTGACAGAGTAATGGATTTTTCCACCATGGTAGTAATTTATTCTCTATGGTATATGATTCTCCTAATAGTAGTTAATAGTCATCTGTACCAGGACTAAAATAGTTCCAGTTCGAGGTATTAAAATAGATTTTCCATTATAAAAAAGCTACATGATTAGTATAGACTTCAATACACAGTTTATTACAGTGCTGTAAATTTTAGATCAGAATATTGAATTCAAACTATACCTTACCCAAAGTTTCTGAGTATTTGGTTTCAAGATTTCAATTCAGCCCATGCAAGAAAAGGCAGAGTGATGAACCTCATTTCTGGATATAAGAATGAGAAGCTGAACTTCCTGTAAAATTCCCGAGTGCTGGGAGTTGAGGTTTTAGCTAAATACTAGATTGAGTTGTTATTATTCCCCTGTAATGCTAATCCATAAAGGCTTCTCACAAAGACCAAAGGTTAATAGCAATGTCAAGAGTATGGAAAGGTGCCTTGCCAACATTCATAAGCATTTCATCTAATGGATCTAGGTGGAGAACTTGCAGTTCCCCTTTCTACTTGTTTTTTTAAGAAAATTATGCCTAATCATCCCAAACTACCACTGCCGCAGTGGAGACCAAGACAAAACTAATTTTGGGCTGATCCAGTATTTGCAACTTGGCAGAGTGGGCTCCAGAGAGGGCAGGTAAGTGCGTAAAATTATCCCCATGTGTAACTTGTTGTCAAGTGGTTACTGTTGTGATCATTATATTTGATGCAAACAGAAACCAAAGAATCAACTGCAAAGAGACAGCAAACACCACTAAAAATAATATTAAAAATATACTCTAAAATACAGTAATACCTTGCTGAGGTTCATCTCAAATCTAATGGATTCAAAACATTTGGGAGAAGATGGCCTATCATCACAATTTTCCTGGCTAGAATTTCAGACCAAGATGTTCCAGCAAACCTCTAAGTAATTCATGACTACTAAACTCCTCACTGCATCAAACCTCATTAGCATTTAGCCTTGTTACAACACCACTGGTGACAGCAACAGCAGCAGTTCCTCAATACCAGGATGACAGTCTTCCAATACACAGGGAAGTCATCAGTGGGTCCGCAGACGACTGAGGAAGTTGATCCAAGATCCACATGTTCGACTGCCGATGTGGCAAATCGTTCCAGGAGAAAGGGATAGATCCTAGTAATGTTGGGTCACAGCTCTTTCCTTTTGTTCATCTCATCTCTTCCACTTCATTGTGAAATGAGCTTTCTCAAATATCACGGTGCCACCAGGGACGATTCAGTGCTCGAGTCTTCTAGGTACTGATAATATTGCATTTCTTCAGATTTGCCTTCAACATGTCTTTGAATATCTACTTTTGTCCACCTATAGAGCGGTGATGATTGGCGAGTTGGGAATATAGTACCTATTTTGGGAGGTGGTTGGCAGACATCCTTAATTCCCTGTCCAGTAGAGCTGGTGCTGTACAAACATGGCTTCAATGCTGGTGGTGCTTCTTGAGCCAAAACGGTGTTCATTCTTCCGTTTTCCAAAGACCTCGCTGATGGTAACGTTGCAAAGTTTTCACATTTCTGATATGACATCCAAGTTTCACATCCATACAATAGGGTAGGAATGAAAACAGTCGAGGAGACAAAAAGTCTGTTCTGCCGGGTCCTAATGTCATGATCATTGAAGACATGATTTTAGAGATGGAACAGAGGGACAGCACTTGCAGATTTTATGTGGTGCTGAATATTCACATTATAACACCAAACCACACTTATCACAAGGCAGTTGCTATAAGGATACGCTGGTATGTACATGTGGGCTGCAGAATTCCAACTGTTTTACAAAACATCTGTACTTGGACAATTCTGTCAGTCCCTTGAATACAGAAATAACAATGTTTCATTTACTCTCTTTATCACAGTTATTTTAGAAGTGAGAGAATTCTCAGACAGGGTGATTACAGTGTGCATGTCAAATCATGAAGCCTTGAGTCAAGACCCCCATAAACATGCAGCAAGTTATTCTCCTGAAGAATGACTGAACAAAATCTGAGGAAGAACTTCATGATAATTAGAATGGACACTGGTAGGCATAAACTTCACTAGCTGTTACTTATGACACCCCAGATGTGATAGTTAAATAAGCAGTACCAGCAACATGTGAGGAAGTGGATGAAATGGTTAAGTACGTTGGGAAAGTTCAGAGTATATATCGGTGGCACAATTCACAAGCTGCACATTCCAGTTTGAGAAAACTTGTGTTCTTTTGGTCACACATATAATCTGCACCTTTGCCAACTCCTGGACACATAAATAAAATAAAATTCTGCTTAGTTAAAGGACCGATTTACAGCTTGTCTGGCTAGTAATTGGGACAATAAAAATGGACCTAAGAAAACAATGATCTGTAAACCCCCCCAAGTGTTTCATGCTCTTCTGGCATAAGACAGCATGCCCCTGAGTGTGGTGAACTTTGGTGAAATACAGATGAAAAAATGAAAGTTGGCATCTTTGATGAATTAGAACATGTTCTGTAATGAAGAATGCACTCTATCATAATGACATCAGGTCACAGAGCCTGGCTTTTACTGACCATTGCACTGCAACTTAAGAATGTGCCTTTTTTGATCTACACAACACACATCAGTTGTAGTTAGGAAGAGAGAGCCATAGACTGAGCTGTGTCTGCAGCCATGCCTCATGTGCCAAGTACCGAAATGCCCATTATTAGAGGTCCGATCACAGTGGGATTCACATTCGCAGTGTGATACAGACCAAAAATAAAGGTGGCAGGTGAAAGATTCCCTGTCCAAGTGAGCTGCTCTCATTACACACAGCGAGCTAAGTTCAGAGATTGTTCACTGTTTTACAATTCAAACTGTATGCATGGAAAACTGTGCCATTACTGAATATGGATGCATGAACCAGTTCAGATAAAGAGCCAAAATGAATTTCTCCTCAAAACAGTGAAATTGATTTTGGACCTTTTATTTACTCAGAGGATGGGAAAACTTAGATAAAATGTATTTGTTTGCATTTAATGTCAAACAATTCTGTGCCTCAGCTAGGCTGGGAAATTGTAATGTCATGAGGAGAGTGATAAATAATTATCTAAGGCTGCATTCTCGCCTTTGCTAGACTTGTGCTGGAAGAGTCTGATGAAAATGGCAAATTGTGGCCTGTTGTACTTTGCACTTCCCTAAAAATTTATAAAGAGCTTGAAGCAATATCTACACATTTATTAATCTACTCATGTAATATGTTAAATAGAAAGTAGGAAAACAATATATGCACAGAGAAACGGAGGCACACGGGGAGATTCATGCAGAAATTCAGCAAGGTACGTAAGTGTTGACTTCAACAGAATTACTCATGTGCTTTAATCTTGATGAATCTGAACTTAACAGGTTCACCACGCATCATGATAAGCACTCTGGTACTAGTACGGAAAAACACTTAAGTAGCATGCTAATCTACACCCTCCTTAAGATTAAGATCCCCTCTGGCTTAGAGCCAGACTACTCAGCAGTGTTGCAGCAACGAGCTTTAAGCAATGTGCTCAAGGTACTACAGACCTGAGAAACAAATCAAGGAATTCAGACACAAATCCTCTTCACACCACTGTTTGCAGTGGAACAGCATATGCCCCTTGTACATGCAAGGTTTGGAGAAAAGTTATTCCAGCCCTTTCTGTTTGTTTATCCCTGCTTATCGACAGCCAATTTATCTATTATTTATGACTCAAAGATAAATGTGCTGGCTAAAATGGATACATTTCTTTCAAAATGGAAAGGTTAATACATGGAGGAGACATACCAAATGGCATGTGTGTCATTTGGACAGCATTTATCCTGAAGTTTCTGCCAACTCCAAACACTTTGGCCTATGCATCCCACTAATTCCCAGACTGATAAAAAAGCAGTGGCTACCAGTCAAATTACCTTGCCCGGGTTTTGCTTTTTAAAAAAAAATTACCATCAGCACTGCAGTAATTTCCTATCATGTCCAGTTTTGCATGGTGTCATGACATTTAAGCCGGACAAACGGCATTAAAGAACATAATACAAATTTCAGAGTGAAAATTCAGGACCAGACTATTCTAGAACCTAATTGGATTGCTGTGGTGTTATTAATACTATTAAATTATCTTGCTCAAGTTCTACATAATCAATCAGTCCCTAAGACAACTGTGGTTGGTACATAGAAAATTAGGTTTGGCTGATTGGACTTTAATTATGCTTCATTTGGGGATACTCTTCCATCAACACTGCAGTCGTGTCTTGCTGATGCAGCGAACAGGCTGAGAGGAGAGAAAAATAATGTGGCTCATGACAGACAGATGCTAAAAGGGAGGACAGATAAATAAAATCACAAGAACTACTATTACTTTGAAAGCAATGTGAGATACCACTTTGATATTTGCTTTGAAAAGGTGGATAGAACTGGCTCATACAGGAGAGAAGGCAGCCGAAAACAGCATGTACAACGACCTAAGTATATAATGTGATAATGAACTATCAATAGATTAAATATGAAGAAATGGTTTGGTCTTCCAATATCAACCTTCTGAAAAGACGATGGCATGATGATGACAGTGCCTGTTGAAATTCCACTAAAATATTCCAGTGCATAGATGCAAGGACATCTATTCTTGTACATTAAATTCTCAAAGCTAAAAATGTACATTTTACCACTTTTATAGCATATTAAGTAAGTACAAAGTGTAACTAGACCTTATGAATGGAAGATATATATTCTTTGGAACAGAAAGTAGAGCTCAGGACTCACTCTTTCCACCATTTAGCTATGGAGTCATGCTTATTGTAGATTCTTAGTCCTTTCTATCCAGGGCAACAGCTTTAACAGAAGGACTGGAAAATATCCACTATCAACACCATCATTTGGGGAGTTAGGAAATCTCAGAAGGTGGGAGGTGGAGTTTGCATCCTCTTGGGAAAAAATAGGAACTAAATGCGTCTCCCACAGGTTGAGTGTATGCTTTATATACTGGGCTATTGGGTGAAAGGGGCAGAACAACAGCTGTCAGCTGTGTTTTAAGATGGTGACCCCAGATCTGTTGTTTGAAACAGGTGCCTATCTTCAGGACAGGATTTGGGGCTGTGGATAATATATAAGAAGAGGCCTCTCCTTTTAACTCTCTTTGAGAAAACTTTGTTCCAGACAGGAAGAAATGAAGATACACCCTAGTCCTTGGGGTTTCCTTTGCTAGCTCTAGGCTTTCTGTTGATCCTACTGATGCTGGTGTCTCCTTGATCACCATGCCAATTGTATTGCACTTTCTCGCTGACATGTACAAAGAATTAACTCAAGGCTGTAGTTTGTGACCTAGGGCTCAGGCACTGAAACTCTGAGCCTTTCAGTACCAAAGTCCTTTTTCAGACATAGCCCCAAATCCTGTTTAAATACTGAACTATAAACCACAGTTTCTACCTACTGTTAGAACTAGATGTTCTAGTATCATGTCCAATGGAATCAACTATGGTCAAATATTTAACTTCCATGTCATTAAAAGGTAATGGGCTGTGTAATTAATAAGTAAACAGGGTTGCTTCATACACATCATTTAGTGAAGGGTTTCTGCATAAACAGTACATCTGCCGCCCAATGGACAGAGGAGCATACAAATAATAATAATAATAATAATAAAAAAAAAGACTTTCCCCACACATTTTAAGACTAGATTCAAGATGATTTACAGTCATTTATTTGGGACTGTTATTGCCCAGTGTGTGAACACTTAACTAGAGACTCATTAAAATGCACTCTATATATCTGATATAATAGCCTTGCTTTAAATGACTAAGTTTGCCTATGAAAGTCAGTATTTAAGGGCTTCTTAAAAATGATTATTTTTGACCCACTAGCTGAACAGACTCCTTTGGGGACTATTGCATTGCTCGGAGATTCTGTGGATTGTTAGATGATACTTATGTGTGCAGGGCCTATTTGCTCAATATTCTTTAATGGAGATGATTATTTTTCGTTTAGGAAAACCAAATAGTACTATGCAAACCTCATAAATTGTCCTCTAATACTCTGCCAAAATTATGATAGAATCATAGAAAATGAGGGCTGGAAGGGACCTCAGGAAGGCATCTAGTCCAACCCCCTGCTCAAAGCAGGACCATCCCCAACTAGATCATCCCAGCCAGGGCTTTGTTGAGCCGGGCCTTAAAAACCACCAGGAATGGAGATTTCACCACATCTCTAGGTAACCTGTTCCAGTGCT